>NW_016806413.1:920597-984789 GCF_001698545.2 Rhinopithecus bieti
GGTGGGCACCTGTAGTCCCAGCTACTCGGGAGGCTGAGGCAGGAGAATGGCACAAACCCGGGAGGCAGAGCTTGCAGTGAGCTGAGATCCGGCCACTGCACTCCAGCCTGGGCGACAGAGTGAGACTCCGTCTCAAAAAAAAAAAAAAAAAAAAAAAAGTTTTGGCTAATGCGCCAACAAAGGAGACAAAGCAGAAACAAAAAAAAAAAAAAAAAGTTCTGGCTAATGAGCCAACAAAGGAGACAAAGCAGAATCATAAAAAATAAATAGAATACATAAAAATTAAGAGATGAAATCACTGAAGCCAATTAATAAAAAAAGAAGGAAAAAAAGAGAAAAGGGGAATAAATAAAAGATGGGGCAAACAGAAAACAAATAGCAAAATGATACTTAAATCTAACTCTATCAAAGATGTATTAAACAAAAATGATCTAAAAACCCCAACTAAAAGACAGAGATTTTCAGATTGCATAATAAAAGGGATCCAACTATATGCTGCCTACAAGACCCCCACTTCACACACACAGACACAAATAAGTTAAAAGTCAAAGGACTTTTTAAAAGTTATATCATGTTCACACCAATCAAAAGAAAGCTGGAGTGGCTACACGAATATTGAAGTAGGTTTCAGAGCGAAGAGTACTACTAAGGACCAAAAAAAAGTCATTTCCTAATAATAAAGGGGTCAATTTATTAGGAGCACATAACTATCATTAACATTTATGAACCTAATAATAGACCTTCCAAGGGCATGAAGTAAGATGACATAAACAAATCCACAATTACAGTCAGAAACTTCAGTACCTTTCTCAACTGATAAGACATAGAAAGTAAACAGAAAATCAGCAAGGATATAGTAAATCTTAGCAATGCTGTTAAAACAACCTGACGTGGTTGACATTTACAGAACTTTCCACCCAACAACAGCCAGAGGCACATGATTCCCAATTGTATATGGAACATATACCAAGAACGACCAAATTCTGGGTCTTAAAACAAGCCTCAATACATGTAAAAATAATCCAAGTCACACAAAGTATATCCTCTGACCACAATGGAATTTAATTAGAAATCATTAACAGAAAGATCTCTAGAAAATTCCGTAAATATTTGAAAACTAAATAACACACTTTTAAATAACTCATGAATCAAACATGAAATCAAAGAGGAAATCACAAAGTATTGTGAATGAAATGAAAGTAAAAACACAACATACCAAAATTTATGGAATACCACTAAAGCAGCAATTAGGGAGAAATTTAAACCACTAAATGCCTAAATTAGAAAAGAAGAAAGGCATTCATTCTCTAACCTCAGTTGCCATGTTAAGAAACTATAAAAAACTATAAACCGTATATATTTTATATGGTTTTGAAGTCTACCATATAAAAATAAAAAAGGAAACTAGAGAGAGAAGAGTAAATGAAACCCAAAGCAAACAGAAGAAAGGTATAGCAACAATCAGCAGAAATTTAAAAAGAGAAAAGATTAAAGCAATAGAGAAAATCAATGAAGTTAAAAATAGTTCCTTTGAGAATATCAGTAAAATTTATAAAACTCTATCAACACAGTTCAGAATGACAACAAAAGACACAACTTAATAACAGGAACGAGAGAGGTGACATCTCTGTGGATCCTACTTATATTAAAAGGATTATAAGGAAATATTATGAACAACTTAATGCCAATAAATTCAACAACTTAGATTAAATTTTTTAAAAGGCATAAACTACCAAATCTCTCTCTAGAAGAAATTTCTGAAATAATGTGAAAACCCTGTATCTATTCAAGAAATTAAATTTGTAGTTAAAAATCTTCCTACAAAGAAAACTCCAGTTCCAGATAGATTAGTAGTGAATTCTACCAGGTCCAGATAGATTAATAGTGAATTCTACCAGGTCCAGATAGATTCATAGTGAATTCTACCAAACATTTAAGAAGAACTAATACTACACAAACTCTTCCAAAAAACTGAAGAGGACAGAATCCTTCTCAACTCATCTATGACATTGTCTTGATACCAAAATCAGACAAAGACTATGGGCCCATATCCCTCATGAACACTGATCCAAAAAATCCTAACACAATTTTAGGAAACTGAATTCAATAATGCAAAAAAGGATAATGTACCATGAACAAGTGGGATTTATCCCAGGAATGTAGAAGTACATTTTTTTTTTTTTTTTTTTTTTTTTTTTTTTTTTTTTTTTTTTTGTGAGACGGCATCCTCGTGTGTTGCCCAGGCTGGATGCAGTGGCACGATCTCGGCTCACTGCAAGCTCTGCTTCCCGGGTTCAGGCCATTCTCCTGCCTCAGCTCCCAGAGTAGCTTGGGAACTACAGGCGCCCGTCACACGCCCAGCTAATTTTTTGTATTTTTAGTAGAGACGGGTTTCACTGTGTTTAGCCCAGGATGGTCTTGATCTCCTGAACCTCGTGATCCACCTGCCTCGGCCTCCCAAAGTGCCTGGGATTACAGGCGTGAGCCACTGCGCCCAGCCAATTTTTTTTAACATTCAAAAATCCAATAAGTGCTATGCTTATGCTCTTCCTGGACCAAAGTACGTGCAGAATCTCTGGGATTGGGTCTGGCATCTTTTTTTTTTTTTTTTTTTTTTTTTGAGAACGAGTCTCGCTCTGTCGCCCAGGCTGGAGTGCAGTGGCCCAGATCTCAGCTCACTGCAAGCTCTGCCCCTCCCCGGGTTATTGCCATTCTGCCTGCCTCAGCCTCCCGAGTAGCTGGGACTACAGCGCCGTCACTCGCCCGGCTAGTTTTTTTGTATTTTTTAGAGAGACGGGGTTTCCCACCATGGTTGCCAGGATGGTCTCGATCTCCTGACCTCATGATCCGCCCGTCTCGGCCTCCCAAAGTGCTGGGATTACAGGCTTGAGCCACCGCGCCCGGCCATATATTTTTTAAGCTCTCATGAGGACTGTGAACCATAGATATGGTCAAGGATATGGTCTAACATCTGCATTTTCTTAGCAACATGTCTGACCTCTTCTGTATTTTTAAAATCTATTTTTATTTAGGGCCACATTCTGTCTTTTAGCTTTGTGGCATATTTGTGATACCCAGCTGGTTCTATGATCTTCTTTCTACCAGGGAACTAAAATGATGTGTCTTCCATCATTTTGTAAGACAAGAAGACACCAAGAGCTCCAGCTACCCTGACCTTTGGGTGCTATGACCTCCAGCAAACGACCCCTTGTTTTCTGTTTATTGCATGTGATGACGGATGAGTCACCCAGTCTGAGTGGATTTCATGTTCTAATTCATGAAATAAGAGAATCGGACCAGATGAGCCTAAAGTTTCTTTCAGTGCTAGATAATCACAACTCTAAAATAGCTATGGTGAGAAGCCTAAATGTATATACTAGCATGAGATTCAAACTTTCGGCAGCTTGACACAGTTTACAATTGTTTTTGTGATATCATAGCTATCATCTGCAAAAAAGAATAAGTCACATTATTCAAAAAGAAAATAAATTAAAATTTAAAGGAATCAGCCAAGGGTTCCCTGTTTCAATGATATAACTGAGTGCCTACTATGTACTAGGAACTGGGATGTACTGGTGAATGTTGTGTGTACACATAGCCCTGCCCTCATGGCATCTGCATGCTGCTTTTGTTGGGTGATGGAGTGGATACTAATAAAAAAGTCAATATTTATTGAGTAAAAAAAAGACCACCAATGTAATTTACCATATTAAAAATAACACGATAATCTCCACTGACACAAAAAAAGCATCTGAAAAAAAATCTAACATCCATTCCTAATAAGAACTCTTAGCAAGCGATGAGCAGGTGGCAACTGCCTTGGCCTGACAAAGGGTAGCTACGAAAATCCTACAGCTAACATCACACTGATCTCTGGGGAGAAAGCATTCAGTTTTCCATCATTAACAAAAGATGTCTGCTCTCACCACTTCTATTCAACTTTGTACTGGAATTCTAGCTAGTTCAATAGGGTGACACACACACACGCGCGCGTGCGCACACACACTCATGGCATCCAGATAGAAAAGGAAGAAGTGAAGATTATCTTTATTGGCAAAAAATGTAACAGAATCTACAAAAAGCTGCCAGAAATAATAAGTGAATTTAGAAAGTATGATATTGTAAAATATATGTTTGGTCTTCTTCCCATTTCCTGACATACAGCTCCAAAAAGCCTGGGACTCTCCTGAGTGATATGCATTCACTGGTGACTGGGGGGCCCTGGACAGCTTCAGGATGGGGGGCTGATCCCTGGGAAGATCAAGGCATGTTAGAGGGTTGTGACTTTCAGCCTCCACCCCCAACCTCTGGGGAGGGGAGAGGCACTGAAGAATTGGGAAGTGTTCTCACCAATGGCAATGATATAATCAGTCATGGCTCCATAAAGAAGCTTCTGCAAACACCCAAAAGGACTGGTTCAGACAGCTTCCTTCGCACTGGCGAGCACATCCACCTGCCAGGGGAAGGGCACACCCCAACTCCACGGGACAGAGCTCCTGCCCTTGGGACCCTTCCCGGGCTTGGCTGGTGCACCTCTTCATCTGGCCGCTCATTGTACCTGTTACTACATCCTTTATTCCTAAGCCAGAACCATGAATGGAGTGTTGCCCTGAGTTCTGTGAGCCACTCTACAAATTGATCCAACCCGGAAGGGGGTCATGGGAGTCCCGATTTATAGCCAGCTGGACAGAAGCACAGACCACACCTGGACTTGGGATTGCCATCTGAATGGGGGGCTGTCTTGTGGGACTGAGTCCTCACCCTGTGGGGTCTGAGGTCCCTCCGGGTGGACAGTGTCAAGATGGGGTTGAACAGAGGACCCCCACTGCTGTCCCTTACAGGACCTGCTGGGGAATGACTCGGTGCGTGGGGAAAATCCTACTCATCTGGTCATGGAGTGTTGGGTGACTGTGTGAGAGTAGAGAGTAGAAAGTAGGAAAAACCCATTATTTAGATGTCCACAGAAAGGTTTTAGGACACCACATCTATATACAAAAGTCACTTGTATTTCCATATAGTAGCACCAATCAAAAACTGACATTTAGGGCCAGGCATGGTGACTCACGCCTGTAATCCCAGGACTTTGGGAGGCCAGGGCAGGTGGATCACTTGAGTTCAGGAGTTCGAGTCCGGCCCGGCCAACATGGTGAAACCCCATCTCTACTTAAAATACAAAAATTAGCAGGGCATGGTGGTGCATGCCTATAATCCCAGCTACTCAGGAGGCTAAGGCAGGAGAATCAGTTGAGCCTGGGAGGTGGAGGTTGCAGTGAACCGAGATCGCATCACTGCACTCCAGCCTGGGCGACAGAGTGAGACCCCACAGGGTGAGGGCTCAGTCCCACAAGATGGCGCCCCTTCAGATGCTGATCCCAAGTCCAGGCGTGGTCTGTGCTTCTGTCCAGCTGGCTATAAATTGGGGCTCCCAAGACCCCCTTCTGGGGTTGGATTAATTTGTAGAGTGGCTCACAGAACTCAGGGAAACACTTCGTTTATGATTCTGGCTTATTTTTTAAAACTGACATGTAATAACCAATACCACTTATAACGTCATGAAAAGACATGAAATGCAACCATCCCTCAGTATATGCAGCGGGCAGGTGCCAGGACCCGCAGCATATATCATATCTGCACGTACTCAAGTCCCACACTTGGACCAGCAGAACCTGCACAGCCTTCCGTGTATGTGGGTTTTGTGTCCTGAGAATACTGTATTTTCGATCCCAGTTAGGTTGAAACAATGCATATTTAAGTGAACCTGTGAAGTTCAAACCATGTTGTTCAGTGGTCAGCTGTGCTGGGGGTAAGGTGGGCCCTGTGAGATGCCCCCAGGGAGCTGGGAGGAACACCGGGGAGCATACTCCAATCTGGGGGGACGAGAGGCCGAGAGGCTCCCCTGGGGGTGCTCAGCACAGACATGGAGGAGGTTGAGGCTGCCATGTCGGGGGGCGAACAGGAAGAGGCCAAGGACTGGGCGTGGTACCCACATGGAGGCGGCTGGGGGAGGAAGGGGAGATAGGAGGAGGGAGGAAGGGGGGAGGTGTGGAAGAGAGAAGGACCACAAAGGACCCAGTGGGATGTGAGGTGAGCCAGAGGCAGGGCCCTGGAGCTGAGTGAATGGAAGTGAGCCTGAATCAGATTATGCTAAGGAGCCTGGACAGTGTCCACACCTTCTTAGTTCCTTCAAAGACCACAGCAGCAAGGAGAAGAATATGAGTGTTTAAGCCCCTAACTGTACTACAGCACTCCCCTCCAGATCCTTCTTGCAGGGCAGTTCTCACTGTGATACATCCCAATTAAAGCCTGTGGCAGCGGGAAGCCTGAGAAGGGGCCACCTAGCTTGGCAGCCTTCCCGTCCCTCCCCCCACCTCTCAAACTCACTTAAAACCAGGCTTTATCATCAACTCTATCAGTCAACAACAAAGCACACAGGTCACAGAGCATGTAAAGGGAAAGAGCCCTGCCCAAAGGTTGCCACGAGCAACAGCCTCCGACCTCCCTTCTTCAGCGGTGGGGCCGCAGGGCAGGTCAGCACCTCTCCTCTGCGGCACTCTCCTCCTCCAGGCTCCAGGGCCCCCAGCACCTGTCCTCTGGGCAGGGGCTCTTTCTAACCTAAGCTCCTGGGGGTAGGGACTCTCCCCACCACAGAGGCCGTCCCGGGAGGGGCCCAGGACATCTGTTGGAACATCTGAACACACAGAAGGTGGAGGCTGCCACTGAACAGCCCAAAAACGAGCCCAGAGCCTGATCCGGCCAGAAAAAGTGTCCTGGCCACACACAGGGCCCTAATGCTGCTCAGTTCCCACTGCAGCAGGGCCAGGCCAGAGCCAGGGCTGGGGTGCAGCCAGCTCGGCCACTTTGCAGGACCCCCACAGGGTGGGACTCTCAGGATCACGGTGACACAGGGATGGACCCCCCCTGTTGGAGGAGTATGTGTCAGCCCCCAACTCCCACGGCCGCAAGGATTCAGCAAGACCCTGTAGGGAGAGTACAGCAAGCACATTCCGGAACTTTGTGAAAGCCCCTCATCATCACTGGATAAAACTTTGCACCATGCCGTTTGCTATTGTGCTGGAAATGCCTCTGAATGCTTGGTGCACTGGGAAGAAAACCTTGGCCGCGATATTTTTAGCAGCAGCTTCCAGGGCCATCTCTCAATTATGCAGCAGATGCCGGCAGCGCCATGAGTCAGCGGCAGAGTCTGACCGCCACATGGTACCCAAGCTCTGCACGAGCACCTGGGCAGGCCCACCCCTCCCACACTGGCTGCTCCTTGGCTCAGAAGCCTGCTCACTCTGCACCCCCTGCCCCCACTCTCCCAGCCTCTGCTCCCCCAAGTGTCCCGTGCAGTTTCTCACTTCCAGCCCAGCTATACCCACCCCACACATCCTGCCCGGGATGGTTCCTCTTCCTGGGCCTGGCTTCTCTAGCACCTGACCCTGAGAACGCCACCACAGGGGGCTAGCAGGTGACAAAGCCTTGGTCTACTGAGGACAGGCCACTCTGTCCAGTGCCCAGCCGGGCCAGCCAGCTTCTGCTGCCCCGTGGCTCACCTGGCAGGAGCGGAACTGGCTGACCAGCAGCGTGCACCGCTGGGGGTCCTTCCGCCCATCCAGGCTGTCCAGCTCCGCGGCCACCTGGTTCAGCTCCTCGTCGGCATAGTAGAACCGGGCAAGCAGCTGCGGATCCGACCTCTGCAGGAGAGAGAGGCCAGGGGCTTGAGTGGATGGGGAACTGGAGGGGATGCCTCCGCCTTGTCCCTTGTCCCCAGGCCATGTGTGGGCTCCGCCTGGGGCCTTCCACCCTGAGCAGTAGCCGGCGCTTTCCTCAGCTTTCCAGGCCAGGATCTGGAGGGAAACAGCTAAAGCCGAGGCTCAGGCTGCCGGCTCAACCCCTGATTCGAGGGTCCCCAGGCCCCCTGCATTTCAGCCCAGGACTGTGGGGAATCCAGACCCTTCGCTGCACCTCAGACACAAGGTCCTCACGCTCCCTCTGGTGGAGAGCCCACAAAAAAGGGGCTCCGGGAAGAGTGGGGTCCCAGGTGCTCCAGGCGACGAAAGCAGCTCTTAGGACTTTTTTTTTTTTTTTTTTTTTTGAGATAGAGTTTCACTCTTGCTGCCCAGGCTAGAGTATGATGGCGTGATCCCAGCTTACTGCAACCTCCACCTCCTGGGTTCAAGCGATTCTCTTGCCTCAACCTCCCCAGTAACTGGGATTATAGGTGCCCACTACCACACGCAGCTAATTTTTGTATTTTTAGTAGAGACTGGGCTTCATCATGTTGGCCAGGCTGGTCTTGAACTCCTGACCTCAGGTGATCCACCCACCTCAGCCTCCCAAAGTGTTGGGATTACAAGCGTGAGCCACTGTGCCCGGCCAGGAAATATTTTTTTATTCACAAAACCAAAATATGAAGTGGCCCAGAATAACACAATAAAATTTACTCCACTTAAGTGAAGAATGACAGTGCATCATAAACCATTTCCCATGATTCATCAACAATTTGCCATCCCCTCATTCTCTAGAAACTTCACAGCGTCTCAGTCCAGTTTCCACAAGCCAGTGCATTGTGGCAGGAAACCCTATGCTCAGAGGCTTCCCTCTCACCAAACACGCAGGGGCTCAGAAGCTGGTTTTCAACTGCAACCACCACCCACCCCAACCCCAGCCGGCCTCCTTGGTGCTCTACACACACAGCACAGCCACCCTCCCTTGGCACGTGAGGTTCCCACTGCCCCAGGATGCAAACGGCTTGTTCCCCTGGATCAGAGTTTCCAGGATTCCGAGAAGCCCATTAGAAAAGTGATGAAGTCCTTTTGTGTGTGTATTATTATTATTATTATTATTATTATTATTATTATTTTGAAGACAGAGTCTCGCTCTGTCACCCAGGCTGGAGTGCAATGGCAAGATCTCAGCTCACTGTAACCTCTGCCTCCTGGGTTCAAGTGATTCTCCTGTCTCAGCCTCCCAAGTAGCTGGGATTACCGGTGCCCATCACCACACCCAGCTGATTTTTGTATCTTCTGTAAAGATGGGGTTTCACTATGTTGGCCAGGCTGGTCTCAAACTCCTGACCTTGTGATCCACCCACCTCGGCCTCCCAAAGTGCTGGGATTACAGGTGTGAGCCACTATGTCCAGCCTATATATTTTTTTGAGACAGGATCTAGCTCTGTTGCCCAGGCTGGAGTACACTGGCATGAGCATGGCTCACTGCAACCTCCGCCTCCTGGGCTCAAGAAATCCTCCTGCCTCAGCCTCCCAAGTAGCTGAAACAATAGGCACACATCACTATATTCAGCTAATTTTTTTCTAGAGATGGGGTCTCCCTGTGTTTCCCAGCCTGGTCTTAAACTCCTGGCCTCAAGCCATCCTCCCACCTTGGCCTCCCAAAGTTGCTGAGATTACAGAAATGAGTCACTGTGCCTGGCCTGAACCTATTTTTATAAAAGGGACTCTTCATAATCACAGAGAGAAAGAGGAGAGGGGAATATACCAAATCACACACAGTGCGAATGTGCCGGCAGCGTTCCCCACAGACTACCATTCCATCGGGGCATTTCCTCCATGTGCTCTGGCCTGCTTCCCCTCCCCTCTGTGTGGCCTTGGCCAGGGTCACTTTGTCCCGACTCTTTCCTGGTCCTCCAGTCCTCACTCTTTGGATCAGCTCAAGACGCTGGCCCAGACCCCTGGGGTGAGGAGAGCAAACCCCAGTGAGGCTGAGCAGACCCACACCAGTCCATCCACTGCCCCCTGCCTGGGCTCCAGCAATGGCTGCATGCACCTGTGACCTGGCAGCCAATGGGAAGCCTTCCCTGGGACTGTTCACAGGAGGCTGACAGAGCCTCTGCACCCACTCACTCCCCGGCAGATGCTGCCTGAGCGTCCACTCTGCTAGGAGTGGATCTGGACTAGGACACAGCCCAGAGCAAGACAGACCCAGACCCCGCCCCGCCCGGCCGTTGACATGCTCACAGATGCCAGAGGCACAGAGATGGACGGTGGGCACTGGCTGCCATCTGCTCCCACCCTCTCAGCACCACGGCTGTGTCCCTGTGCCTCGTGCCTTTCTGGAAGTAAACACATCCCCTCCACGGGCCCAGCCAACCCTGGAGAGCCACAGGGTCGCAGTCACCCAGCAACCCCTCTGTGATGAAATGGGAAGAACAGTGGGGTTGGGAGGCAGGAGACACTCTTAACCTTGTTCCTGCTCTACTGCCTGGAAGGAAAGGAGGGAGGTGGGGAAAGTGAGGCCCAAAAGGCCCCTCCTGGCCCTTCCCCAAGGCCCAAGCCCCAGGGAGTGCTGCACCTTCGAAGCCTTGTAGCTGTCAACTTACAGATGAGCAACTGGGCCCTTGACCTTTGCTTCAGACGCAGCCCCCATAATCTTTTTCTTTTTGAGACGGAGTCTCGCTCTGTCACCCAGGCTGGAGTGCAGTGGCCGGATCTCAGCTCACTGCAAGCTCCGCCTCCCGGGTTCACGCCATTCTCCTGCCTCAGCCTCCCGAGTAGCTGGGACTATAGGCGCCCGCCACCTCGCCCGGCTAGTTTTTTTGTATTTTTTTGTAGAGACGGGGTTTCACCATGTTAGCCAGGATGGTCTCGATCTCCTGACCTCGTGATCCACCCGTCTCGGCCTCCCAAAGTGCTGGGATTACAGGCTTGAGCCACCGCGCCCGGCCAATCCTTTTTTTTTTTTTTCTGAGACGGAGTCTCACTCTGCTGCCCAGGCTGGTGTGATCTCAGCTCACTGCACCCTCCACCTCCCAGCTTCAAGCAATCACCCCGCCTCCCGAGTAGCTGGGACTACAGGTGGGCACCACCACATCCAGCTCATTGTATTTTTAGTAGAGACAGGGTTTCACTATGTTGCCCGGGCTGGTCTCAAATTCCTGACCTCAAATGATCCGTCCGCCTCGGCCTCCTAAAGTGCTGGGATTACAGGCGTGAGCCACCGCGCCCAGCGCAGTCCCCAGAATTCTGACCCAGCTTCTGGGGTGACCACCAGCTTCCTCACCTGGACCTGGGGCCTGCCAATGCCCCTCCTCACTCCCAAGGAAGAGGGGAAGAGCCAAGAACAGCACCTTCCTACCAGAGGGCAGAGGAGCCTTCCTGCCACTTTCCGAACCAGGAGGGAGCATGGCCCCTTTACGGGGTGGGGCTGAGCTCGCAGCCTGCCCAAGGCCGGCAGGAGACCCGCGGGGCCCGACACCCAGCTCAGGCATTAGTCCAGGTCAGCAGAGCCACCGGCTCCCTTCTGGCCCCACACCTGCTGGCTCCCCTTCAAAGCAGTAGGTATGGGAGGGTGGGGGAAGCAGGGGCCTGGTGTAGACGGTCCCACAGCAGACACCTGGCTGTGACTAAGCTGGACCGGAGCCCTCACAGTCCCTCTCCGCATGCGTCCCGCAGCCCCGACCACAGCTCACTGATGAGACACCATCTGGCCCAGCAAACAGGCCAGGTACTGAATTTAGGGCACTGGATGACGACACCTCCTGGAAGCTAAATCTCGGCTCTGAGAAAGAGGACATGACAAGGGGCCACGCGGAAACCCCCCGAAAGGAACCCAGAATCATCCTCTGCCCTGGCACCAAAAACCTCACAACACTCAAGGAGTTCCCAGCAATGCCAGGTCAACACGGGCCCCTCACTGCTCGGTAAGCAGAGGAGACAGCTCAGCCACAACGCAGGTGCATGAAAGGCTGATGGCAGCGTGGTGCTGCACAGAAAGCCCCCGTCATCACACAAAGCCCTAGACCAAAGAGGGGACTGAGCCTCTGAGCAAAGAATAGGGTGCATGCATGTCCCCTCGGCTCACTCACACACTTCCTCTCCTGTGCTCTGGAGAGGCCAAGAACCACCACTGTGTGTGCAAGTGTGTATGTGTACACGCATGCACCTGTCCATGGCTGTGTGCGTGTGAATCTGTGCACTGTGCATAAGTGTGTACACACATGTGCATCCATATATCTGTGTGCGTGTGAATATATGTGCAGGCATAGATGTGCATGTGTGTGTGGACGTGCATGTGTGTGTGGACGTGCATGTGTGTGTGGATGTGCGTGTGTGGATGTGCATGTGTGTGGATGTGCATGCATGTGGATGTGCATGCATGTGTGAATGTGTGGGTGTGTGGATGTGTGCATGCGTGGATGTGTGCATGTGTGAATGTGTGCGTGCGTGAATGTGTGCGTGCGTGGATGTGTGCATGCGTGGATATGCATGTGTGGATGTGCATGCGTGAATGTGTGTGTGTGAATATGTGTGAATGTGTGCGTGTGTGAATGTGTGCATGTGTGTGGATGTGCATGCGTGTGGCTGTGCATGAATGTGTGAATGTGTACGTGTGTGAATGTGTGTGTGTGAATGTGTGCATGCGTGAATGTGTGCGTGTGGATGTGCATGTGTGTGTAGATGTGCATGCATGTGGATGTGCATGCATGTGTGAACGTGTGCGTGTGTAGACGTGTGGATGTGTGCGTGTGTGAATGTGTGCGTGTGTGGATGTGCATGCGTGTGTGGATGTGCATGCATGTGTGAATGTGTGCATGTGTGAATGTGTGCCTGTGTGAATGTGTGCATGTGTCAATGTGTGCGTGTGGATGTGCATGCGTGTGTAGATGTGCATGCACCTGTACATGTGAGACCAGTGCAGCAAGTGTCAAGATGAGCTCCCACAGGGGTGACGTGTCTGTCTACTTGGCAGGGTAAATGCTAGAAAGGGGCATTCATCACCAAAATAAAAGGCATGGGAGGTAGGGAACCCTTCAGGGACGGGCCTGACACTTACCCCTCCTGGCCCTGGCTCCAGTTAGCGGGGATGCTTGGTGCCCTGCAAGGAAGCCGACTCTCACCTGCAGAAGGCAGCCTGTGTGCCTCAGGGCTCCCTGCCTTCCTTTTGGGGCAACTGAAGCCTCTGAATGGTCTTCCATGGAGCTGAGGTGTTACCGAGCACACAGATTGCACTGCCGGGCCTGCTCACTGGTTGGGTGGGCGTGGAGGGGTTGGATGAGGCAGATTTGCTGTGCGACCTTATCATGAGCTAAACTGTGACCACACCCCCCAAATTCAAACATTGAAGTCCTAATCCCCAGGACTCAGAATGTCAGAATGTGACTGTGTTTGGAAATAGTATGTCCCTTTTTTTTTTTCTTTTTTTTGAGACAGGGTCTTGCTCTATTCCCCAGGCTAGAGTGCAGTGGTGTGATCACAGCTCACTGCAACCTCCACCTCCTGGGTTCTAGTGATCCTCCCACTTCAGCCTCCTGAGTAGCTAGGAAGACAGGTGGGTGCCACTACTACACCAGCCAATTTGTGTATTTTTTGTAGAGATGGCGTTTTGCCATGTTGCCCGGGCTGGTCTGGAACTCCTGGGCTCAAGCAATTCGTCTGCCTCAGCCTCCTAAAGTCCTGGGATTACAGGCGCAAGCCACCATGCCCAGCCTAGAGATAAGATCTTTAAAGAGGTCATTAGGGTTAAATGAGGTCGCCAGGGTGGCCCTGATCCAATAGACCTGGAGTCCTTATAAGAGGAGGAAATATGGACACAGGCATATTTGCTGGAGGGCCGACCTTGTGGAGACACTGGCAAAAGGCAGCATCTGCAAGCCAAGGAGAGACCCAGCCTCAGAGGGCCCCAGCCCTGCCACGCAGTAGTCTTGGACTTTTGGCCTCCAGGACTGAGAGAAAATAAATTCCTACTGTTCCGGCTACTGAGTCTGGAGTCCTTTGTTGCGGCCGCCTGACCTGCGTGGAAGACCCAGGAGCGGGCTGGAGCCAGCCCTCGGCCAGACCCCTCCATGCTGCACTGCCATGCAGGCGAGCCTGGGAGCCCTGACATCCACTTAGCAAACCCCGCCAGGTAACCCTCCTCCAAGGTAAAACCCCAAATTGTGGGCCGGTACAACTCTGAGGAAGCTGCCCTTGGGATGGGCTCAAGCTTCCCTGAAAGACCCTGGGGACCCCCATCCACCTGGAAGGACAGCCCCCTCGGGCCCTGGACCTGAGCCTCGGAGCCTTTACCCACCGAGCAAGCGCCCGGCGTCTACAACAACCTGCGAGGCCATTCGTGGTTCTCTGTGATTTGAGGATGCCTCCGTGATGTCTAGGGGCCATGGGCTCTGACGGTATAATTGCCTGCGCATGGGAAATGGGCATCCTGAACAGTGTGTCCAAAGTCACCGCCCCCGAGAACAGGGAAGCGCTGAGTGTCTCCACAACCACAAGGAACAACGCTCGCCACACCCCACCTCATGCCACGCCATGACGGGCACCACAGTCACACTGCTGACTTGGCATCGGTGCCCACAAGCAAACGCCCTGCCGCTGTACCTCGATATCAGTAAAGACCTTAAAACCAGACCTACAAAGGTGTTGACCATCTGCAAAAAGAGAGCTCTAATCACACACACACACACACACACACACCCACACACAGAAACTCTCTGCTATTTGAAAAGCTGAGTTAAGCCCCTGAGCTAGCGTCCTGGCCCTTCAGGACCGGTATTTCAGAGGAAGAGGCCAAGGTTTCCGCATGGTCCCGGCGGTACCTGGGGCGGGAGCAGGAGGGACCTTTATTCACTGTGTCCATCATCCCACCCAGACGCCTCACTGTGAGACCTCCAGGCAGGGGTCCCAGGAAATGAATTAACACAGCTTACAAAATTCAGTCTGTCCCGATCAACAGAATCCAGAAGAAAATGTGGGGTACTAAATTTCCATTTCTAAGTATGCAGAGTATAAAGCAAACAAGTATAACCTCAACCTACTTATCACCTAGTGCTAAATCTGTCCGGCATGACAGGGCTCACCCTCAAGTGAGCCTGTGGGCAGGAAAATAAATGGTGTGGTGGGGGTGGTTAACGTTCCAACACTGACAAATCGTCTCCCTTTGATTTGAATGCACCAGCTTTGTTCAACGACATTTTACAATTTCATTTTAAATTAAGTTTTTAAATGTCCTTAAATACAATGTCCACAATAAAGGGAATCCATTGATATAAATAGGAAGTACTCACCTTGTTAAAATTTTTGAAATAAAATTGTAAAAGAATATATTAGAACCTAATCGGAATCTTTTTTAAAACCACACCATGTAAATATTTTCTCAAAGATAAATCCATAGCAGTGAGAGTGTTCACTGTTAAAAGGAGTCAGACATAAACCCGTAAAGGAAGAATTTCGTTCAGGAGGTCAGATGACTACTGAATGGACAACCTCAAAAAGAGCGGGAGAAAATGCGCACGGACAAAGCAGCTCTCAATTCAAAAGTACAAGGATGGAGAAAATACGCACGGACAAAGCAGCTCTCAATTCAAAAGTACAAGGATGGACTGACTGAGGGCTAATTTTGTAAAGCTGATTCAACTGTTAATTCATTCAAGCCCCTGGTCCCTAATGTGAGCTGTGGCTGCAGGCAGGAGGTGCGGGTTGGAGGCACGTGCAGGGTGAGAGATGCAGTGCGCACGTGTGAGCTCAGCCCGTCTGACCCACATGTGATGACCCTGGAGTATTTCCAGGCAGTTACAAGGGCTGGCCACCAGGCTCAGAGTTTACTCGCACTACACCACCCACTGGGGCAGGCCCAGCCACCTTGAGGCCCAGGAGGGCTAGGGCTCCAAGCCCTGCACAGGGCACAGAAGCACAGTCCACCACACTGCACCTTCCACCCAGACAAGGAGACTGATGCTCCTGAAGGTAACTCATGGCCAAGGCCACATCGCTGAATGACAAGGAGCCAGATCTCAGTCCAGGTGTCACTAGGATCCTCTGGCATCTATGTGGGGAAAGAGGGGGTAAGGGCCCAGGACTGGATCCCTTTCACACTCTTGTTTGCCAAATATGACATAAATCTTGCAGGTGGGGACCTTAAAGAGACACTTTGTCACTCCAGGGCAGCAGCATCACAGTCTCGGCCAAGATGCGGCAGGGATGACGGGAGCAGGCAGGTGGCGGGACAGATGGAAGGACAGGCAGCACGGCCAGGCCAGAGAGGACCAGCCCCGCCCTATGGGCCCCAGCAAGGGAGGGAAGCCCAGTCCAGCTCCTACTGCCTCCCTCCCCACACAGCTGAACCAAGGATATAAGCTAGGCTCTAAGCTCCAGTTCCCAAGACAGACCACCCCAGGCAGCCAGCTCCCTACCCCTACAGCCCCCACACTCAGCCGTGGAGATCCAGGTGCATTTGCCTCCTAGATATCAGCAGATCTCCAGGAGACAGTGGCCACATGCGGACTTCAGCTGGACAGAGGCTGGAGCGTGCAGGGGTGAGGACCAAGTGTCTGAGGCGCCACCCTGGGCCTCTCCAGGGCCAGCTTTCCGTTAAAGCCTGAGACTCCTCGCTCCGGCACCAGGAATCCAACAGCACTGCGAAGAAGCCAGGGAAGAACCTCTGCCCGGGACACCCAAATGAAGCCCCACAGCTGTGAACCCCCACACCAGCTGTTCCTCAGCCCTCACCATGACCAATTAACTGTCGAGGAAACCCCTCCACCCCTCCACGTCTCCACCGTTCCACCCCTCAACCCTCCACCCTCCACCCCTCCACCCCTCCACATCTCCACCGTTCCACCCTGCACCCCTCCACCGCTCCACCCCTCCATGTCTCCACCGTTCCACCCTCCACCCCTCCACCCTCCACCACTGGGGCCAGAACTGTTCACTGCCGCCAATCACGGGCCCAGTCCCTCCTGCAGATCCCCAACCCCTCCTGTCCGCACTGAGGCCTGGCGTCCCTGGGCAGACGTGACCCATGTCCCCAAGGCAGGCCTCATCCACAGCAGACACCCCAGGGGCTGCCAGGCTGAGGCCCCACTGACCTGGCAGCACCACCAGCCACCAGCAGCAGATCTGGGGCCCCAGACAGGCACACACTCCTGTGGTCCGAGGCACAGCCCTGCTGCCACACCCACCCCAATGCTACCATTGTTGCTACTACCTCCCTCCCATCTATCTGTCCCCCTTCTCTACCCTGCTCTGGGGCCAGGGAGCTGCAGTTGGCACACTGGGTCAGCAGGAGGCCTGGCAGGGAGTGAGGATGGGACGGTCCTGCCCACTTCCTGCCTTGGCCTCCTGCGGACCCCACCCAGCCCTCTTCTCTCTCAGGACTCCGTACTGGCCCTCCCTGTGGCCTTCGGGCCCACATGTGGCACCAAGCCCTGGATTCATCACCATCCCTGTGGTCCCCTCAACCCCATTACATGATGAGTGTCCCCAGCACAGCCTGACCAGGGAACTGCTGAGACTGCCGGCTACTTCCTCCAGGACTCAGAAGACCCAGGCAGTTCTAGGGCTTGATGGGTGGCGGCTGGACATAGTTTAATCCCTCATATGACCGTTGACCAGTCACCTGTGAGAGCGGCATATATGCTACCCAGCTCAGGTCACCTGTGAGAGCAGCATACACACCACCCAGCTCAGGTCACCTGTGAGAGCAGCATACACACCACCCAGCTCAGGTCACCTGTGGGAGATAATCCCTGCAGGAACGTTCTCCAGGGGGCCTTGGACCAACCCAGCACTCCCAGTTTTCTTGCTTGCTGGTAGAATGTGCTGAAGATGTGGCATCCAGAGGTAGGGATGGACTGCCCAGAACAGCCCGGGCCTTGTCCTTGATCCTCCCAAGGATTATAACAGCTTGAGTTAGGGAGGAACTGCCTGGCTTTGCTTCTTTCTCCCTGGAAGCAGGGTGTCACAGCTTTGCCCTGGGGGTCACGTGGCCCCTGAGGTCTCTAACCGGGGTGGCTGCTTCCAGGGCCCTTC
The DNA here is from genome assembly GCF_001698545.2 of Rhinopithecus bieti. Classification (NCBI taxonomy): domain Eukaryota; kingdom Metazoa; phylum Chordata; class Mammalia; order Primates; family Cercopithecidae; genus Rhinopithecus; species Rhinopithecus bieti. The sequence continues at coordinate 938,360 of NW_016806413.1, forward strand.
AGCCCTGGTGCAAAAAGAAGCACGTGCAGTCAGCAATCCATCTGCCCTGGGCAGCCTTCCCGACACGGGGGACTGGCTCTGTCCCTTGCTTCCAATCTGTAAGTAATCAACCTGCTTTGTATAACTTGTATGTGAGTGTGCAGGTCACCAGTGCATGGAGGACTAAACAGTAGCCTGGGGTGCGGTGCCCACAGGCAGAAGTTCCTGGTATTTGGCTGCGACAATCTTTGCTATTTTCCACGAAGTAGGAGTCTTCTCTTGGGACTGGTAATTATCAAACCTGCTTTGAAATCCCTACTACCCCAGAGGCGATAAGGGGCGGTTCTCCAATTTACGAAGGGAAGAACCAAGGCTCAGAGACGTTCACAAATCCACCCAAGATCTCACTTCCAATAAGCAATGAGGCCCGCACTTCAAAGCCACTCACCCTGCCTGATGGTGGAAGACTTATCCTGTGACTCGGTTTCCTTGCTTGCTCCTGCTAGGTACAAAGGGTGAAAACGGCACAAAGCCACCACTGATGTTGGTGCCGCAGCCCCAGGGCAGGCACTGTGCCCTGTGAAGGGAAGGCCTCCCCAGGCCTCAGGTCACAGCTCCAGGCTCACTGTGGCCTTCTGGTCCAGTGGGGCATAGGGTGTCCAACACTGGCTGGGAAGGTGTTGCCTGGGACGTCCGAGTTTGTGCCCACCTGGGACAGCCTGCACATCAACTCTGTCCACCTGGCCAGGCTGCAGACCAGGGCTTGGCGCTGACCCCCAGCCCCACCCACCCCCTGCAGGTGCCTGTGGGTGGACAGCCAGGCCCACACACGCCTCCAGCCTGACCTGGAACCACAAGCTGCAGGGCCTTGGTGTTGTGGGGCCAGCCAGGCCACTGAACGCCCTGCCTGCCCCAATGGCACAGCCCCCCACCTCTCCAAGGCCTTCAAAGCAAACTGCCAGGAAAGGCTGGCAGCTTTGTGCTCAATCCACATCAGTAAGTACTTTACCCAGACGGCGGCCGTGCCTGTTTAGAGGAATCCTCCGCAGCCCAGACGCGACAGGAGCCACGTGGGAAGGGAATTTAGAGGGTCGGCACTGGGCACAGACGCCCCGGTGGACGCCAGCTTCTTTGCCGCCTATCCCCTGATTAGCATCTGCAAAGTGGGCTTAAGGACGAAGAGAACCCGCTCAGCCTGGAGAAACCCTGAGCGCCTCGCGTCCTCGCCGGCGGAGTGACAGTGGTGCACGCAGGTGATGAGGTTAAGCCCCGCATTCCCGCCGCCAAGCCCTCAAGGCAGCCTCGGTCTCCGAGCGGGTGACTGGGAATGGCAGGGGCTGCGTTCTGCGACAAAACCCCCACGTCGCCACAGCAAAGTCTGCCTCGAGGGGGCCATGGACCCCGAGGAGGCGGCGCGTAGGGACAGTGGGGCGGGGCCCAGCGGGGCGTTGCGCACGGGGTCACTCCCGAGCCGTCAGACCCCGCACGGCGGCGGGGTGGGGCGGTAGACGAGGAGATCCAGGACGAAGGGCGAGCGGTGGAGCTGGGCCGCCCCGCAGGCAGTGGGCAGCAGGCAGCGTTGGGAGAAAGGGGTCGGGTGTCCCTGAACGCCGCGGGGGAAGGGAGGGGGGAAGGGAAAGGGGAGGGGGCAGGGGAGGCGCAGGCGGCAAGGATCAGGGTCTCCACGTCTCCCTGGGTGGGCCACGCTTCGAGAGAGCGCAGTGCGCGGAGGCCACAGGCAGCAGCCGGAGCAGCACGGGACAACGGTGGGAGGAGGGGCCGCGCGGCGCCTGTCACTCCGAGCATAGAGCGCTGCCTTTGGGCCCACACGTGCACTCACAAAGGGCGTGTCCCTACAACTGCCTGCACGCGGCAGGGGCCTCTCAGTACACGGAGGGTAATAATAAGGGTGACGACAACGCCAGCCTCCCCAGGATCTGGGCGGGTCACCCAGGCCCACCTTCCCACCTGCAGAAACGCCCCCGGCCCTGCCTGCTGCCTCCCTGGCCCCGAGTCTCTCCTGTTCCTGCTTCAGGTCCACTCCCAACTCTCCCAGCCTTCGGTGGGAGCCCTGAGCCCTAGCCCAGCCTGGGGACAAAGGCTCCCGCTCAGGCCTGGGTGGCACCGCTTGCCCCTCTCAGGCTGGCAGTGCTGGCTGGGCCTTGGTTCTGTGCCTGAAGCTGGGCTACACCGGGAGGAGACGCCTCCCAGGCCCTCCAGCTCACCCTCAGCTGGACTTTGGGTTATCAAGCTCTGACAGTCACCCCTGATACCAGAAGGCCCCAACTGGACCACCCGCAGAATAAATTCTGAAGGAAAAGGAAGCACACGAGCATGCCTGTTTGTTTCCCAGGTCCTGAGGTTCAGACATGGGGGTCTGGGGGCCCCCCTCTACCTACAGGAGGGATGCAGGTGGCAGAGCACAGCCCATGCTCCCTAAGGGCAAGGCGAAGGCTGACCCGTGTGACCCGCTTGCAGGAAGCCAGGGCAAGATCCAGCTGCCCTCACTGTGAACTCCGATGGCCCAGCACGGCTCCCCAGCACAGCCAGTGAAGGAAGGACCCTGAGGCTGAATGTGGATGTCCCAGCAGAGGCCACCTCTCAAAAAGGATAGGCATGAACTCTACACACACCAAAACCATTCCCATGTACGTTCTGAGATGGAATTTTTAACCTCACTAAATTTTTGTTTAAAATGCTTTTACAGCTGTTACCAGTGCTCATGTTTCATAAGAACCTGCTTATGCAAAGCTGCACGTGGGCCTCCCTCAGAGGCAAGCCCAGGCCTCCGCAGTTTCCCAGATGGTCTGGTAAATCGGTGCCCTGGGAAGCTTTAGACTGGGGGACTGGTTTAGACACCCCAACAAATCAGTTCCCTGCACCTGCTGTCTCACCAAGCAGCACCCGTTTCCCGGCCAAGTTGCTCTCACTCGTAGCAGAAGCCACAGCCAGCTCGGAGGGGCTGGTGATGGGTGGAAGAGGTGGCAGCCTTCCCCACAGCCACCGTCCACTCAGCTCAGTGGAGTGCTCAGTGGCCCAAAGAAAACCCTCCAATTGCAGAGGGTACAGTTCCATGCAGCTGGAGGCCTCTGCCCCTTGGGGCATAGCAAAGGGCCCCTTTGTCACCTCAGTGTAGTCTCTGATGTGGAAACAGATCCCCTCCCACCCATGGAAGGAGATGCTCCCCAGAAGCCGGACCCTGGCTCTAGGAGGAGGGTGGGTTGGCCCTCTGAGGATGAGGCATCCCCTATCATGCAAAGACATCCTCCCTACAGGAGAAACAGCTGGGCATGGCGCCACACAAACCCCAGGTGCCAATGCTGGCCTTGACCGTGGCATGTGTTCCGCAAGCCAAGCCAGACACAAAGCTGGGAGATAATTGTACATCTAACAAAGCGTTTTCCAAGGGAAAATGAATTTTCAAATCAAATTCTGTCAAGTACTGCCTATACAAATGATGTGCCAAGAACACTGCAGAAAATTTAACCACAGTAGCTGCAGTGGGATCATAAAGAAACGAACGAACTGCACAGCCCCTCCGTCACTGCCGAGGAGGAGAATGGGTGGTGAGAGAGCTCCGGAGGGAAGGGTGCTGCGTCACCAAATGGAATAAGCCTGTATCTGACAGCTGGGCATTTAAACTGCCAGAGATCTCATTTTGAACTCCATAGGTTTAAAGATTCTTTAAAATGCATTTTATTTTTAAAACTGACTATTAAATAGCAAACTTGCTAGGAAGACAACCAATTCCATTCCCACTATGCTAGCAGGGGGCCCCCGGGGTGCTCCCTGCTCAAGCCCCACTGTTGCAGGGGCTGAGCACAGCTCAGGAAACTCCGAAAGGGTGGTGGGGATGGGGGAATGCAGTCCGGTCAACTCCTAGGAGGCATGGAAATTTGCTTGTGGAAAATGGAAACTTAAACTGCCTATTTATGAATTATTCCTCTCCTTCCAAAAGGATTTGAGGTGATTTGCTAAGTGCTCACAAGAACTGAGCTTGCTCCTTTAATCAGAGGAGCAATTCAAACACCCAGACGAGGGTCCGAGGTTGTGGGCCAAGAGAACTATTGCAGTGGGGCCGCAACAGCTGGCCCAGGATGCTCTGGTCTCTACTTTGTTGGCTCAGGCCTGGGGGGCCATGCACATCCCACGCTCCTGGGCACACTGGAAGCCATACTCAAGGAGGCCTCACCGGCCCAGGCAGGTGGACTGATGCTCACTCCTGGACCAGCTCCCCTTGAAGGACCTAATGGACTTAGACACCCAGGGTGGTTGCTCATCTAATCATGGAGCCGCCGACTCTGACCCAACATGAGGCCAGCTGGATCTTGCCCTGGTGCATGCCGGTCGTGGCAGGTCTGTGTCCAGGTGGCTCCAGCCGGCAGAGACAAGCCCAGGCTCTGCTGCCCAAAAGAGAGCAATCATGGCCGGGCGCGGTGGCTCGAGCCTGTAATCCCAGCACTTTGGGAGGCCGAGACGGGCAGATCACAAGGTCAGGAGATCGAGACCATCCTGGCTAACACGGTGAAACCGCATCTCTACTAAAAAAATACAAAAAACTAGCCGGGCGAAGTGGCAGGCGCCTGTAGTCCCAGCTACTCGGGAGGCTGAGGCAGGAGAATGGCGTAAACCCGGGGAGCGGAGCTTGCAGTGAGCTGAGATCCGGCCACTGCACTCCAGCCCGGGCAACAGAGTGAGACTCCGTCTCAGAAAAAAAAAAAAAGAGAGCAATCGTTGCTTTCTGAAACTGTTATTATTGAGATAGAACTCACGTGCCATAAAATTCTACCACAGTGTGCCATTCAAAGGCCAGGCACGATGGCACTTTGGTGCTTGGGGAGGCTGAGGTGGGAGAATCACTTGAGGCCAGCAATTCAAGGTCAGCCTGGGCAACAAAGCAACACCTTGTCTCTATAATAATAATAATAATCCACTGTATCCACACACAAAAGATTAGCCAGGTGTGGTGGTTCACACCTATTAGTCCCAGCTACTCAGGAGGCTGAGGCGGGAAGATCACTTGAGCCCAGGAGGTGGAAGTCAGAGTGAGCTGAGATCATCCACTGCACTCCAGCCTGGGGGACAGCGTGAGGCCCTGCCTCTATGGTATGCAATTCAGCAGTTTTTAGGGTATTCTCAGAGCTGTTTTTTAGGGTGTTCCCAGAGCTGTGCAACCACCACATGATCTAGTTTCAGAACATCTTCATCACCTCCAAAAGAAACCACTCCCGTTAGCAGTCATCCCCCTACCCCTTAATCAACTTTGTCTCTGGATTTGCATGTCTGGACATTTCCTGTGCATAGAATCATATGAAACAGGGCATTTTGTGTCTGTTTCTTTCATGGAGCAGTGTTTTCAAGGTTTGTCCACATTACAGCATAAATCAGTGCTTCCTGTGTGCCACTGTGTGGATGGACAGACCACATTTTGTTTATCCAGGCGTCTGTCGATGAACACTTGCACTGCTCCCATCTTTTGGCTACTATGAATAGTGCTGCTATAAGCAAGTTTTTGTGGAGACATATGTTTTCAGCTCTCTGGGTATATATCTAGAAGTGAAATTCTTGGTCATATGACACTTCTATGTTTAGCTTTCTGAGAAACTGCCAGGCTGCTTTCCAAAGAGGCTGCACCATTCAACAATCATAGAACAGCAGTTGGTGTGGCAGGGCTCTGATTTCCCTAAATCTTCGCCAACACTTGTTATTATCTGACTTTTCAATTCTAACCATCCCGGTGGCTGTGAAGTGGCCACTCACTGCGGTTTTGACTCTCATTTTCCCAATGGCCAGTGACACTGGGCACACTCCATTGCTGGCTGACCATCTGCACATCCTCTCTGGAGACCATACACTGTGAGCGGGTGGCGCTTAGAGGGGCATCCCTGCCATCCTTCCTCCCGGTGACATCTGTGAGTCAAGGGTATAGAACACCACACTCTGGACTGACCAGATCTGCTTTCTCACATCAGAGCAATCTAGGCCAGGCTGTTCCATCTGGTGAGACAAGGGTCCCCCCTGCCATAGCCACAGGACCCCATCAAAGCCATGGGCAGGTGTGGACTGGACAATGTGGCACCTTTGTTGTGATTAGGACCTAATTTGCCATAAAGAGAGGCCCTGGAGTAAGGAAAAGTTGCCCCCAGGGCCTGCTCTGGGACCCCAGACACAGTTCCTACCCACCCACAGTGGGTCAAATGGTGGTCCCCTTGAAGTACATCTGGAATGTGTGATATGACTGTATTTGGAAAAACGGTTGTTGCAGATGAAAGAAAGGTAAGAATCTCAACCTGAGACCATCCCGGACTCTCTGGGTGGGCCCTAAACCCAGTGACAGGTGGCCTTAGAGGTGAAAGGCACACAGAGGAGAATGCCATGTGAAGATGGGGCAGAGATCGGAGTGACGGGCCTGTAAGAAACTCCAAGGATAGCCGGCAACACTGGGAGCTGGAGAAGGCAAGAAGCGACCCTCCCTCAGAGCCCCCCAAAGAAACCAGTGCTGCCCACACCACGACCTCAGACTTCAGGTCTCCAGAACTTTGAAAGAAGGGATTTTTTTTTTTTTTTTTTTTTTTTTTTTAGACAGAGTCTCACTCTGTCACCAGGCTGGAGTGCAGTGGCATGATCTCAGCTCACTGCAACCTCCGCCTCCCAGGTTCAAGAAATTCTGCCTCAGCCTCCCGAGTAGCTGGGATTACAGTAGTGCACCACCAAGCTCAGCTAATTTTTGTATTCTTAGTAGAGATGGGATTTCACCATGTTGGCCAGGATGGTCTCGATCTCCTGATCTCGTGATCCACCCACCTTAGCCTCCCAAAGTGCTGGGATTACAGGCGTGAGCCACTGCGCCCGGCCGATTTTTGTTGTTCTAAGCGCCCCACAGTGTGTGACTTGGTCACAGCAGCCATGTGGAATGAAGACGCCCCTCTCCCACGACACCATGATTACCTGATGTCCCACAGTGGAGAGAAGGGGATTTGCCTGGTCCTGCGTCATCGGGAGGCACTGAGAAACCCCATGTCAGTGCATGTATCCTATAGACCGGCCCTGACCATTGCTCGGCCTGAGCCCCCTGGACACACCCGGAGCTGGCAGAGCTGGCCGGGCTGCCCAGTCCATGGATGGGGTTCCCTGGGCCCACACCCCAGCTCACACTTGGGGGTAGGGATTCCCATCACCCCACATTCTGGGCGATCTCTTTCGACAAATCTTCCACCCGTGCAGGTGGGACACAGGCAGGACAGAGATGGCCCTGGACCCAATCCTGCCGGCCCAGGGTCCAGAGCCTGCCAGTGAGATGCAAAGAGGGGGCCACAGGGAGCACCCACCCTCCTGGGCATCACTGTACCGGGGGAGGGGTGTCTCCCATACCTGCTGCCACCTCCACCTGTCGGCTCCCTGGACCGTGGCAAGGCCATGGAACCACCTGCAGTGGGCCAGTCTGGGGTGCTGGATTGCACCCTGCATCCCTCGCTGGCCACCCCTCCCACCCGCACTGTTACGCTGGGCGCCTCTGTGACTGCCCTCAGGAGGGATGGGCACCCAACCCTGCCATGTCCATGTGGGTCAGGTGTGTCTCGGATCTTCCTGTGTAATGCCGCATTCCAGGTGCTTCCACTGAGAAGACACGGTGCCCACAGCCCACCACGGCGATCCCCAGGGAAGAGAACCGGGCCTGGGGCGAAGGGGGACATAGCATGTGGGTCGCAGCCTGCGTCTGGCTCCTCGTCTTGACCAGTTGTTAGGTTTCAGGCCCCGCTCCTTAGGAGAAGTGGCAGGTGGGCGACTTGGCGCTGGAGAGAAGATGGGGAGCTCACGTGGGGAAGGAAGCAGACAGGGGATGGGGTGACCGCAGGAGAGGACAAGGCCGCCTAGACACACGGACACAGCCAGCACCCGGCGGGGCTGATTCATGTGGTTGCCTGCATTGTGCTCCCTGGCACATTCTTCTTTTGTACGGTGGTTATTGCTGAAATAATCAAATAATGCAAATAAAACTTAGAAGCATTTGACTTATAATGGTGCCCGCTACTAACAGATGATGAGGACGATTCCATCATTCTTTAAAAATAGCTGTCCTAAAGGAACACCTGCTCTCACCAAGGTGTCATTTTACCAGAGGATAAAAATTATTTGTAAAATAGTACAGTGAGAGCCTGTACTTTATTTTTATGCATTATGAGAGGAAAAATGACGATGTTCCAGAGGCTTGACATATGGCAGGCAAAGCCAAACAGGTATTCGCTCAGAAAAACCCAGGAAAGGATCTGCAGGAAAGTAACTCAGGCACTGGGGCTCAGGGCAGGCCATGAAACAGACAAGCAAACAAAAAACAAAAACCAGAAAACAAAAGAATAGAAAGACTCCCTTCAATAATAGCGGGCAAATAATTAAACCTCTTCAGTGTCTTTAAGGGCCAAAGCCAAACTGGAAAAGGTCTGGCCACTGAGGCCGGCCTGGGAAGGCCACGCTGCAGGTTCAGTCCTAACCCAGCAAACAGCTGGCAGCCCGCCCCCCACCCAGTGTGAGAAGCCCGCCTGGGCAGCAACAGGATGAAGGTTGGGCTGCAGGGCGGTGAGTTGATGGCCGTGTGTCCCCAGGATCCAGGGCTGGAGAGTCACACAGGAACAGCCTAGAGGCAGCAGACCCCAACTATGACAACGGTGATGGAGCCGGGGGCTGGCAGGGGTGCAGGGCCACGCACGCCTCGGGTCAGCCTAGTGGAAGCCTGGAGGGAGATGCAGCGTGTGGCCGGTTCTGGTGCACATGGCCCCTGTGGACATCTGTCAGAAATGGGGAGCGGGGAGGGGGGCAAATGTTTGGTTTGCTGTCACCTATTCCCGTGACCAACAGGACCCAAAGGACATTCCAGAGAACCAGAGGTTTCTATCCTAGAAGGATGGTGGCGAGGCTGAGTCTGGTTCTGAGAAGGACTTGGGAGGGGGTAGAAATGATCCCACCACCCTCACAGGGATACAGGCGTGTGTCTTCACAGCCCTACGCTGCCTCCCCAGCCCTTCCATTGCCGCCTCCTGCTGCCACCGCTCCCGCCATCCTCCTGCTAGTCCTCAGCATGCCCAGCAGGTTCCAGTCCTTGAGATTCACCCAACACCTGACTCACTCCCCATTCGGGTCTCTGCCTGAACGTCACCATCATCGAGGCCTCCCAGCCCCTCCAGTAGGGCACCGTGCCCCATCACCCCATGATGTGGGAGGGGTACACAGACGTGTGGGCAGGCAGGGGTGCTGGGGTGCTGACCAGGGCCTGCATTCTGGGAAGGGACCTGAAGAGGGAGGGCCTGCGGCTGGGCACAGGTGGGTGCCGGCTGTCACTCCTCCACAGAGGCAGGGGCAGGCATTCCAGGGCTTCAGTGATTGTGTCAGTTAAACTCCAAGGGTTGGGGCTCATAGTGGCAGAGCCAACTGCCTACCTGGACCAAGGATGCTGCACACCCCTAAGACCCAGCCTCTCCAAGGCCTCTCCTCATGGCTGACTCACCACAGCCTAGACCCAGGCCCTACCCAGGGGCCCTCCTAGCACCCCCAGCCTCTCTGGCCAGCTGGCTTTGTGCAACTAGGGAGGGCAAAACCACAGCATGCCACCAGAAGACCACCATGTCTCTGGGCAGATACTCAGGGTACCCCTACTCTGTGCCTGGGCCAGCTTCTCCCCCCACAGCCACTGCCACCACAGGGACAGAAGGCTCAAGAATGGAGTGGCAGACAGACAGCATTCACCAGTCACCCAAAAGTGAATGAGGTGATCCACTTCAGCTATGCTCAGACCTTCTTAGAGAGTGACCATGTCTGATAGAGCCTGTGAAATACAAAATGACTTTTAAATAATTTTTTATTATAAAAAGTATGAGCTGGGTGCTGTGGGTCATGCCTGTAATCCCAGCACCTCGGGAGGCTGAGGTGGGAGGATTGCTTGAGCCCAGGAGTTCAAGACCAGCCTGGGCAACATAGTAAGAACCCCATCTCTACAAAAAAATTTAAAAATTAGCTGATTGTGGTGGCATACACCTGTGGTCCCAGCTACTTGGGAGGCTGAGGTGTGAAGATTGCTTGAGCCCCAGACAGGCAGCACTGCCATGATCACACCACTGCACTCCAGCCTGGGCAACAGTGTGAGACCCTGTATCAAAAAAATAATTTTAAGTGTGGAAATTCTGACAAATGTAAAAGAAAAACAATGTTTCCTGGAGCTGAAACACTGTCAACATCTTGGTCTTCCGCCTGTGTGAACCTGAGAACACACAGATCCATTCTTAATTGCCTCAGACCTTCAAGCAGGGGCTCTGAAACCCATGCAGTGGCAAACACGCACTCGTATGCCCTGGCAGAATCTCCATTCCCCACGGAGCCCCTCAAATGCGCTGATGTGCTCACCTCATTCTAAAAGCTAGAGATGACGTGAGCAGCACACAACATGGTTTTAGTACATGATAAAACAGCAGCACAGATTATGTGCCACACCTCTCCACCTTCAAAACCCAAAAAGTAGGGGAACGCATAGAGATTCCTGCCCAGGCCCTCCCTGTCATCCCCAAAACCCTGCCTCCCTCTGTGCCCTCTCTCCTGGCTCTGCCTTTGCTGCCCCACCCCAGCCAGTCCTGACCTTGGCCCTGACTGCCTGATCCACCAAGATGGGCTTCATCCTCCCCATGGGTCTCCAAGAGCTCCTCACTCTGAACAGCAAAAGGTAATGTTTTTACTCTAAAATCATGGTATGTGCATGGTCACATACAGCCCACCATGTCCGTAGGTAAGCCCTTCCAATCTGGAAAAAGCTCAGGGGCAGCCGGAATGCGAGTAAACAGAAAGAACCAGAACCCAGGCAGAAACCTCTCTCAAAAATAATAATGTGTCTTCAACTAGTGTTAGAAGCTGAAGGCTGTTAGTACAAAGACAGATGTCAATCAGAAACCTGTTTTGGGCCAGGCGTGGTGGCTCATACCTGTAATCCCAGCATTTTGGAAGGCCAAGGCAGGAGGACTGTTTGAGTCCAGGAGTTCGAGACCAGCCTGTACAACACAGTGAGGCCTCATCTCTACAAAAAATACAAAAATTAGCTGGATGTGATAGTGCACACCTGTAGTCCCAGCCACTTGGGAGGCTGAGGTGGGAGGATCATTGAGCCTGGGCAGGTTGAGGCTGTAGTGAGCTGAGACTGCACCACTGCACTCCAGCCTGAGTGACACAGTGAGACTCTGTTTCAAAAAGAAAAAAGAAAAAAAGAAGAAGAAGAAGAAAAGAAAGAAGAAAAAAGAAGAAAGAAAAGGAGGACGAGGAGGAAAGAAATTGGTTTTTAAGCAAGTATTTGTGTGCTCATATAGAAAAATGCCCAAATATCTATGAAAGAAACCCAAACTTTTAAACTGAACTTAAACCCCAACATCAGATGCTGTGGCTCCTGCCTCATCTCCCCACCTTTGGGCAGAAACTTGATGCTCTTTCTAGAAAATTCTTAGGAAGTATCTTTGTACCCAGCCCCACATGCCACATTTGGCTCCTCCTTGGTGGGTCTGCGGCTCAGCAGCATGTGATGACCATGTCCCCTGTTGGTACCTGGTGCCGGTGGATACGGACAGAGCCCAGTCCTCCTGCGGAAGACCCTGAGGTTCCAGACAGAATCCTCCTAAGTCCTTGTCTTTCTCTACTGCTTATGAAAGTGTAAATTTGGATGATATGAATAGCAGTTCAGACCTCCAGTACAAAGCTCTGAAAGTGCTATGGTCTTCCCCAGGCACTGGCCCCTGGGCTCACATCCCCTTCCCTCCCTGCTGCTGCAGCAAAACGTGGAGCCACCATGGCTTTTTCAAGAAAGCTACTCTCCTGCAGCCTCAGGGAAGGCGGTTTTCTCTTCTTATCCTCAAGCCCTCTTTTTACAGGAAAATGTTATAATTAAGTCATTCCTACTCATTTTAAGCAACTGTGCATCAATAGGGGGTTAAGTTCTAACAAGGCCCAAATCACCCAGGGTCAGTCACCCAGGCCAGCATCGAGGGAGGCCCCGGCACTTCCCCAAGGGTTCTGCCGTGTTCGTCCCCCTGCTGGACAGCAGTGGCTCACACTGTGACCCCCAGATAAAGTCACAACTTGGTGGCCGAACTGAATGAATCCACACCCAGCCAGGTGCCGGCTCGTGCCCACGGACAAGAATGAGCAGTGGCTGAACTCACTGGATTTGCTTGTGCTAAAGGACTGTGTGAGGAGGTAGCTCATCCCACACACTAACCCCTCAACTCCTCCGTGGACCAGGAGGAGGGGAAATGACGTGGCGCCTGCCCTGGGGCTGGGCACAGCACTGTGCCACCCCCACCTCTTATCACAGGCTGAGAAAGCACCGCCCCACACACAAAGGGCACCCCACTGATAGCCTCCACCCTCCCTTCTAACCCTACCACATGGAGCGATGGAGCCCCGGATTTCAGAGTTCACCATGAATGTGCAAGATCTCATAGTTTTCACATTGATTACATGTTAAAACAATATTCTGGTCAAACAAAATATTAAAATTAATTTCACCTGTTTCTTTTACTTTTTTTAATGTGGCTACTAGAAAATTTTAAATTGGCCAGGCACAGTGGCTCAGATCTATAATCCCAGCACTTTGGGTGGCTGAGGTGGGAGGATCATTTGAGCCCAGGAGTTTGAGACCAGCCTGGGCAACACAGTGAGACCCTATCTCTAAAAAAAAAAAAAAAAAGTTTTAAAATTAGCCGGGTGTATTAGTCCATTCTCACACTGTTATGAAGAAATACCCAAGACTGGGTAATTTGCAAAGGAAGGGGGTTTAATTGACTCACAGTTCTGCATGGCTGGGGAGGCCTCAGGGAACTTACAACCATGCAGAAGGTACCTCTTCACAGGCCAGCAGGAGAGAGAGGCCAGCAGGGGGAATGCCAGATGCTTATAAAACCATCAGATCTCCAGAGAATTCACTCACTAGCATGAGACGAGCATGGGGGGAACTGCCCCCTTGATTCAATTACGTCCCATCAAGTCCCTCCCGTGACACGCGGGGATCATGGGATTATAATTCAAGATGAAATGTGGGTGGGGACACAAAGTCAACCCATATCACAGCTACTTGGGAGGCTGAGACGGAAGGATTCCTTGAGCCCAGGAGGTTGAGGCTGCAGTGAGCCAAGATTGCACCACTGTACTCCAGCCCAGGCAACAGAGCGAGACCCTGTCTCCAAAAAAAAAAAATTAAAAGTGTATACGTGCGGCTTGCACTCAAAGCTCACATCCTATTTCTATTGGACAGCACTGGTCTAGGGCTTTACTTTTATCTCTATATTAGGACACACACAAATTTCTTAAACAATTATGAGCTAAACTCACTGACATTTTATCAGTTTCCACCCTCGTGGCTGTTTCTTTTATCTTTCCTCCGAGTTCCCTTTTCTTGCTGACATACATCTTGTAATAGTAAACCTTACAATGAGCATCTGTAAATGGTTAAAATGTTTGCCTGAAAATGTCTTGATCTTGCCTTCCACCCCTTCACTTAGCAGTTCGTTTGGGTATAAAATCCAGGGCTTCCAGTTGCCTTCCCGCTGCACTGGGGGCTCATTCTCTATCTTGTGGCACTCGGGGTTGCAGAGAAGAAACCTGCCAGCCTTCCTCCATTTCTCTGTAGTTACTCTGTCTTTTCAGCTAATTCTAAAGATTTTCTCTTCATCCTTGACATTCTGCAGCTTTACCACAATACATCTCAGTGTGGATTTACTCCCAGGTGTTTCTGAACGATGTGAACATGTTCTGAGAATGGTGTCGTCAGTTGACCTCGTTATTGTGCAAACATCAGAGAATGGACTTCCACAAGCCTAGATGGCCCTGCCTCCGACAGACCTAGGCTACATGGTAGAGCCTGTTGCTCCTGGGCCACAAACCTGTACAGCACGTTACTGTGCTGAACAGTATAATGTAGGCAATTTTAACACAGTGGGAAGTATTTGTGTACCTAAACGGAATAGGTACAATCAAATACGGCTATCATAACAGCCTAGGCGCCATAGCTCACGCCTGTAATCCCAGCACTTTGGGAGGCTGAGGGGGGTGGATCACTTGAGGTCAGGAGTTTGAGACCAGCGTGGCCAACATAGTGAAACCCCACCTCTACTAAAAATGCAAAAATTAACCAGGTATGGTAGTGCACGCCTGTAGTCCCAGCTGCCGGAGAGGCTGAGGCATGAGAATCGCTTGAACCCGGGAGGCGGAGGTTGCAGCGAACCAAGATCATACTACCACACTCCAACCTGGGTGACAGAGCGAGACCATATCTCAAAAAAAAATATGGTTATCATAACTTATGGGACTACCGTTGTATATGCGGCCCGTCATGTGGCCCATGACTGCACATTTCTTTATCCTACTTGGAACTCATTTTATCTCAGAACTCATGTCTTTCTTCAATACTGGGAATCTCGGCTACCATTTCTTCAAATACGACTTTTCCATCATTCTTTCCTCTCCACTCTCTCCCTGGGACTCCTAAGAGACACTTTTTGGAACTTCTCCACTGCACTTTGACGCTTTTTCCTTCTTTCTTAGGGAAGCCTGCCCGACTTCGGCTGGGGCTGGTCCTCCTATGGATGGTGAGGCAGCACCCTGTCACTTCCTCTGCACTGCTTTCCTGGATTGAAACTAGGTATTGATCCACCCCTGCTCTATCCACCCACCCAACCAAGAATTCTGAAGCCAGCCAAAACGACTGCTTGTTTTTGTTTCAGACCCTACACCCAGCCTTTCATTCTCCCAGGGCTTGCCACAGATCTTGATTATTCTCAGAGGAAGAAGAGGCAAACTGAAGCCAAATCAGAATCAAGGTCCACCTGCCCCTTCCCAAACCACCTTAGACTCCCACAAGGGTGGGAGCTGGTGCCAGAGGCTCTGAGCAGAGGGCTCTTCCTCTATGGGGCAGATCTGTATCTGGATGTCTCTGGGCTCCAGGCATCCTGGTGAGCCACTGGGAAGGTGTCCAGAAACTCTAGGGGCCTACCTGCCTGGGCCACCCAGCAAGGCCTGGCTGGCTCATCACAGCAGGGGATACAGCGGGGCTGGTCACATGGACAGACAGCATCTGAGAGTGGCCAAGCCCCCCAGTGTGCACAATGCTGGCAGCAGAACCTGTGCCAGAGAGCAAGCAGGTGTGGGCATAGGGAAGACCGCTCCAGAGAGAGACAGAGCCCTCAACAATCAAAGAAATCAATGGGAGGGACTTACAGTTTCCTCATCTACCAAGAAAAGGAAATCTCAGAACCCCAGCTTCTGTCCAGACCTGGGAGCAGGGGGGCACTGCGAGGATTCTCGGCCCTCCAAGGCCAAGAGCCGTCCCCCTATGCCAGGACCTCAAATTTAAAGCTCTCTCCTCTTAACAGAATCAGGAAAAACCAAGCTGACAGCTAAAATGTTCAGCTAAAGTTTACAAAATTGTAGAGGCTTAGATTGTCATATTATAATCATTGACATTTAGCAAAAAAATTGGCCCATCACTCCTGGATGACAAATCGCCCCCCAGTCTGACTGCCCCTCCTTAATAAATAGTGCAGAGATGGCACGTGTACCTCTGCCATCTCGAACTCACATTGCCACCCCACTTCCCTCCTGTAATTTTATCCTCATGGGACACATTTCTATGCTTCAAAGTCTTTTACTGATCACCCGTCAAATTTATCTGCAACATATATATCAATATTACATATTTATAAATCTATAAATGGGATTTAAATTTTAAATTTTCACACTTTTTTTAAATTTTAGACAGAGTCTTTCTGGGTCACCCAGGCTGGAGTGCAGTAGCACGATCTCAGATCACTGCAGCTTCCATCTCCTGAGCTGAAGCGATTCTCGTGCCTCAGCCTCTTAAGTATCTGAGATTAGAGTCATGAGCCACCATGCCCAGCTAGCTTTTGCATTTTTAGTAGAGACAGAGTTTTGCCATGTTGCCCAGGCTGGTCAAATTTTTTAATGTTCTGTGAGGCTCTCTGTAACACTTTTCTCTGTGAGAAAAACTCACAGAGAAAAGTGTTAGCATTTTCTCTACACTGACTTGACAAAGTAAAAACTGCAATTACTTTTGCAGCAACCTAATAGTATTAGTACACAATTGATCGAACAACATAAACATGTGACACATCTTGGCAAACCATCATTTCACAGAAAGGTGTCTAACAGAAATGTAGTTCTTGATGGGGTGGCTGCATCTGGGGCTGACTAGCTCATGTCTCTGGGTAACTCACTTATTGCCAAAGTAGACTGGCCTCAGCTACAAGGCTGTTCCTGCGTTTTGACTTAGGTGAGTGCCAAGAAACCTGCTCTCATGGCTGAGTGAGCAGGAGCGGTGAGAGCCACAGAGGAACCTCCTGCCACTCCAAGGACAACTGCCGAGTTATCGGCTAAGAATCATTGCTTCAAGACCAAAAGTCATTCTTTTTTTTTTTTTTTTTTGAGACGGAATCTCGCTCTGTCGCCCAGGCTGGAGTGCAGTGGCCAGATCCCAGCTCACTGCAAGCTCCGCCTCCCGAGTTTACACCATTCTCCTGCCTCAGCCTCCCGAGTAGCTGGGACTACAGGCGCCCGCCACCTCACCCGGCTAGTTTTTTGTATGTTTTTTAGTAGAGATGGGGTTTCACCGTGTTAGCCAGGATGGTCTCGATCTCCTGACCTTGTGATCCGCCCGTCTCGTCCTCCCAAAGTGCTGGGATTACAGACTTGAGCCACCGCGCCCGGCCCAAAAGTCATTCTTAACACCCTGTCAACTGCAACTCAACCAAGTCCTCCTTCAATTGTACTGAAGTCAAAGCAGCAGAAACCACCTGCTTTGAAGGATTTGTCATTGGCATCATCCGCTCCTTGGTCCTGCGGGTCACCTTTTGATATGGTTTGGCTACGTCCCCACCCAAATCTTATCTTGAATTATATTCTTGTAATTCCCGCGTGTTGTGGGAGGGACCCAGTGGGAGATAATTTGAATCATAGGGGCAGTTTTCCCCATACTGTTCTCGTGATAGTGAGTAAGTCTCACAAGGAGTGATGGTTTTATCAGGGGTTTTCGCTTTTGCATCTTCCTCATTTTTCTCTCGCCGCCGCCATGTAAGAAGTACCTTTGCCTCCCGCCATGATTCTGAGGCCTCCCCAGCCATGTGGAATTGTAAGTCCAATCAAACCTCTTTTTCGTCCCAGTCTCAGGTATGTCTTTATCAGCAGGGTGAAAATGGACTAATACAGTAAATTGGTACCAGTAGAGTGGGGTGTTGCTGAAAAGATAACCGAAAATGTGGAAGCACCTGTGGAAGAGGGTAACAGGCAGAGGCTGGAACAGTTTGGAGGGCTCAGAAGAAGACAGGAAAATGTGGGACAGTTTGGAACTTCCTAGAGACTTGTTGAGTGGCTTTGACCCGATGCCTGCTAGCAACGTGGACAATAAGGTCCAGGCTGAGCTGGTCTCAGATGGAGATGAGGAACTTGGGAACTGAAGCAAAGGTGACTCTTGTTATGTTTTAGCAAAGAGACTGGCAGCATTTTGCCCCTGCCTAGAGGTTTGTGGCACTCTGAACTTGAGAGGGATGGTTTAGGGTATCTGGTGGAAGAAATTTCTAAGAAGCAAAGCATTCAAGAATTGACTTGGGTGCTGTTAAAGGCATCCAGTTTTATAAGGGAAGCCAAGCATAAATGTTCGGAAAATTTGCAGCCTGACATTTTTTGTTGCTGTCATTGTTTTTGAGACGGAGACTCGCTGTGACACCCAGGCTGGAGTGCAACGGTGTGATCTCGGCTCACTGCAACCTCTGCTTCCCAGGTTCAAGCAATTCTCCTGACTCAGCCTCCTGAGTGGCTGGGACTATAGGCATGCACCACCACGCCCGGCTAATTTTGTATTTTAGTAGAGACAGGGTTTCACCATATTGGCCAGGCTGGTCTCAAGCTCCTGACCTCAAGTGATCTTCCCACTTCGGCCTCCCAAAGTGCTGGGATTATAGGCGTGAGCCACCGCACTCAGGCATGACAACGTGATAGAAGAGAAAAAACCATTTTCTGAGGAGAAATTCAGGCCAGCTGCAGACATTTGCATAAGTAATGAGGAGCTGAATGTTAATCCCCAAGACAACTGGGAAAACGTCTCCAACGCATGTCGGAGGTCTTCAGGGCAGCCCCTCCTGCCGCAAGCCCAGAGGCCAAGGGGAAAATGGTTTCATGGACCAGGCCCAGGGTCCCCGTGCTATGTGCAGCCTAGGGACTTGGTGCCCTGTGTCCCAGCTGCTCCAGCCATGGCTGAAAGGGGTCAATGCTGAACTCAGGAGGCCGTGGCCCTCGGAGGGGGTGCAAAGGCCCCAAGCTGGCAAGCTTCCGCACACGGTGTTGAGCCCGCAAAGTGCACAGAAGTCAGAGATGGGGTTGGGAACTGTCTAGATTCAGAAGAGTATGGAACACCCTGGATCCCCGAAGGCAGAATTTGGGCTGGCAGGGTGGGGCACTCAAAACCATGGAGAAGCTCATGGCCTATGGCAGTGGGCAGCAGGAAATGTGGAGGCACCGCCTAGTGGAGCTGTGAAAAGAGGGGCCACCATCCTCCAGACCCCAGAATGGTAGGTCCACCAACAGCTTGCACCGTTTGCCTAGAAAAGCCATAGACACTCAATGGCAGCCTGTGAAAGCAGCTGGGAGGGAGGCAGTACCCTGCAAAGTCACAGGGGTGGAGCTGCCCAAGACCATGGGAACCCACCTCTTGCATCAGCGTGACCTGGATGTGAGACATGGAGTCAAAGGAGATCATTTTGAAGCTTCCAAGATTTCACTGTCCCGCTGGATTTCGGACTTGTATGGGCCCTGTAACCCCTTTGTTTTGGCTAATTTCTCCCATTAGGAATGGCTGTATGTACCCAATACTTGTACTCTCATTGTATCTAGGAAGTAACTAGCTTGCTTTTGATTTTACAGGCTTATAGGCAGAAGGGACTTGCCTTGTCTTGGATGAGACTTTGAACTGCGGACTTTTGGGTTAATGCTGAAATGAGTTAAGACTTTTGGGGACTGTATTAGTCCATTTTCACACTGTTGATAAAGACACTCCCAAGACTGGGAAGAGAAAGAAGTTTAATTGGACTTACAGTTCCACATGGCTAGGGAGGCCTCAGAATCACAGCAGGAGGCAAAAGGTACTTCTTACATGGCAGCAGCAGGAGAAAATGAGGAAGAAGCAAAAGCAGAAACCTCTGATAAACCCATCAGATCTCGTGACTTATTCACTATCACGAGAATAGCATGGGAAAGGCCGGCCCCCATGACTCAATTACCTCCCCCTGGGTCCCTCTCACAATATGTGGGAATTCTGGGAGATATAATTCAAGTTGCTATTTGGGTGGGGACACAGCCAAGCCTTATCAGGGACTGTTGGGAAAGGATGATTAGTTTTGAAATGTGAAGACATGAGATTTGAAGGGGCCAGGGACGGAATTTTATGGTTTGGCTGTGTCCCCACCCAAATCTCATATTGAATTGTACTCCCATAATTCCCATGTGTTGTGGGAGGGACCCAGTGGGAGACAATTTGAAACATGGGGGCGGTTCCCCCATACTGTTCTCACGGTAGCGACTAAGTCTCACGAGATCTGATGGTTTTATCGGGGTTTTCACTTTTGTATCTTCCTCATTTTCTCTTGCCACCTCCATGTAGGAAGTGCCTTTCGCCTCCCGCCATGATTTTGAGGCAACCCCCGCCCCACAGCGGGGCCTCAAAAGAAAAAAAACCTCTTTTTCTTCCTAGTCTCAGGTATGTCTTTATCAGCAGCGTGAAAACAAGACTAATACACCTTTCCCTGAGTGGCAGCGTGCTTATCCCAATACCCAGGATGACCTGAGGAATCAAATGCTGCTTTCAGTCACCTCCACTGACCCAGCATCTTCTGTTAAAATGCCTTTATCTTTTCATATCACGCTTCAAGTGTCAAAGCCTTGGCACCATCAGTGCAGACTCGAGTGAATGGCAGGCCACGCACTGGGCTCGTGGCCAATTATGGAAGGAGGAGGCACACTTCACATTGGTTGGGATTTTCCAGCAGGCCTTCCACAGATCTAGAATATTCTATTTCTAAGAGATCCTGACAGAAAAGGCTAAGGGCCTTTCTCTGTGTATGGCATCGCTGGCACGTGTTACAGACACTCACTCTCCAGGGCCATCTCCAAGAGCCATTCTTTCACAAGACTGGAGAAAGTGAGGTTGTCACACAGCGTCATCACTCACAGTCTCTCTCAATGATGCCTTGATGACCTAAGATGTCCCCATCACCCTGAAGTGTCTCCACTGGGGCTGTTCTGCAAAGAAGGGCCTTGAGGAAGAGAGGCAACAGGGTAGGGCACATGTCCCACTCAGGCAGAGTGATTTTTGGACAGGGGCACATAGAGTAGATGCAGTGTTGGGTTCCCATATTCTACCCACAGGGAAGAGGCCCCCGGGACTGTCAGCCAAAGTCAATGCCACAGAGCCCTCTCCTCCCTGGGTACTTCAAGAAACGCTGAGGAACTGAGACTGCGCTGCCAACAGAAGAAACTCTCTGGAAGGAATTCCCTTTATCTGAGAAGAGGAAACTGGTTTTGTAGGAAAGTGTGAGAGCTTCTGTACCCTACAGATTAAGTTATTCGAGAAGGGTCAGATGGAAGTCACCACCTGTCAAGACACTGAACAACTGCTCGGGGCTGCCCAGGGTCACCCCAGCTGCCTGGTTTCCCAGGAGAGGGCTGTGACTGACCACTGAAGGGGGCACAGGCAGGCCTCCCGGACCTTGACAAAAGCAGTTTGGGAGCAGGAGTGAGTTCAAGCAAGAACAAGAGGAGGGGAATGGAGCAGGGAGCAGCCAGGCAGGAATCTCCTCCTCAGGGAGTGCTAGATGGGGTGGGGGAGCAGAAGCACAGAGGGCCAACCCCTCAGGGCCCGGTGGGAGGGTAGGTGGAGAGGGAAAAAGCCTTACCTGCCAGGATCACAGGGGAAGCATGGAAACACATAGCCAAGACTTGTGAACAAATGAATGATGGAATTACTTCCAAAAAATCTTTATGTAATTCAGCAGAGGCAAAGGAGGCAAAGGAGACAAAGGCCAGGAGCCACCTCACTCTCCTGGAGTGTGAGACACCTGACCAAGCTTCAGCCTACTCTGCACCAGGAGTCACACAGAACTCTGCCTTTTCAAGATGTGACGGACAGGCTCAGGTCCTAGACTTGGGGGGAGGGGAGTACAGGGCAATCATCTGTCCTGATTTTAAGGATTATCACAAACACACCAATCCTGTACGCCCTCAAGGAGTGCAGCAAAATAAAACAGAGTTTTTAAAAGGCCTCGCCTTTGGAGCCATGCATAAAGCCATCTAAGCAAACCTAGGTGGCCTGAACTGCCCAGGACTGGTGAGAAGGGGGACCAGCCTGGAAGGCTAAGTCACTCAGGGACCCACAGATGCACCCCATCACATCTGCAGAGGCTCTCTGGGAATACACCCAAACTGCTGCCACCCCTTCCCATCACTGGCTTCAGGACAGACAGACCTGGGCCATAGAGGAGTACAGTGATGACCCTGGCCTGTCTGGTGGCTACCTATGGTAAGGCAGTGGGCCAAGAACAGCAGCAGAAAGAGGTGAGACCCACCTGAAGCAGGCCCCAGCCCTGAGAGAGCACCCGCTGCCCTTACAGAGCTGCTGTCTCCTGACCCCAGCCTGTCAAAGTTGGGATTTGAGACTAGGTCTCTGGACTGTGAACTGGGACCCTGAGCATCGCCACCAAGCAGCAAAGCACCCCTTTGTTTCTGTAGCAGGTCAGCACCCAGTAGCACAGGGGCTGCCTACATGGCCTCCCACAGGCTTCGGACAGCAGAGGGGGCACCCACTGCCTGCATCTGAGCCTCTGCCCTCACGGCTGACCTCTGACCTCCTGCATGGATTCCCTCCAGCCCCATTGGCTTGCCTTCCTCAGGACGGCATGGGGCAGATTTCCCTTCTCACAAAATAAACAAACAAAAAAACACACCAGGCTTTCACAAGGCGGGACTTGACACCCTCTCACACCCCCACTCCAGTGCTCCCAGCTCCTTGCTTAAAAGTGGCAGACAGGCGCCCTCACAGGGGACCCATCTGGTTCTCTAGGAAGTTAAAATCACAATTTGGCTTTGTCAGTGGGTCCTGAGTTCACAAAGTGGAGTCTCTGAGGGTTCCCCACAAACACTGCATGGGGCTCGCTCTCATCCCAGGCCAGGGCGAACACAGAATTTAATTTTCCACTTGCAGACTAATCTCAAATGTCTCTTTTCTGTTCCCACCAAAAACCCCACAATTTCTTCCCTTCCCGTCCCTGCTGGTGCTCACTCCCACGGCTGCAGCAGCTGGCTTTCCACCCAGGCAGGGCTATGGTTCGAATGCCCCCTCCCAAATGCACATGGAAGTGAATCCCCAACAGAACAATTAAGAGGTGGGGCTGGCTGCACGCAGTGGCTCATGTCCGTAATCCCAGCACTTTGGGAGGCCAAGGCAGGTGGATCACCTGAGGTCAGGAGTTCGAGACCAGCCTGTCCAACATGGGGAAACCTCGTTTCTACTAAAAATACAAAAATTAGCTGGGTGTGGTGGCGGGCGCCTGTAATCCTAGCTACTCGGGACGCTGAGGCAGGAGAATAGCATGAACCCAGGAGGCGGAGGTTGTGGTGAGCTGAGATCACACCACTGCAATCCAGCCTGGGCAACAGAGTGAGACTGCAACTCAAAAAAAAAAGAGGTGGGGCTTTTAAGAGGTGACTGATTGGGTCACGGGGGCTCTGTCCTCATGAATGAATCCAGCCATTTGTGGACTGAGGGTCAATGGGCCATCACAGAGCGGGGTTGTCATAAAAGCTACCTTGGCTCTCTCTCCTAAGCCCCCTAGCCACGTGATGCCCTGGAACGCCTGGGGTCTCCAGAGTCCCTACAGACAAGGAGGCCCTCACCAAATCATCCCTGTGACCTGGGACATCCCAGCCTCCAGGACTGTAAGAAACCCAAATGCCTTTTCTTTATAAACGACTCAGTCTCAGGTATTTCATTACAGCAACAGAAAACAGACTAAGACAGGTGCTTTCCACAGTAAAGCCCCACTTTGAGCCTGCTGAGGCCATGCCCGCCCGCCTGAGCCCCCAGCCAAGCTCGCTGCCCTCAGCTCGCCTCCCGGAGCAGCCTCCGAGTCCAGTCTTGTCTGGACAGAAACCCCGCTGGCCCCCGCAGTCAGGTAGCATGGGCAGCAGGGCTGAGGCCCCAGAATGGAGATCTCTGGACACAGCCAGGGGGCTGGACGGCTCCTCAGGCTGCATGAGACTCCGGGGCCATGGCCACTTCCTGGAGGAGGGCGCTGAGCCAGGATGGAGACCGGAGCCACAGTCCGCCTGCCTGCAGGAGGAGGCTGGCCGTCCCCAGAGCTCGCCACCAGCGGCCTGGGGTTCCCCCAAGGTTCCTGGCAGTCCTTTGGGAACCCGGAAGCACACTCCAGCCTAGGACTGTGGGGCTCTCCCCTACCCATCCCCTCAGTCAGGGCCACCTCCGGACCTAAGCCTCGCTGAGGAAGGAAACTGAGCTTCACGCCCGGAAGTGAGACGGCTCTGCTTGCCCGTCATTGGCCAGAACCCACCACGTGGCCCACTTGCCCTCCTGCTGGCAGGAAGCAGGAGACCCAAGTCCAGGCGGACGTGACGTCCTTGTCCTCGTGCTGTGCCTGGGGGGACTCTGCCTGTCAGGGATGTGCTGCCACACTTGGCGAGCAGCTGGGGACACGGGATGTGGGGCCGGGGCTAGTGCTGCCTTTCCAGGGAGAGCCCAGAGGAGGCCTGGGCAGGGGGCAGGGACCCTCTGAGCTTGGCAGGGCCATCCTCTAAGCACACCCACATCCCAGGGATGCTTGGGTGGGGAGGTTCTAGAAGGTTCTGGAATACTGGTTGAACAAAGTGTCCTGTTGCTTCTCCTGCCAAAAGAGCACCAAACAAAAAGGAGGAGGAAGTTACTATTCTGAGGGAAAGGTGGCCATCATGACGGGCTGTGGCATCAGGGATCACCTGGCTCCCTTATCACCTCCAGAAAGAACTGCCCAATAAGAAATTGGGAATGTAGGCTTCACAGCAAGGCGATGCCTGGCCAAAGACTGCCAGACAGCAGGATCCTTGAGCCTGGGAAGCCCTGGAGGCCCACAGCAAAGGGGCCCCACATTCAGGCTGCGTGAACGCAGATCTGCAGCCCTGGGTCTGGAATCGCCATCCTCCGGCACAGCCAAGACAGGTCCTGTGACGGGCGGCTGGCCTCCCATGGTCTGCGGGAACCCACTGAGCAGATAGTGAGCTCCCATAATGCAGCACTCATCCGGGGACAGGACGCAGCACACGCTGCCCACCAGTCCCCGTGCGAACCTAAGGGTTTATCCCACAGGGCTGCTCTCCTAAATTGTCTTCAAAGCCGGGGCATAAATTCAAGACACATAAAAACTGGCAATTACGACCATATTAAACATGGATCACATCAGGAGAAGCAAATTAAAAGCTCTCACAATGTCAGTTTCCCAATTAGCTCCTCAAGGTCACTCCTAATAATGTCGACCCCTAGCACAATTATCCCATGGAAGAAAATCCTAGAGGCAAAGAAATAAAGGTCATGGACTTTTCAACAGCACAGCAAGGGCTCCCACATCGCTTGGGAATACCTTTTTCCACAAGAGCACACCTTCTCCCATCCCACTGCTGCCCAAGAAGGGAAGTGCCAGGGCCTTTCTAGAGCATCCCAGGACAGTGTCACCCCAAAGCCCTAAGACCCACCCAGGCAGCCTCTTTCCTGCCCATGTGATGACTTTATTTAAAGAAAGGCTTTCAGAGGAAGGAACATAGGAGAGCTCAGGAGAACATAAGGAGCTTAGGAGAACGAACAGGGTAGATGATGGTGGTGGTGCTCTGAACGTTCATTGCATTTAGGTGAAGGGCTCAGCTCCACTTCCGAGGGCTGGGTCTAACGGGATCCCTCCCCTACCAAACTGAGAAAGCTGCACAAGACTGAGGCAGTGAGGATGGGAGGGACCAGACCACCCAGACGCCCTCCCCTGCTGGGCTGGAGGAGTCACCCCGGTGGGAAGCAGAGGAGGGAGCTTAACAATTTCAACCCGAAATCTAGGAACACGGCTTACCCTTTTAAAATAAGCACTGAAGGCAAAGGAAGAGTCCCGCCCACAGAGAGGGAGTGGCCAAGGCAGGCGGATGCCCCCACTGCCAGTAGCTGTGGCCGGTTTACATTTCTACCGTTCTCCATTGTGGGGGAAGAACCTGGGAGGCTGATGAGTCCCTCCTGTGAGACCCCAGATCCTCTCCTCCACCCATCTGCACTGTCCCAGCTCCCTCAGAACATGGCTCCTGCCCTGTGGATCCACCCCATCCCCCCACAATCCTAATGGCTACAGCCCAACCCCACTCACACCCACGGCCAGTCAGGCCATCCAGCCAGGTCCTGCCCACACAGCCAGGGGTGTTCCGGCCTCCGTGGATCTGGAGCACCCAGAGCCCACCTGGATCTCATACCAGCTTGATGGGGCTGCAGGGGCCAGCATCTGTGACGTGAGAGGCCAGCCTGCCTGAGGCTACCCCCATGCCCCACCCTGCTGACCCTGTGAGCCACAGACACACTGCCCGGCCCCTTCCTGGGTCTCAGTGCCCACCATATGAGGAGGCTCAGCCTGCTAGTGCTCCATGGTCTCTCCTATGGCCCAACTCAAGGCCAGAAGAAGCTGTAGAGTGCTTCCTGCTACACCCAAGGGACACATGTAAGGCCAGGCGGCTTCGGATAGATTAGGAACAAGCTGCCCAAAATCTCACCTAGAAAAACGCTTTGCAGCCCCCAGGTCACGGGAATGACAGTCCTGTGTCGAAAGCATCCATTCCCCCATCCGGCTCCTCTGTCTTTCTCAGATGTGCCTGCAGTTTGGGACACGTCCGTTCTGCAGAGACCCCCGGAATGAGGGTGACGAAGCAGCCCCAAGGCCCCTAAGGAGAGGCGGCCCTGCAGAGGTCCTGGCACCAGTTTGGGAAGGGAGTGGCCTGCTGCCAGCTCCCTACCTACTCTCAGCAGAACAACACACCACATGCTCACCGCTGCATGCTGACACGGTGTCCCCTCACGGCGTCCCCTCTAGCCTCAGAGCTGCCCCCTGCCTGGCTCTGAAGCCCAACCCTCCCACCAGAATGCTGCTGTGGGTTGAATGGCAGTCCCCCAAAGGTAGGTCCACCTGGAACTTGTGAATGTGACCATATGTGGCAAAAGGGTCCTTGCAGATGTGATTAAGGATCTTGTGATGAGATCCTGGATTATCTGGGTGGGCACCAAATCCAAGGACAAGCGTCCTTAACAGACAGAAGGAGGCGGCCGTGTGAAGATGGAGGTGGAGACTGCAGCAAGGCAGAGTCAGCAAATGCCAAGCTGGCTGACAGCCACCAGAGGCTGCAGGGGCACAGAGCAGGTCCTCCCTCAGAGGTTCCAAGAGGAACCAGCCCTGCCGACACCCTGACTGTGGACTTCTGTCCTCAGACTCTGAAGGGGTGAATTCCTGTGATTGAGCCACTCTGTTTGTAGTAATTTGTTGGTGACAGCCACAGGAAACAATCACAGGCAGGGCCACCACAGGGAGTTCCCCCCGCCCCCGTGTCTCACTGGGGAAGTAACCATGCCTCAGCTGGAAGATGATGGGGACCCCGTGTCGGGGGCTCAGGAATTCAGTTTTCCTGAAGCTGGAAGATGATGGGGAGCCACGACCCCGTGTTGGGGGCTCAGGAATTCAGTTTTCCCGAAGCTGACAGAAGCTGGAGAAGCCATCGGGCAGTGAGGTGGCTGGCCAGGTTTGTGTTCCAGAAATGTCCCCAGAATCTCCACTTGTATAAATTATACATAAGCATGGATATGTAACGAGAAAGATCTGGAAAAAACAAACCAAAATACCAGCACAGGTTTTCTTCTGAGTGGGTTTCCCTTTTGCCTCTCTAGCTGCCTGAAGTTTGAGTTTAGTTTACAATAAGCGTGTATTGCATTTTTAGCCGTTACTACCACAATCAGAATACAATGAAGTTGTTTTCTTTTTGTAAGAAAACAAGGCCTGTGGCTGGCCTGGCAGTGTGGCCAGGGCTCACCCTGCATGCTGCCTTGGTCCTGGGATGCCCCGGTTGAGGAATCCCCATCTGGTCGGGGTCCTCCTGCTGATTCTTTCCCACTACTCAGAAATCCTGTCCTCTGGCTGCCAAGCTTAACAGCTGAAAGTCATTTCATAGAAGAGGGCAGCCCCTGTGGGGCTGGGAGCAGACACTGGGGCTGTCTGCAAGACCCCGGAGACCTGTCTGTGGGCACGCAGCCTCCTCTGACCCCAAGCGCCCTCCTAAATGACCGACAAGGGGCTGTGCTCGCCTCAGCCCTCCCTCTGTGTTTCCTGATTTTCCCAGGTGCTCTCTCTCCCCTTCTGCTCCATTCCTGACTTCGGGATTTAGTGCCTTTTTACAATTCCACGTCGTCCCCACTGCCGCTCATCACTGTTCCTTCCTCTTTCTTTTTTTTTTTTTTATTTTTATTTTTTGAGACGGAGTCTCGCTCTATCGCCTGGGCTGGAGTGCAGTGGCCGGATCTCAGCTCACGGCCAGCTCCACCTCCCGGGTTTACGCCATTCTCCTGCCTCAGCCTCCCGAGTGGCTGGGACTGCAGGCGCCCGCCACCTCGCCCGGCTAGTTTTTTTTTGTATTTTTTAGTAGAGATGGGGTTTCACCATGTTAGCCAGGATGGTCTCGATCTCCTGACCGCGTGATCCGCCCGTCTCGGCCTCCCAAAGTGCTGGGATTACAGGCTTGAGCCACCGCGCCCGGCCTGTTCCTTCCTCTTTCACGTCCTGGTGGTCACAGCCCACCTTGAGTACTCCCAACCTGTGCTCATGTGTGGCGGAAGAGCCTCGCATCCACAGACTCGTTCCCTCCCTCCCGTCCTGGGGCCATTGTTGCCACACGGTTACCTCTAAGTACATAGCAGACCCCAGAATGCAAGGTTACTGTCAGGTCGGCTAGCACTTAGGAGGTCAATTATCTTTTCTTTTTTTTACTGTGGTAATATGCAAATAACATAAATTTGCCATTTTTACCATGCTTAAGTGTACAGCTCAGTGGCATGAAGCACATTCACATGGTTGTACGACCATCACCACCATCCCTCTCCAGAACTTTCTCACCTTCCCAAACTGAAATGTCCCCATTACACTCTCCCTCCCCATTCCACCTCCCCTAGACCCTGCTGCCCAGCACTCTCCTTTCTGCATCTATAAATTTGACAGTTCTACGGCTTCCTGTAAGTCAATTCTCTTTTTTTTTTTTTTTTTTGAGACCGAGTCTTGCTCTGTTTCCCAGGCTGGAGTGCAATGGCGCAATCTCAGCTCACTACAACCTCTGCCTCCTGGGTTCAAGCGATTCTCCTGCCTCAGCCTCCCGAGTAGCTGGGATTACAGGCGCCCAACACCACGCCCAGCTAATTTTTGTATTTTTAGTAAAGATGGGGATTCACCAGGCTGGTCAGGAGTTCAAGACCAGCCTGACCAACATGGCGAAACCCCACCACTATAAAAATACAAAACTTAGCCCGGTATGGTGGTGAGTGCCTGTAATCCTGGCTACTAGGGAGGCTGAGGCGGGAGGATCACTTGAACCCAGGAGGCAGAGGTTGTAGTGAGCCGAGATTGCACCATTGCACTCCAGCCTGGGCGACAGATCAAGACTCCATCCCCCCCCCCAAAAAAAAAGGGCAGGGGGGCATATTTTATGTTACCTGAATTCCACTTAATTACAAAATATGGCCTGAGGGGAATAAAGCAGCTCCCTGGGATGGTGCGTCCCAGGCAGAAACCAGCCCCTCCACAGCCAGCCTGGCTGGATGGCACCATCTCCTCTCCCGCAAACCCTGAGCTTCTCCCTAAACAAGTAGTGCCCAGTGATCACTCTCCAGCCCATCATAATCCAGTGCGTAAGTACATCCTCTCTCAGAACAAACATGACAACTACAGATAGGACAAAAAGTATTAATAGGTGGAAGTCTCTAAAGTAAAAGTAAAATCACGTTACATTACTTCTTCTTTCATCCATGCTTAGCATGCATGGAATTTGGGAACAAACTCATTTAAAGCCAGTGTCTGCAAGCAGGTCTGGATAGATTCATCCTTTATAGCAAATAAAAATAAAGGGTTGCTAATAGACCATCTCTCTGCATCTTAGTGACTCTTAAATTGTATTAAATTATTTAAATACAACTAAATTTTGCAGCTCACAATGAATTGTTTATATCCTTTCTTACCGTCACCTAATCCTTCATGTAACTCCAAGGAAAAGTTATCAAAGGAAACATTACGTTCTCTTTATTCTTCTCTCAAACTCCCACCTCCCAGCTCTTCCCATGCCCAATATTTAAACTGACAACAGTCGAAAAGCTCAGCTTTGGCCCTGTGAGTTTAATGAGAATCGTGCTTCACACACCTCAGCTGTAAGGAATTTACAAAAATGCAAAAAAATATGCCCATGTAGAATCGACCCTGGCTGGAGTTAGAAGAAAAGAAAAGCTTTTATTTCTTTCCAGATTCAGGCAAATATATAGGATCTTTTGCTCCTGTCTTGGAAAGAATTGGACTCACAAAGTTCCCCGTGAAAGGGCTGCAGGCTGCGTCTGCCCCTCCTTCGAGGACGCTGTCGTACGGATCATGGCCAGTCAATCCCATCTCATCCGCAGAGCCACAGAGGAGACGCCCACAGCTCCTCGGCCCATGGAATGCGGGTTGTCGGCGGCACCTGAAATCTCAGTGACTGCTGCATAAAAGATCACTCCATTCAACTTTTCCTTTTCTAGACACAGAACACCTGCCTTCCCCTTGTCAAATACAGAGTAATTCCAATACCTGAAACGCTTGCTGTTTTACACATAAAGCCACAGGCAGCACTAATTTAAAACTCTTGGGCTGGGAATTCCTTGGGAGGCAGGACACACAGGCCTAGAGACAGCTAATGCAGAAAAGTTAAAGGCTGTGCTAGTTATTTTTGCTCATGCCATGAGTCCCCAGAAGCTCACCACCTACCGTGCAGGTGGGTCCTGCCACAACCACCCCTGCCTGCCCCTTGGCCGCTCGCACACCTCCCACAGGCCCTGAGCCTGGCTCTCACGGCCCCTTCCAAAAGCTAGGTGGCAGCCATATGTAGCCCTGAAGTGTATTTTTGGTTGTTTTTGACTCTATAAAAAGGACATAATGCGTATGCAATATTTCGAGACTGGCTTTTTTCACTCCACATTAAGCTGCTGAGACTCCCGCCAGCCCCTTGCCGCGGCCCCTCCTCCTGCAACTGGACGCCCCCAATTCACTCGGCCGTGCCTGCGCAGTGGGGGATGGACTTCTGGGCTTTACTGTTGTGAGCAGAGCTGGCTGTGCGTGTCCCCAGGAGGCGTGTGCTAGTTTCTGTGGCTGCCGCAACAAATCACTACAAACTCCGTGGCTTAAGATGACAACATTCACATCTTACAGTTCTGGAGGACAGAATTCCAGCCTGGTTCTCACTGGGCTAGAACCAGGCGTCAGCAGGACCGTGTGCCTTCTGGAGGCTCCAGGGAAGAGTCTGTTTCCTTCCCCTTTCCAGCTTGCACGGCTACTTCCCGACGCATGGCCACCTCCCCGACCTTCAGAGCCAGCGGCATTGCATCTCTACAGCCTTCTTCCCAGGCCTGGCTCCTCTGAAACTCCTGCCCCCTTCTCCACTACTGAGGACTCCTGTGCTTCCTTGGGGGCCACCCAGATAATCCAGGAAAATCTCATGATCAGAAGGTCAACTGATGAGCAGCTGTAGTTCCACCTGCAACCTTCATTTCCCCTTTGCCACACACCTCGTAGATTCACGGGTTCCAGGGGTTCACACATGGACACCTCTGGGGGCAGTTATTCTGCCTGCTGCTGGGTCACCCAC
This sequence comes from Rhinopithecus bieti, assembly GCF_001698545.2. NCBI lineage: Eukaryota > Metazoa > Chordata > Mammalia > Primates > Cercopithecidae > Rhinopithecus > Rhinopithecus bieti. The sequence goes on from NW_016806413.1 coordinate 969,344, forward strand.
CCCAGCAGCCACATCTGTGATCCCATGGCCACACCTGCTCCAATGCCCGGACCTGGAGGGCTCCTCCACGTTGCCAGCTGACTGGCAAAGGTGCTCTCTCGCCGTGGACTTGAGTTACAATTCCTGGACCCCTAGATTGGCTGCGTTTCTCTTCACAGGGTGGTTGATTGCATGAGAAGGGTCATGAACCACAGGTTATGATGGCTCCAGCTCTGGCACATAAGATCCTAAAACATCAACGCCTCTTTTCTAACAAGACACATGGGCTTCCAGCCGCTTGGTCACAGGTGGGGGCCTGGGTGTTGGGTCACACAGGTCTGCGATCCGATCCTGTGAGCAGGCACCACTCTGCACAGCTGCATCGATGCTTGACTGCACGTGCACATGCTTCCATTACACTGTCGGCAGCCAGAGGCATCCTCGTCCTTGCAGCAACCCTGGTGCCAGCGGCAGATACCAGCACCCAGCACAGTGTGTGGCACAGGGCAGGTGCCTCGCAAATTCAAGGGATTATCCTGCAATCTCTTCCCTGCAAAGGGCAAGGCCGGCCTCATGATGCTCTCTCACTTCCCGTTAAAAATCCCACTGCATTAAGCCAGGAGAAGCTTCTGTCTTCCTTTCCAGGAGGTGAAATGAAATGGCACAGAGTTTAGTGAGGTGGCCTACAGCGAAACCCCTTTTGTTCAAGACTTAAAAGCATTGTACCTAATACAATAACTGGCCATCCTCTCCTCAGCTTGAATTGCCAGGGTCACTGGTGTCCGATCCTGGCAGCTCCCCATCACTGCCACGCCAGTGGTACCCTGCCGGGGCCTCCCCCATCTCGGTTCCTTCTGCAGAGCAGTCAGGGCACTGAACCTCAGGAAGGCACTGAACTCAAGTTCCATGTGTTCTTTACTCAACTAATAAAAGAGGAATTCAGACACGCTACCTAACATTTCATAATCCCTAACATCCTCAACCACACTGTTTCTCATCCAAGAGCAGGCGGGCGTGCAAGGCGAAGGTTTTGCTTTACTGCAGACAGCACTGCTCCATCCAAGCCCTTCATAAGCCCCAGGAGGGATCCTAGCGCTCTCCCCGCACACAGGCACCAGGTCCAGGTCATGGGAGCTGGAACAGTGTGAGGGGTGGGGAATCCGGCCTCTGCTCAGCACAGCCTGGCTGTCACAGGTACAATGTACACCAGTCGTGGACCAGAGTCCCCAAAATTCCCTTGGTGACATCCCATGGCACCTGGAATTTTCAACCTGGGAGCAAGAAACAGGGGTTTCCTGAGATTCCTTCCCCACTCCCAGCTCTTCTCCAACCAAGGTCACCAGGAATGCCAGGCCAGAAGAGGTGGCTGGAACCAACACACCAGGGACAGCCTTCGACTGTGGTGCTGCCGCCACACCCAGATAATGGTCCAAGATAGCAGGAGGGAGGCTCACAGGAGGCGGCAGGACTCCGGATTGGGGCAGGCTCTTTGTCACCCAAGGCACTGCTGACACTTGGTGCCAGGGGGTTCCTTGTCAGGGGCTCTCCTGTGCATTGTGGGATGGCTAGCAGCACCCCCACACTGCATGACAATGAAAAATGTCTCCAGACATCGCCCCTGTCCCCTGGGGGTCCGAATCAGCCCGGGTGAGACCCATTGAGTGAGTCTCTGCTAAGGCAGGATTTGAAAGGAGCTGATGGAGGAGCCATCCTGCAGAGGGAACCCAGGCAGGGGTGTCTGGGAAGCCGCAAGAAGCCTGGGTGGCTGAAACGGAGCACAGACAGCTGGGGGAGGGTACCTGACCCTGAAGGGGCTTAACTCCAACTGATACAGAGTCACTGGGGGGTCCTGAGCAGCGAGGCAGGACCAGAATTGAACAGTGTTTCAACAATCACTCTGGCTGCCTTGCTGAGAACAGCCGAGTGGGGCAGGACAGGAGCCAGGGTAGAAGGAAGGAGGCCGGCTCAGAGGCGTCAGAGGTGAATGCCACGGCTGGAAATCGGGAGGCATTAGAAGGGTTCATCTCCTGCAAACATTTTTCTATTATTATGGTAAATTGCAGTGATTTAACATAACACAAAATCAACCTTTTTTTTTTTTTTTTGAGACGGAGTCTTGCTCTGCCGCCCAGGCTGGAGTGCAGTGGCCGGCTCTCAGCTCACTGCAAGCTCCGCCTCCCGGGTTCACGCCATTCTCCTGCCTCAGCCTCCCGAGTAGCTGGGACTACAGGCACCCGCCTCGTCGCCCGGCTAGTTTTTTTGTATTTTTTAGTAGAGACGGGGTTTCACCGTATTAGCCAGGATGGTCTCGATCTCCTGAGCTCATGATCCGCCCGTCTCGGCCTCCCAAAGTGCTGGGATTACAGGCTTGAGCCACCGCGCCCGGCCCACAAAATCAACCTTTTAACCTTTTATGAGTGTATAACTCAGTGGTATTAAATGTTATTGCTAGGCTGGGCACAGTAGCTCGCGCCTATAATCCTAGCACTTTGGGAGGTCGAGGTGGGCAGATCACCTGAGGTCAGATCAGGAGTTCGAGACCAGCCTTGCCAACATGGTGAAACCCCGTCCCTACTAAAAATACAAAAAATTAGCCGGGCGTGGTGGCGGGCACCTGTAGTCCCAACTACTTGGGAGGCTGATGCCTGAGAATCGCTTGAGCCTGGGAGGTGTAGGTTGCAGTGAGCTGAGAGTGTACCACTGTACTCCAGCCTGGAAGACAGAGAGAGACTGGGTCTCAAAAAAAAAAAAAAAAAATGTATTCACATTGCTGTGCAACCATCACCACCATCCCTCTCCAGAACTTTTTCACCTTCCCAACCTGAAACTCCGTCCCCATTAAACACTCACTCCTGCTCCCCTCCCCGGCCCCCACCGGACTACTTTCCATACCTATGAACGTCATGCCTCTGGGGACCTCATGTCGGTGGAATCAGACAGTATTAGTCCTTTTTTGATTTAGTCTTTTTCAGCAGAGTGTCCTCACGGGTCACCCACGCCATAGTTGGAACATCCTTCCTTTTTTTTTTGAGACAGAGTCTCTCTCTGTCGCCCAGGCTGGAGTGCAGTGGCCGGATCTCAGCTCACTGCAAGCTCCGCCTCCCGGGTCCACACCATTCTCCTGCCTCAGCCTCCCGAGTAGCTGGGACTACAGGCGCCCGCCACCTCGCCCGGCTAGTTTTTTGTATTTTTTAGTAGAGACGGGGTTTCACCGTGTTAGCCAGGATGGTCTCGATCTCCTGACCTCGTGATCCGCCCGTCTCGGCCTCCCAAAGTGCTGGGATTACAGGCTCGAGCCAACATCCTTCCTTTTTAAGGCTGAATAATATTCCACCGCATGAATACACCACATCTTGTTTATTTATTCACCCACTGATGGACACATGGCTATTCGGAATGACGCTGCTGCAAACGCACGTGATCCTGGAGACACTTTGGAGGCCACGCCTACAGGACGTGCAGAGGGATGTGCGGTGAGAAACCAGGCGGAGAGCCGAGGCGGGTTTCCAGGTGTGAGGCCTGGGCACCCATAGAAACAGCGATGGAGGAGAATGGAGGGGCGGGGTGGGGCAGATGAGACGAGGGGCCTGGCAGACATCCACATGGAGACACTGAGGGGGCAGCTGTCCTACGAGTGCAGCGTCAGGGCAGAGGCAGGGCACAAACGTGAGGCACCAAGGCCAAGGGACCTAGAGCTGGTGCCAGTGGATGGCCTGGCTGCACAAGAGGCCACGTGGGTGGGGAAGGCCAGCGCCCATGCTGGGGTGCAGGGCACCGACACAGGAGGCCATTGGTGACCCGATGGGTGGTCACAGTGGGCTGCTTGGGGGAGCGACCAGAACACAGAGCAGTGGGCTTGCATGAGGGCACCCAGACAGCTTCTTCAAGGACTTCTGCTGAAAAGAGGGCCAGGAGCTCGAGAGATGGTAGTCAAGGAGGGCTGCTATATGGCTGCTGCTTTAGAGACAGGAGAGGTCATGGCAGGTTTTCACCTCTATGGGAATCACAGACTGGGAGAGACTAGTACAAGAGACAGACAGCACTGCAGGAAGCTCTTGAGTAGGAAAATAGGTGAGATCCAGCACAAGGCAGAGCGAGATCCAGGGCACAAGGTGGGGGCCGAGATCCAGGGTACAAAAGTGGGGCAAGATCCAGTACACAAGGCGGGGTGAGATCCAGAGCACAAGGGCAGGGGCGAGATTGAGGGTACAAGATGGGGCCCAAGATCCAGCACACAATAGGTGGTGAGATCCAGGGCACAAGGGGAGGGCGAGATCTAAGGCACCAGGTTGAGTGGTGAGATCCAGGGCACAAGGTGGGGTGAGATCGGGGGCACAAGAGTGGAGGTGAGATTCAGGGCACAAAGAGGGGGCGAGATCCAGTGCACGGAGTCGGGTGAGAGCCAGTGCACAACTTGGGGGTTGAGATCCAGCCCTGCATTGGGGGGGTGCAGCAAGGGGTGTGGCTAACCACAAAGCTGCACCAACAGCCCATCCATCCGTCCAATCCCGTGTGTTCACGCCTTTCCTCCTGTCCAGAGGTGAAATCTCCGCCTCTCTTTGTGGACCTGGGCTGACTCGTGACTTGCCTAGACTGTGAGAATGCCAGCATTCCCCTACCACACCCCAACCATGCTGCCCCCAACCATGTCCCCAAGCCAGCTATACCCTCGCAAGAAAGTATCCAGAAAGGCTGGGGCCTCTGACATCTGGTTCTCTGCCAAGTCCCAAGCCTGGCGCATCATACATACCCAGTTCATGAATGAATACATGACTGTTTTAACTCTGTGCCTGTTTTGAGATGGTCAGGGAGGGGCTCACTGTGTCCTTCCATTGCACCAGGTGGCCTACAGGGAAGCCGCCTGCCTCCCACCCAGCAAGTGGTGACACTTGGATCCCAAGTGCAGAGCGGAGCGGAAGAAACAGTACAGACCCCTGACTTAGAGCAGAGCTCGGAGCAAGGCCCGGGACATCATCTGGACCCAAACGCTGCTGGACGTGAGCCGTACCAGTTACGTGGGCCACATGGGGCTGGGTGCCCTGTCACCCACGTCAAAGCTTCCTCAACAAAGGTGGAGGAAGAGGGCAGGGCACCCACTGTGGCCACTAAGAGGCACCACCATGTCCCTCCTTCTCAGAAAGGGAGCCTGAGGAAGTGCTGGCACCACGCAGCAGGCACAGGGCGGACGGCCCCCGCTGCTGCTTCAAATGCTGCCTCTCCACAGGCAGGGTCCTTCCCAGGAGTTCCTCAGGGCGGGCACAGAACCCTGACCCTCCATGGAGCTCCTGTGACATCAAGAGCCTGCAATATGCCTCAGGGAGCCACAGGTCACGGGGAATACATTTTTTTACTTGATTGTGCTTAATTCATCTACGTGCAAGGTCTTGGGGTTACCCACTTTTATACATAGCTGGTCTGGTCCGTCGCAGAATGTCTAGAAGTACTAAGTGCCATCAATGATGTCCGTCAAGTTACTGTGTCGAGACACGCACACGGATTTCATCAAGTTAACTCTCTGACAGCACACGTACAATGCTGACCTCCTCAAACATTACCAGTCTCGACCCCTAAAACACAGGCGTCTGCACCACCGCAATTCAACAGTAGCCCAGGTCCCGAGCCACCACAGGAGTGAGTGTCATGAGGCCCCCAGACACCCCAGTTTGCCTGGGTATATTAGTCAGGGCTCTCTAGAGGGAGAACTAATAGGATAGATATATATAAAGGGGAGTTCATTAAGTATTAACTCACACAATCACAGGGTCCCACAATAAACTGTCTGCAAGCCGAGGAGCGAGGAGAGCCGAGTCCCAAACGGAAGAACTTGAAGGCTGATGTGCAAGGGCAGGAAGCATCCAGCACGGGAGAAAGACGTAGGCTGGGAGGCTAGGCCAGTCTAGTCTTTTCACATTCTTCCGCCTGCTTTACATTCCATCCATTCTGACAGGTGATTAGATGGTGCCCACCAGATGAAGGGTGGGTCTGCCTTTCCCAGCCCACTGACTCAAATGTTAATATCCTTTGGCAGCACCCACACAGACACACCCAGGATCAATACTTTGTATCCTCCAATCCAGTCAGGTGGGCAGTATTAACCATCACACAGGGTGAAGAATTCTAGACCAACAGGATTCAGCTATTGATTGTGGTTGACTTACACTCTCTTTGTCCACAAGGACTGGAGGTGGCAAACGTCACACACACCCTGAGAATGTCTCCAGGTGTGTGGGGGATGGAAACTGGCACCCGGGGAGGAAGGCTGGGCAGGTGGGCCGTCAAGAGCCTCTCCCCAGTCCCCAGGGGAAACACCGGCTCCACAGAACTAAGGTGGGCCCCGAAGAGGATGTCCAGTGGGAGGTGAAGGCACTGATATTGCAGGGCCCTGCCACCTTGGATTGGTCACTGACAGTGCAGGGCCCTGCCACCTTGGATTGGTCACAGCTCACATGCAACGACAAATGGCCCAAGGGAGAGGTGCCGATTCATCCCATGCAGAGCCACCCCAGGGGTGCCCCGGTTATGGGGGCAGTGCAGCACTGCCACTTCCATCTCGGGCAGGTGGGTGGGGCTGTGGCAGGAGTCCAGGTGCCCACGTCCCACCCTCACAGCCTGTGCAGTGGGTGACCCAGGGCCCAGGCTGCAGGGACACACCCTCCCGGCTGGGCAGCACTCAGAAGCTGTCCTGACCACAGGATGCTTTCACTCTGACACCAGAGGGTGCTACCTGCCCCACTCCGTACCCTCCTCCTCCCCCTTCTGGCTCTGTGAGTTCTAAGCCAGGCAAGAGAGTGTCTACTGAGAGGTTTTTCAGAGGATAAAACTGCCTTTTCCATGGGTCTGCCTTTTTGGTCAAAGTTGCCAGGAGCCAAAAGGGGTGCCTCCTTGCGGTCCCCTCACCGCCCCGCACCGCTGTCCAACCGAAGAACCTCTGCAACGCCCAGGCTCAGGTGCAGAGTGGAGGCCACAGCTCCACGGGAGCTTCTTCATCCATCAGCAGCAAAACCCTCAGGGGTCCCAGTGGTAGCAGGGGTCCTGGCCCGAGACCTGGGCTGCATCCTCTCCTCGCGCCTGTCTCATGAGAAAGACCTTTCAGACAAAACCAGCTCACTTGGCCCTCCCAGCGCTCCCTGAAGCCCCGTGTGCACGGTGGTGGCCAGCCTGAGGGATTGGGGCGGGCAGCTCACAATGGCGATGGCCCCGAGGCTTTGTCATGCTGCAGTCTCTGCTGTCAAGAGACACAGAGGAAGAAATCCTGGTCCTGCTGGCTGTGGAGGGACAGTGGTAGCAACTTTCAAAATCCTCTCCCTGGCGCTGGAGGAGGGACTTGCTCAGCTGGGTCCCCAACGAGCATGGAGCTCCACTGCCACCACTCCCCTCATGGCACCAGGCCCTGCACAGACAGTGCTGCATCTGGGAGCTCCTTTCAACCTGGGGACAGCCCTGCCGGGTGGGCAGGGCCCCTCCTCCCCCATTCCTCCCAAAGTCAGCTAGCTGTTCCAGGGCTTGGATCCAGTAAGTCGACCAGGCAAGCCAGCGCCGACCCCGCCATCAGACACCACTCCCCACCCGCCTCAGGAGCAGAAGGTGCTGGAGGGCCGTGTCCTGCAGCCTCGGCTTGGCTACAGTCCCCAGAAGTCCTGATGGGTCAGCAAGAGCTGAATTAAGCAGAGCAGGCAACAACGGCAAAAACTAGCAGAACATCCTCAAGCCGGGACTGCATGTGAGGAAGACAGCACCAGCATCACTGTTTCACAGTTGGATCCACAAAGCCCGGGAACATGGCCGGCAGAAAACATGGAAGCCACGCAGCAGAGAGCAGACAGAGAACGCGGTAGACAGTCATACAACAGCACTCAGACAGATGCCAAGAAAGAGGCTTAGAAGGGAATATTAAAAACCTTAGCAGCTGAACCAGACTAATAAGCTTAGGTGTGTTTGCACTCTATTTACCCACCCACATCTAATGATACACCAATGCTGGAATTTCAGCTCACTCTGCTCTCAATCAGCCTCTCACTGCATGAAAACCAGGGCAGCAGTCCCACCACTGACCCATCCCTGCAGGGCCAAGCCTGTCCCCTCCACCAAGGCCTCCCGTCCTAGCTCAGGACCCGGTCAGCTAACACCAGCATGGTCCTCACAGGACGTGCCACCCACCGTCCATCTAGCACCCTCAGAAACAGGATCCCCATTTGGGAGTCTCCATGAGGCTGGCGTGCCATTACCCATGTCTGAGGAAAGTCAAAGTACAATGCTGACCTCTCTGACAACGCAGGGCACACAGAACAATCCACATCCTTTCCCTGTGGCCGCCCGATGACCCCACTGGGCTGTGGCCCAAGCCTGTGTGGCCCCAGCTGCCTTCTCCTCGGCTGCCCTGAGCCCCAGTTCCTCACAGATGCCCCCACACTTCCAGGACTGCAGCCCAGGAGGGGACAAAGCCTGTACCCCAGCATCGGGTCTGCAGAGGGATCTGAGATGGGCAAAGGACTCAGGGGACCTTGTCACTGCCACTCAAGTGGGGGCATGGGACCTTCCACTGGGAGAAAGATGTAGTCACACACAGAAGTGTCAACACGCAATATGAGCCTTCCAGAATTCTCGGAGCACGGCCCTGGCCAGCCCTGGATTGTGGTGGAAGGACATAGCCCCACTTTTGAAGACCTCCCCAGGCCTATGGTTTCAAGGGGTTTGACTTGATTTACAAGCACAGAAAATGCGGGAGTCCTATCAGGACACTCCGCTCACCAGGGCTGGGGCAGCCCAAAGCCATGGCACACAGTGGGGCCACAGATTCTCTCTCAGGCCCTCGCAGCACTCACTAACCCCGCCTCCGATGACCCCACTCTCTGTCAAGAACCACAGTGGAAGCCAGCCGCAGTGGCTCACACCTGTAATCCCAGCACTTTGGGAGGCCAAGGCAGGCGGATCACCTGAGGTCAGGAATTCGACACCAGCCTGGCCAACATGGTGAAACCCCGTCTCTACTAAAAATACAAAAAAATTAGCTGGGTGTGGTGGTGCACATCTGTGGTCCCAGCTACTCAGGAGGCCAAGGCAGGAGAAGAGCTTGAAACCGAGAGGCAAAGGTTGCAGTGAGCAGATATTGTGCCATTGCACTCCAGCCTGGGTGACAAGAGTGAAACTTCATTTCGAAAAAAAATAAGAAGAATCACAATGGGGAAAGCAGTTGGCAGTTTCTCAAAAAGCTGAAGATGGAGCTACACCGTAATTCCATCCGAGCACCTCCCCAAGAGAATCAAATTACAAAGACGCGAACACACACGCTCATGCCAGCGTCATTCATGACAGCCAAAAATGGAGACTACCCAAATGTCCATCAGCAGGTGAACAGAAAACAAAAAGTGGTCTGTCCACTAATGGAATATTATTCAGCCATAAAAATGAAATGCTAACACATGCCACAACACGGATGAAACTGGAAGAATTCAGACACAAAAGGCCCCACAGCATACAATTCCTTCTAGATGTCCAGAAAAGGCAAATCCGCAGATGCAAAGCCGACTGGAGGTTCCGGGGGCCAGGGGCAGGGTGAGTGGGGCATGACTGACTACATAATAGAAACGGGGTGTTTATACAGGATGATGAAAAGTTCTGAAACCAGAGAGAGCCGATGACTGCACCACACTGTGAATACAGGAAATATCACTGATGGCTTGCTTTCAATGGTTACCTATATATTCTATGCATTTCACCCTCTCAGTCTCACTTTTTTTTTTTTTTTTTGAGACAGGGTCTTGCTCTGTGGCCCTGGCCCAGGCTGGAGTGCAGTGACACAGTCACAGCTCACTGCAGCTTCAAACTCCTAGGCTCAAGCGAGGAGCCACCCAAAACAGGTGGGATTATAGGCGTGCGCCACCATGCCCAGCCACACTTCAATTTCTTAAAAGATTAAAATATATACAAAAATGAACCATAACAAACCTTATCCACAAGCCGAATTTGTGCCCAAAGGCATATCCTTGGACAGTTCCAAAGTGAGCCCCAGATAACCCCAGAGAGTGGCCTGGGCCAAGCGGTGCTGGGCCTGGGGCCTTCAGGAGAGAAGTCACGTGTCTTCCCCATACTCTGAGCAGCACCGCGAAGGGAAGGTGGGGTGCACCAGCACCTGCTTTTCTGTTCTCTCCCCACAGTGAGCTTTGAGGCAGGCCTTACCAGCCACAGTCTGTGGCCTTTTCAGAAGTGTCAGGCGCACACCAATTGGACCAAGTTTGAGAAGACCAATGGGACTTCCTCAGATTTCAAACGCCGTGGGAGGCTGCAGATTGACATGCTGATGGTCTATTGATGGGTGTGCTGAGCAGCCTTACAGTTTCCCATCATTCCCTGCAGTGCCCCACTCCCACTGCACCACTGCGCCCAGCTACATGACCTCGGGCAGGGCCAGGCTCTGAGATCTGCAGGTGGGAAGCCTTCCCTAGCTCAGAGGGAAGTGGCCAGGGCACAGGACAGTGGTCCCAGTGCCCATTGTCCCTGAGACCTCACGGCCCTTTGAGTGGTCAGGAGGGGGCTAGGCGAGGCCGAAAGCCAGTCCTCCTGTCACTGTCCCTCGGGTTCTCTTGGTTCTTTAACAGTTTCAAAATGCCCACTGGCCAGGCACAGTGGCTCACACCTGTAATCCTAGCACTTTGGGAGGCCAAGATGGGGGGGATCATCTGAGGTCAAGAGTTTGAGACCACCCTGGCCAACATGGTGAAACCCCCTCTCTACTAAAAATACAAAAATTAGCCGGGTGTGGTGGCCTGGCCTGTAATCCCAGCTACTCAGGAGGCTGAGGTAGGAGAATCCCTTGGACTCGGGAGGCAGAGGTTGCAGTGAGCCAAGATCATACCACTACACTCCAACCTGGGCCACAGAACGAGACTCCATCTCAAAAAAAAAAAAAAAAAAAAAAAAAAAAAAGAAAAGAAGGAAAGGAAAGGAAAGGAAAAGGAAAGGAAATTAGCCAGTCATGGGTGCAACTGCCTGTAATCCCTGCACTTTGGGAGGCCGAGGCAGGTGAATCACTTGAGATCAGGAGTTCAAGACCAGCCTGGCCAACATGATGAAACCCCATCTCTGTCAAAAATGGGTGTGGTGTTGTACACCTGTAATCCCAACTACTCGAGAGGCTGAGGCAGGAGAATCACTTGAACCCGGAAAGCAGAGGTAGCAGTAAGCCAAGATCATGCCACTATACTCCAGCCTGGGCCACAGAGAAGACTCTGTCTCAAAAAAAAAAAAAAAAAGATACCCACTGGGAAGGGGCTGCCCAAGAGCTCCTGTGACTGAGACCAGGACTAAAAAGGTGGGGCAGGGAGGCCTGGGAGCTGCCAGTGTGCAGCAGGAAGCCAGCCCCTCCCTGTGGGGAAACATGCTGTCATTTTGCTTTGAGCTCCATGCTTACCTGATACAGGGAGAAAGAACTTCACTTCCTTGCTTTTGGTAAAGGCCTGGTTCACCTTTTCTGCCCCTTTCCTTTCAGCCTTTCTGCGGAAGCTGTCTTGTGGACATCTCTCGTCAACAGCACAAGGCTGGATTGTTCAACGCACAAGTGCGCTCTCAGTCTCTGTCTGGGAAGTGGGTTTGCTGCACTCACTGCGATTCCCGATTTATGTGCCATTATTTCTTCGGCTTTATTTTTTGCTTTTTGTTTGTTGTGCTTTGCTTTGCTGCCCTCTTCTCATCCCTTCCTGCTTTGATTGAATTCTTTCCTTTATTCTCCTTCCTCCCTCTCCTGGTTTAGAAGTTATCCCTTCTCTGGGACTGTTACCCTAGTGCCTGCCCTGTGGTAATTCACACACTTAGCTCACGGTCTCAAATCCAGCCTTATCGCAAACCATCAAAGACCTCAGCACCAGCTCTGATCGCTGTCCAGGCTTGCTGTCCAGAAATTCTACTCCCCCTTGCCAGGAGCACGGATGCTCACGCTCCCCAAGGTGACTGCTGCTCCCATCTACCCACTCCCTCCCCGACTCCTGCGCCCACCATTGCACCTTGCCTCCCACTCCCTCCTTCTGACTTTGATTTTCCTCTTGGAGTACATTTTCCAGTACTTCTTCAGCAAAGATTTGGGGGCGGTTACTTTTTTGTCTTCATCTAAAACTGTCTTCCATTTTGCTCCCCTCCACGAATGGCAGCTCAGCTAAGCCCAGAACTCTGCTCTGACTTTGCTCCCTGTGGCCCTTGAAAGATTTCGCTCCACAGTCCTCTGGGCCTCCAGTATTCAGCCAGTCCAGCAGAGGCCCCTGTGAGGTCGTGGCCTGTCCCCTTAGGCCCCTCAGATGCTCAGAACGCTGTGCCACTGATCCCATCTGGGGTGTGGGCTTATGAACCTGATGATTCAACTCAGGAAGACTCTCAGCCGTGAGTGGAAAACAGCCTCCTCTCTCTCCCTGCTCTCGCTCCTGAAGTCCCAGGAGTTGCATCTTGAACCTTCTCATCCCTCCGTGCCTCAGAAGCTCCCACAATTGCACAGACTGGAGTGTAATGACGCAATCTCCGCTCACTGCAACCTCCGCCACCCAGATTCAAGTGATTCTCCTGCCTCAGCCTCCTGAGTAGCTGGGATTACAGGCACGCACCACCACACCCAGCTAATTTTCTATTTTTAGTAGAGATGAGGTTTCACCATGTTGGCCAGGCTGGTCTCGACCTCCTGACCTCGTGATCCACCTGCCTTGGCCTCCCAAAGTGCTGGGATTACAGGCGTGAGCCACCATGCCCGGCCTGCCTTGTGGTTTCTATCCTCAGTCTCTTGGCTTGGTTTGAGCTTATGCATGCCAGACCGTGTGCTCATGGAGAACCCCTTTCTCCTCTGTCCTGTCACTTTCTGCTATGAACTCCACTTCAGAGGTGCGGCAGGAGGGCTCCTCCAGGACACCACGTACCTCACTCGGCCAGGCTGCCCAGGTGACCCAGCACTGAAGCGGCCTATGGGGTTTTCCTGGCCCCCTGGCCTCCAGGCCTCAAGGCCACAGATTCCTGTCTGACCCTTGCTCCAACCCGCCCCCACTGGAGAGCAATGCTTCCCCCAGTTCTGGACCAACACGTCTCCCCTAACCCCCACCATGCCCTGGGCCTCCCTGTGAGTGCTCCCAGGAACATCCTACCACGCCAGCATTTTCCTGCATCCCCACACCTGCCCTTTGAGATGTGACTCTGCTACTTCCCCCACCTAGAAGTGGAGGTGACAGCCCCCCTTTTAATGGGGGTGGCCCTATGGACACTGTGGAGGCGATGCCATGTGACCTCCAGGCTGGGCCTCAGGATCACTTTGCCACTCTGCTCCACAGCCCCAAGACTCAGCATCGGGGAGAAAGCCTGGAGGGGGCCTGCCCGACAGCTGCACCAGTCTGAGTGGACCAAAGGTCGCAGATGGTTCAGCTGGCTGACCCTGCCCAACTGAAGCCCCGCCCAGATGAGCCCCACCCAAGTAATCCCCATCTAGATGAAGCCCCACCCAGGTAAGCCCATCTAGATGATGACACCCCACCCAGACGAAGCCCTATCCAGATGGCCCCACACAGTAAGCCCTGCCCATATAAGCCCCACCTAGATGAAGCCACGCCCAGGTGAGCCCCACCCAGAAGACCAGCACCCCACGGGCTGATACCCCCAATCCTGATGTGGGGCAGCAGTGATGGTTTGAAGCTCTCAGTCCCAGGCGGTTTCTTTTTTTTTTTTTTTTTTTTTGAGACGGAGTCTCACTCTGTCCCCCAGGCTGGAGTGCAGTGGACCTCCTGGGTTTACGCCATTTTCCTGCCTCAGCCTCCCGAGTAGCTGGGACTACAGGTGCCCACCACCTCGCCTGGCTAGTTTTTTGTATTTTTTAGTAGAGACAGGGTTTCACCGTGTTAGCCAGGATGGTCTCGATCTCCTGACCTTGTGATCCGCCCGTCTCAGCCTCCCAAAGTGCTGGGATTACAGGCTTGAGCCACCGCGCCTGGCCACAATTCTTAAATGTATCTGACATTTAAGTAGTTGATTCTGCTTTTAGGTGTTTTTTGTAATCACGATATCCCTAAAAATAATTGGAAACATTCTCAAAAACTGAAATCCAAAGAAAAAAAAAATGCCCTAAGGCCACCATCCTGGGTGTGTTAGCCCAGTCTCCTCAAGAAGCCAGTGTAAAATAGCACCCTATCTGGTGCGGGAGAGCCAGGGCCAGCACAGCTGGAGCAAAACCTCACCCATGGCAGAGACTTAGAGAGCCAGCCTTGCAGTTTGGACCCACGCTCCTCAGCCAGGGAGGGCGCCCCACTTGATGTGCCCCCTACACCCCCTGCCTCCCTCCAGCAGGAAAACAATGAGAAATGGAAGAGCTTCAGAATACTTACTGTAAGAAGGAAAAAATCATTCCATTCATCTTATCCAACTATTCTACATAAATTACCATAACATAAAATGTTCTATTCTACTTGTGCTTAATCTATTCAGATCAGTCAAAAAATATCCATTCACTTTTGTCTTCCTCCTTCAAACACTTGACTTGCCCATCAATATCTAAGTTTTTTTTGCAATCCAACTGAACAAAGCACAAAAGTAATCGTTTCACCAAATGGCACTCATGTAAAATCCGATGACGTCCAGTTCCTTCCTGCAAGAAAGGAGACTTTGCCTGACAAACACGGGTGCCAGCCCTGGGGTCCCACGGACCTGAGTGTAAATCCCAGCCCTGCTTCCTCCTGGCTGTAGAGGTTCCAGCAAGGTGACTTGTCCTGAGACCCCATTTGTAAAACAGGGTGCATCAGCATAGTTTAAACATTCACAAACGACCCTCAAACCTCAGTGCCTTAACGCATAGAAGTTTATCCCCCTCACATCACAGTGCAAGGTGAGTGCACCCCAACCCCTTCCCCGCTGCCACCCCAGAGCCCTGGAGTCCTCTCCTAGGTCCTGAGCATCCAGACAACAAATGGGGCACTGGCCATGGGAAGCCAGCATGAGAGGTTTGGGGGTCAGTCCGACATGGTGAACCCCATTGCTGCCCACACCAGCTGCAGTCAGCCCTGGTCCTGTCAACCACAGATGAAGCAGGTGTTCGTGTGGTGGGTGAGCACATGACAGCATCTCTCCCCTCGGGCATGGGCAGGGGCAGGGCACATCCTTCATCCTCAGGGGGACATGTAACCAGGCCTGTGGGGATGCCTGGGGTGCAGGCAGGCTCAGGGCGGCATCCTTCATCATCAGGGGGACCTGTAACTGGCCCCACGGGGATGCCTGAGGTGTCCTAAGTCAGGGTCTGTTCCCAGCAACCAAGCACCTGCCACCCACCAGAAAAAGGTGCAGGGGTGGCAGGCCCCCACTGAGACCCTTTCACTCTCAGAATGGCCTGGCTGGAGGAACTGGAAGCTGTGATGGTCTCTGGGACTCCAAGAAATACTGACATGAAACCCTAAGTAGCTAAATGTTGGTTCTGTGGAAGTCCCCGCGTGCTTACACCACCCACTGGTTCTCCCAGTATT
>NW_016806413.1:984913-991225 GCF_001698545.2 Rhinopithecus bieti
TTTTTTTGAGATGGAGTCTCGCTCTGTCGCCCAGGCTGGAGTGCAGTGGCCGGATCTCAGCTCACTGCAAGCTCCGCCCCCTGGGTTTACGCCATTCTCCTGCCTCAGCCTCCCAAGTAGCTGGGACTACAGGCGCCCGCCACCTCGCCCGGCTAGTTTTTTGTATTTTTTAGTAGAGACGGGGTTTCACCGTATTAGCCAAGATGGTCTCGATCTCCTGACCTCGTGATCCGCCCATCTCGGCCTCCCAAAGTGCTGGGATTACAGGCTTGAGCCACCGCGCCCAGCCGGTTCTCCCAGTATTGACTGGGGTCATTGGTTGAACTGTTCCTGTGAGTCTTGGGCAGAGATGGTCTCCTCACATGCTCCCAACAATTCCACAAGGCAGGTCTCAGCATGCCCACCTGACGCTAGGGAAACTGAGGCACAGGTGTGGGAGGGACAGGAATCCCCAGCCAGGCCCTGGAGCACACATGGCCAGCAACCACTGAAGACAAGAAAACACTGGGGAAGCACTGAAACCCACAGGCTTCTCAGCATTTATTTTTCTTTGAACTGGAATCAGCTCACCATTATTTGCCTTTGCACCCAGCACACCCTGTAGCTGCACAAGGCTGTCAACTCAAACAAAACCACACCCTGGCCGTCACTTACCAGCTCTCAGATGTGCACTTGAACACATTGAGAGCAAGCACACCCGGTATTTTGGGAATTCTTGGTGGCTGAAACCGGCCACTGAAGCCTCCTTAAATTACCCATCTCTCCTCTTAAGGTCGAATAAAATGACCTAAAAACACTCAGCCTGTGGGGCCGGACACTGGGCCCTGCTTCCCTCCCCCATCTGCCCTGCCTGCTGAGTCCAAATATCAATTATGTGAAGCTCTTGACTCCCTGCCTCCGACTCGCCCATTTAACAGAAACCATACCAGATGTTTCCAGTAAGTACCCTGCCCTGCCCTGCCCTGCCAGGGAAGGAGAGCCCTGAGTGATGACAGGGTCGGCACAACGAGTGATGCTCGCCCTCTGTCTGCAGCCCAGGCTCTTAATTGCCCTGCAAATGCCGCTGGCACCGGGCAAGGCATGTGAGGTCCCACACTCCCCCGACCACAAACAGAAACCTCAGCAAAGCGCAGGAAATGAGATGTAAGCTGCCCGCTGAGAGTCACTTCCTAGGAGGCCAGGGAGCGGGTTCTACAAAGCCACTTTAAGAGCAGATGGACTCTCAGGCGTCCGCACTGCACTCCTGCTGACCACAGCCTGAGTGCTGATGTGGAAAGGAAGGTTCTCTGGGAGGGGTGGCATGACCTGGATGCAGAGCCGGGGGAGTCCCAGAGCCTTCTGAATTCAGAGAACCCCATGCAACAGAGAGAGACTGGTGTGCAGGGCCAGCCACGCCTACTCTGACTCAGCGCTGCCAAGCATCCTCCCAGGACTTCCCGAGCCCCCTCCGTGCCAGGCGCCCGCCAGGAGAGGGAGCACCGCCGGGCTCAGCCTGTGCAGCATCCGGAACACTGACTTTCCAGCAGCTCATCTCAGAGAGAAACGTGCCAGACCAAGGACAACCCCCTGCCACAGCTGGGCACTTGGAGTTTATCAGCTGAAAACTAATTCATCAGTAGCCTAGCTAGAAGTTATCACTCAAATCCCAAGCCCCTGGAACAGGGGTCTGTGCTTGGCATGGGGCACGGACATAGTGCTGTAGGGACAGCAATTCATTTCCCAGGTGACGCAAAGCAGGGAAGTCGAGGCACATGCTGGTGACTGCCCTCTCATAGGTCCCACTCGTGCCAGGCCCCAGTCTCCATCAAGACCCCTCCCACAGCATTCCAAGCCCCAGCTGTGTGGTTCTGGGGGGTCTCTGTCATCATCCCTCACCCTCAGCCACCAGTGGGGAGCCCTGAAAGGAGGACTGGGCTGCGCCTCATCTCTGCACATCGGGACCAAACAGATATATCCAGACCTTGCCCCACCCCCAACTCTGGGGCCCGCCCCCATCTGCCACTTCGTTTCCAGGGTGCCGCCCCTCTCAGCCAGGTAGCCAAGGTACAGAGTGCTAGCCACCAATGGGCAGCTCTCTTCAAGGGCCCATGACCAAGTGGGCTGGAACCCTGGAAATCCTCAGGTGACTGAGGCGGGGTTAACACAAGAGCCGAAGGGCAGGAGGTCCTATGCTCAGTACTGCTCAGTCCTAGCAGGTTCCCACAAAACATGCCAGTGGGGTTGGCCCCCAGGTGGATTTTACCAAACCCAAAGGGTTCTTCTTTTATAAAGCACACACACCCAGCAAGTCACTCAGGCTTTTCTTGGCAAAGGCCATGTCATTGCTAATCTGGGCCTGGAATGTTTACAGGAAGTCACCGAATACACATCACTCAGTAAGGCAGATTTATAAGGAATGTTCTACAAAGCAGGGGGACAAGAAAGGTTAATAGCCCCCACTCTGAAAACGGTCTGGGGGTGCAGACAAGCGAGCTCTTCTCGGAGTGCAAGGTTGAGCATGGTAACCAGCCACACAGGAACGACCCCATCCACCTGGCCAGCATAACCCACTGAGGGTCAATTCCTCCTCAAAGATGAGAAACACAAATTCATCCTGGGTGATTATTAATACGCTCTTTGGTGATGGCCAGGAAATCTTGCCCAGGTCCAGGTAAGTGTCCAGGTCCCTTTCCCCCTTGCCGGGAGTTCTCACCTCCTAGTGACCAGGAACCTCCAGCCAGGTCAATCAATAGAAAGTCATAACCAAGCAAGAAACACAGCACTGACACTTTTGTTTCAAATGAAGACACCAGCCATGCCAAAATGGTTCGCCTTTCTAAAGCATAAACTCTCTTGAAAAGACTTTAAAGAAAAGCAAGAAAGTATTTCACCAACATCAACAAAGCAGGACAAGCTGACAGGTTTTCCTGCACGTCTCTTCCAGGTAGTGTTCAAAGTCAGGATGATACTTAAAAGATCTGACCACTTAATACCAAGAAAAATCATATTGGTGTTTAAAAGACTGATTAAGAAAGTGAATAGAAATATAATTTGCAAATGTCATTTTAATGTTAAACTTTTGTATTATTCATCAGGCATTCTTTTACTCAACTTAGGTAGCTAATGTAGTAGCTAATTTTTATTCAGATATCGAAATTTATGTCACACAGGAATATTTTTAAGCATTTCCAACTGCTTTTTAAAACTATAAGAACGGTGAATAATATTTTCATTTCAGAATATTTTCCACCATATTGTAATGAACAAGAAGCTCAGTGTTGGCCAGGCACAGTGGCTCACACTTGTAATCCCAGCGCTTTGGGAGGCTGAGGCAGGAGGATTGCTTGAGGCCAGGAATTTGAGTCCAGCCTGGGCAACATAGTGAGACCCTGTCTCTACAAACACACACACACACACACACACACACACACACACTTAAAAATTTATAAAAAGAAGATCACTGTGCAGTTTTAAACCAAAGCAGAAATTCAATTAAAAATTCAGTTTGAATTGTACATCTATCTAAATAAAGTGGGAAAAAAAATTCCTAACTGCAGGCAACAGTCTCCCCCAGACGCATCCTCCCACAGTTAATGTTTAACACTTCAACTCGTCCAGGCCCAGAATCTTCCCAGGACTGACTTTGTGCTTATTTGTGCCAAAATGTGTTAAATTAGACAAGAAGGAGAAGCATAAAATTCAATTCATAATCCAAGACAAGAATCTGAGCTTTGGTTTGAAAAATGAAAAGCTCTGGAATGACATAACATACTCCAACCCTTCAAACAATCAAGATATTTAACTCCAAAGACAGATCTCAAATAAGAGACAGCCCAAGTTCAGACTGCCCACAGGGCACCAGCTCCCAGAAAATGCCATGGCCAGAGACAGATCTGAGATGGAGATAGGTCTCAAGTCAGAGCTCTGGAGCTAGTACCAGACAGCATGCCGGGAGAAGACAATGAGAAAAAGGAGAGGTTCGCACGAATCCTGTTCCCTCCCTTCTCCAGAGGCACAGAAGCTCCAGAGGCTGACTCCTGGGATCAGCTGATTCACTGGCGGTGCCCTCTCAGTGCCTGCCCCCTGCCTGGAAAGGCAGCTGCCTGCTGGAGACGAAAAGTTAGAAACACAATTCCTAATTCTTGGGACAACGTCAAGTATCATGTTCTACCTTTAAAGTGTCTTCCCTAAACGAAAACAGACAAGGCCATTCTGAAATTACTCAGTTACTTATGAAACAGAGTCTACAATTATTTTTCCTTCCTTTTCAACACAATTAGAAGGGTGACCCCCCAAATGCGGCCCCACGTCCGGAGGGGCATCCCCTAGTGTCCCAGCAAGTGCTTTCAGCGACACCAGAATGTTACTTTAAGACCTGAGACACCTTTCTCCAGCTGCCTCCCGCCATGTGTCACAGAAAATAATGCTGCTGCACGCCCACAAAACGCCGTTTTGCAAGCCGACTTGGTTTTCCGTAACTGGTGAGGAAAGTCACTGGAACCAAACACCACTCATACCGCTATCCAGAGGCCACCACCCTCCCCCGGCAGAGGCGCATGGGGGCAGCAGGCAGGACCGAGAGGGGCTCGGAGGCGCCGCAGGAGGAGAGGCTGGGCGCAGACGGCTCGGCCCCAAACCACACCCAGCGCCAGGAAGCGCAAGGCTCTGGACGAACCCTTAAGAAGTCACTGCTAGGGACAGGGAGGTTGGGAGAAGGGAGTGCCGCCACAGGAACCCTGAATCCCCTCCCAGTCAGGCCAAGGCCGAGCAAGGGGCGCCCCATGTACCGTAAGCCCTCAACCCAACACTCCTGCAACGACAAATAGAATTCCCCGACCTCAAAGGCGTGAGGCACGCGCCCTTCCGGGCCCTGAGTTCGCCCTCAAACCTCCATGCCGATCTTCCAAACCCACCTCCCGCCTTCCTGGAATGGGCGCACGCGAGGCATGGATTTCAGGAAATCTCCGCCGTGACAGCTCACCCACGGTGGAGGCGGCGGCATGGGACGCTGGACGGAGAAAGGTGGCCAGCGGAGGGAGGAGGGGTGGGTCGGCAACGCAGTGGCCTTGGATGTCCGAGCTGCCCGGACGCAGCGCTGGCCCCACTCCCGCCCTTGGTCGCCGCGGTGACCCCACCCGAGCCGTGCCCTCTCCCAAGATCTCAGGGCCAGGGCCTCCCCGCTGCGCCGGCCCCAGGGTGCCACCCTCGGACGCCCAGATGCGCCCTAGACCCTGCGCCGGGATCCCGAGCACCGCCGCGCCTCTACCCCGCGCCGAGCGCGCCCAGCCCTGCTCCGGCTGCAGCGGACACGAGCCCCAAGCGGGCGGCGGGGACGCAGCGCCTGCAGTGCGACTGGCGCAGCCGCGGAGGCACGGAGCGCGCCGCCCGGACCCCGACCCCATGGCACTAGGAGGGCAGCAGGCGCCGGTTGGGGAGCCGCACCTCCAGCCCCGCCAAGGCTGCTGGCCACAGGAGCGCTCGTCCCAAGGGCCGGGCGGAGGACCTGTCCCGGATTCCAGAGGACGCGGGTGGGGAAGGGACAAGGATGGGGACAAGGGAGGGGACGCCAACTGGGCCGAGGTGTGGGTCAGTCCTGGTTCAGCAAGGGAGGCCGTTGGCAGCGCCATCAGGATCCTCTCTGGACTCGGAAGGACGGGTCTGCCCTGGACCCAGGGATTGGGAAATGTGGCTTCTCTCAGAACCTGGGGAAGAGGGGAGAGGGTCTGTTCTGGAGTGCCGAGGAAGGTCCATTCCCGGCCCAGGACAATGGGGTGGGGCAGGAGGGGAATGAGGGGGCATCCCTGGTTCCGGGAGGGGAGACGGATAAGTAGTAGGGGGTCTGCTCCAGGCCCGCGGGCTGGGGACCACGAAGTATAGGAGGGCCCGTCCAGGACCGGGATGAGGAGGGAGAGGGGCCCGTTGTGGCCCTGGATAAAGGGGGAGGGAAAGTGCTCCCCGGCCCGAGAGGAGGAGCAGGAGGGTCAGTCCTGGACCTGGGCTTAGGAAGCGGGGAGGGACGTTCGGACCCGGCCCAGGGACAGGGCGATGAAGGTCTGTCCAAGTCGCGGAGTGGAGGGAAGTATGTCGGCGGTGGGGGAAGAGGCCGGCCACGGACAGGAAAAGGGGGTCCGTCTCGTAGGGCGGACGGGCGGTCCTGGGGAGGGGAGAGGCCGCGGCGTGGGGGGCATCCGGCCCGAGCGGGGCCGCTCACCTTGGGTTTGTAGAGCCACTTTCGGAACCTGTTCATCATCGCCGCGCCGGCCCTGGCCGGACTCCGGGCGGCCCTCGCCCTCCGCAGCGCTGCGCCCGGGCCCGGCTGCGGCGCGGGGCGGA
>NW_016806413.1:992906-1006295 GCF_001698545.2 Rhinopithecus bieti
GGGCGGGGCGGGCGGGGCGGAGGCGGCCCAATCCCAGCGCGCGGGCGCCGCACCCCGCCCGAGGCGCGCTCCCTGCTGGCTGGGAGACTCGCCGCGCCCGGGGGTCCAAGAAACTACAAGTCCCGAAGGACATGGCGGGGAAGTGGTGCCCAGGACTTGGCGTCCTGGGCCGCGCCGCGGCGCTGTGCATTGTGGGGGTTGTGGTCCACCCAACGGCGCCGGAGCGTGCAGCCGGTTGCTAGGCGACGACGCCAAACAGCCGGCGCGTCCTGCCTACCAGGAGCTGACTGTCCGCGACTGCCAAGCCCTTCGCCCCAGCTGGCCGAGGAAACTGCTGCGGCGGCAGGTGGCGGCGGCAGGAGGGCTCGGCTGCCCGGAGGGCCCGCCAGGTACGGGGGCGGGACAGGTGCGGGGCTACGCGCTGCCGACTTTCATGACCCGCCGGCCCGTTCCCTCTCACTCGCTGCTCATCTTGCTTTTCCCAAACACCTTTTCGGTCTTCTTCCCAGCTCCCCGATGAAAGTGAACGGTGCCTCTTTTTTTTCTTTCTTTCTTTTTTTTTTTTTAAATCACCACTACCAGCGGTGCGTTCTAAAAAGATACTCTCCCGCCCTCGCTACTCCCCCCAATGGTGCCCTAATTTGTACGTTAAAACGCTCACCTCAAGCTGAGTGCCTGCTGTGTGTCAAGCAGAGAGCTAAAAACCCACACGTGGCCTCACTTAAACTTCCCATTGACAGTCGGAGAAGCAGGCACAACGAGGCCGGCGTGCCCTGGCTATGGGGGTTGCATCCAGATCACGGCGGGTCTGGGTCGGCCTGACCCCACAGCGCTGCACTTTTCCCTGCCGCACCAGCACCACGTTTCTGGCTTGTTGTGAAACGTGCAGATGTGAGACACAGGAGATGGAAATCATGCCGTGCTCGGTTCAGAATTTAGAAATATGACCTGTTCCTGGTTGTCCTTATGGCCAGGGCCAGGTACTCAGAAAGTTCCGTGGACTCCATGACCACTTTATTCCATCAGACTCAATGTGAGCCTAGGTGCGCTGGCATCTGAGATTTCTCTTAGTTGGGGGTGGGGTCCATGTTCATTTTTGAGTAACTAATTGATTTTCCCTAACTTCCTCTTCCTACCACGCAGTCGACCCTCTGAAGGGCAAAACCCCTCTGGAGTTGTCCCTTATCTCCAATTCCTTCCCACGTGTTCTTTCTGGAACCTACTCCAATCAGATTTTCACCCAACCACTCCTCTGAAGCTCTTTATCAAAGTCATCCTTGACCTTGATGTTGCAAAATCCGATGATCAGGGGTCAGTGCTCATCTCTTCCTTGAACTGTCACCACCAGGTGACCCAGCCGACTGTGCCCTCTCCGTAACACACCATCCTCCCTTGGCTGGAACAGATCACTCTGTCCACTTTTCCTCCTTGCTCCTGGCCACTCCTGCTTGATCTCCTTGGCTGGTTGCCTCCCTTGCTCACCGACCTCTCAACACTGGAGACCCTGGACTCCGTCCTTGGAAGCTACTCTATCCACCCCCTCCCTGCGGGATTTCCTACAGTCAAGTGGTTTTATAAACAACCATTTTCTCCCAAACTTCTCAAAACCTGCATCTCTAGCCTCAACCCTGAAACTCCTGTTTACCTGTTCTTCACCATTTGGACACCTAACAGATCCTCTTAAATTTAACGTGTCCCAAACCGCACTCTCAATCTTCCCCCGTAAAACTTGCTGCTCCCAAAGCCATAATTTCTTCAGCACAGGATCTTGGGATAGACACTTGATGGGCTTGTCCACTGAGTGAATGGCTGTTCTCTTTGGGTCTATCCTTGGCCAACTCCAGGTCCTGGAGCAGTTTTATCTGCTCAGAGCTTCCCTTCCTTTGTTTTATAGTTTGAAATTGTGCATGGGATGAAGGCTGAACCTGGGGAAGTGGGGTATCAGTTAGGTTTAGCTGCATGTATTGAAAAATCCCAACATCACAGTGGCCTCAACAAGGATATTACTCATATTTTTATAAAAGAGGTTGCTGGGCACGGTGGCTCACGCCCGTAATCCCAGCACTTTGGGAGGCCGAGGCGAGCGGATCACGAGATCAGGAGATCGAGACCATCCTGGCTAACACTGTGAAACCCCGTCTCTGCTAAAAATACAAAAAATTAGACAGGCATGGTGGCGGGTGCCTGTAGTCCCAGCTACTTGGGAGACTGAGGCAGAAGAATGGCGTGAACCTGGGAGGCGGAGCTTGCAGTGAGCCGAGATGGCGCCACTGCACTCCAGCTTCTCCAGCCTGGGCAATAGAGCGAGACTCCGCCTCAAAAAAGAAAAAAAAAAAGAGGTCATGGAGGCCGGGCGCGGTGGCTCGCGCCTGTTAATCCCAACACTTTGGAGCCGAGACGGGGGGGGGCGGGGAAATCACAAGGTCAGGAGATCGATTACCATCTGGCTAACCACAAGTGAAAACCCCATCTCTACTAAAAATACAAAAATTAGCCGGTTGTAGGTGGGCGGGTGCCTGTAGTCCCAGCTACCCGGGAGGCTGATGGCAGGAAATGGCATGAACCCGGAGTCGGGAAGCCTGCAGTGAGTGGTGATCACCACCACTGCACTCCAGCCTGGGCGACCACAGCGAGACTCCGTCTCAAAAAAAAAAAAAAAAAAAAAAAGTCCTCAAGGATTGACTTTTCTAGCTGCCATTCACATTTCTTCATGATCCAGGATGGCTGCCCACATTCCTGCCATCACCTCCTCAGCCCAGGTACCAGCTGCAAAAGAGAAGATGGATATGCCCCTCTCGTTCAGGGAGACTATCCAGAAGTCTCACACCTTTCCACTTCTTGAAGGTGATGGGAGAACTTAGCCACAAGACCATGCCCCAGCTACCAGGGAGGCTAGGAAATGCCATCTTTCAGTTGGGCAGCAGTAGACCCAGCTAAAAGTCAGAGTTTTTTTATTTGGGAGGAAAGGGGGAGTGGAGATTGAAAAGCAACTAGCAAAACCTGCCACGTGGGATTGTGCTTTAAGCAGAAGCCATGGGGGCGTGACTTGGCAGCAACCCTTAGGAGACTGGCTTTAATCAAGAGAAAAGATTATATTTTAATTAACATACATTTGAGATCTTAGGTAAATGAATTATCTCCTAGTGGTTGAGAGTGTTGAGCTGTTTTGTGTCTGATGGAATTTAAACCTCCTCATATAATCTCATTTGTGTCTATAAAGTATTTCCTAAGAAAAGAGAAGCTTCAGCCCACCCTTTTTTTTTTTTTTTTTTTTTTGAGACGGAGTCTTGCTCTGTCGCCCAGGCTGGAGTGCAGTGGCCGGATCTCAGCTCACTGCAAGCTCCGCCTCCCGGGTTCACGCCATTCTCCTGCCTCAGCCTCCCCAGTAGCTGGGACTACAGGTGCCGCCACCACGCCCGGCTAATTTTTTGTATTTTTCAGTAGAGACGGGTTTCACCGTGTTAGCCAGGATGGTCTCGATCTCATGACCCCGTGATCCGCCCGTCTCGGCCTCCCAAAGTGCTGGGATTACAGGTTTGAGCTACTGCGCCCAGCCCACTCTTTTTTTTAGATGGAGTCTTGCTCTGTCACCCACGCTGGAGTGAAGTGGCATGATCTCGGCTCACTGCAACTTCTGCCTCCCAGGTTCAAGCACTTCTTTGCCTAAGCCTCCCAAGTAGTTAGGATTACAGGCACCCGCCACCGTGCCCAGCTTATATTTGTATTTTTAGCAGAGACGGGGTTTCACCATGTTGGCTGGTCTGGAACTCCTGATCTCAAGTGATCTGCCCACCTCGGCTTCCCAAAGTGCTAGGATTATAGGCATGAGCCACCGTGCCTGGCCTAGTCCAGCCCACCTTTAAAGTTGCCTTAAATATAAGATAGTCAAGTCCTGATCAATGGAGTTAAAAATCAATATGAGAAAAAAGTCATTAAGCTTGGGAATTAAATTCCACTTCCCACATAGATAGTACTTCACTATTAAAGCTGAACTTTGGAAGACTCAGGTGGGAGGATCGCTTAAGGCCAGGAGTTCAAGACCAGCCTGGGCAACATAGTAAGACCCCTGTCTCTACAAAAAAAAAAAAAAAATTTAAGTACAAAATTAGCTGGGCGTGGTAGTGCACGCCTGTAGTCCCAGCTACTTAGGAGGCTGAGGCAGAAGGATCACTTGAGCTGTAGTGAGCTATCATTGAGCCACTGCCCTCCAGCCTGGGTGACAGAGTGAGACCGTAAATCAGGAACAAAATAAAATCAGGCTGAGAGTTTGAGAATGAGTGAACACATGAATATAGCTGAGATGCTGAAAGCAGGCGTCAGAAATGGATGAATTTTAATACCTATTTCCTCCCCAAAGATGTGATTGTTTTGATGAAGTTCTTAGGCTAATTTCAGTGGGATTCAGAATTCAAGCATCTCTTTTCCTTACATCCACCTTCACGTACACCTGCTCTGGGCCAGATTCAGGGTCCAGAGGCCCCGCCTCAGCGACCTTCAGGCCCGACAATGAACCAGGGTTCCAGGGTCAGGGCAGGACAATTTGAGTCAGGCTGCACTCCAAAGGGGCTCCTCTCCCCCACATCCCCATGTTCAACTTGGTTTGTCCATTTATTCCTTCCAGTTCATTCCTACCAGGTCCGCCCTGGATTGGGGGGCGGGCTTGGCATGGCCCTCTTGCTCTCCTTGACTTGTATCACCAAAGGATGCCTAGGATCATCCTTTCTCCAGAATGCTCCAGCTCCAGGACAGGGGGAGACGGCAGGGAAACTTCCACCCTGGGAGCAGCTGCCACCACACTCGCGCAGACCACCCACTCCCACCGCCCGCACCAGGCGCAGGAAAAGGCCCTTTCCTGGGTGTATACCCAGTTCCTCCAGACAGAGCTGTGTCCAGAGCAGATTAGAAAAGGCTGGGGCAAGGGGACCCCATCCCAGGGTAACCTGACCCGCACGTGATGTGGAGGCAGGGCAAGAAAACTCATTCTTTAACATTGTTTCTCTAAAAGTAGACTTTTACATTTATTTATTTATTTATTTAACAGGATCTCAATGTGTCACCCAAGCTAGAGTGTGGTAGCACAGACGTAGCCCAAAGCACCTTCGACCTCCTGGGCTCAAGGGATTCTCCCACCTCAGCCTCCCGAGGAGCTAGGACTACAGGCACACCACCATACCTGAGTCATTCTTTAATTTTTTTTGTAGAGAAGTCCCCAGTTACGCTGTGCAGTTTTAAAAAGCACCTCAATGTGGCTGACCTTGGCAAAGATGGGGAGTGGGATTTGTGAGCTGTGAACTCACTGCCTACAGGGAGCCCCCACTGCTCTCTGCAATGCCTGGAGTGAAAGCCACAGGTCCCCCATCCCCAGTGAGCAATGCCCCAGAAAAGTGCTTCCTGCCGCCAGCAGCCTATTGCCCCCTGGCTGTGTTATGGCTGCCTAGATCCACCTACCCACCAAGGTTGGCCATGACGCCCACACTGCACCGCACGGCACCACACCCCTGCCATACTGGTGGCCTGCCCTGCTGGGACCCTCCCGAGGAGAGGGGCTGAATTCAGAGAGAGCAGGGACTTAGGGGAGCCTGTCACAAGCTTAAGGCCCCACCTGAGTGTTCCTGCCGTGGCAGGCTCGAGGGAGGGTGCTCACTGGGCCTCCTGGGCCTTTCTGCTCACAGCTGTCGAAGTCCTCACCCCAGAGGCTCAGCTAGAGGGGGTCAGAGGAGAGCGAAGGGACACTGAGGCTGGGGTGGGGTGTGGCTGGTCTCTTTTCCATGGCCCAGCCTTCCAAGAAGCAAAGGTTTCCTGCAGGGTGGGCTGAGGTAGCTTAGGTGGCAGGTCCCCAGGGGCAGGCCATGGAGGGAGTGGGAGCCCTCAGAGGGTCTGGGCAGCCTCACCCACAAACCTCCCTCATCTAGCCCAGGCAAGCCTGGCTGCGGCATCTACAGCTCAGCATCTGTGGATCTGCAGGTTTCATGGCTTCTGATCTGGTGTCCTCCAAGCCAGCAGCATCACTGTCTCTTCCTTTGCCCTGAATCATCAGGACCACACTGGCAGAGGAACGCACAGCCAGGCAGCCTTGCTGGTCTCCAGACATGCGGTGGGGGGAAGGTGACCCAGCCAGGACCCAGGGCAGGCTCCCGGGCAGTAACGGTCCTGGCCGTGCCAGAGGCTCATGCTCGCTTTGTTCTGGGAGGCCTGGTCTCCAGGGCCTGTTCTCAGCATTAGGGCTTCAAGCCAGATTTCCAAATTCCAAGTGACCTTTCTTCTGGCCTCCTTAGAGAGAGGCTCCTGCTGGCCTCTGTGTCCATGCACAGCCAGACTGGTCCCTACAGCAACCCCTAAAAGGACAGCCCAGCCAGGTGCGGTGGCTCACGCCTGTAATCCCAGCACTTTGGGAGGCTGAGGCGGGCGGATCACCTGAGGTCAGGAGTTCGAGACCAGCCTGGCCAACATGGTGAAACCCCATCTCAACTAAAAAAATACAAAAATTAGCCCGGCATGGTGGTGGGCGCCTGTAATCCCAGCTACTCAGGCGACTAAGGCAGGAGAGTCGCTTGAACCTGGGAGATGGAGATTGCAGTGAGCCAAGAGCGTGCCATTGCACTCCAGCCTGGACAACAAGAGCGAAACTCTGTCTCAAAAAAAAAAAAAAAAACAGCCCATGTCAGGCCTCAGGTGGTGCAGCCAGCAGGGAGGTGGGGACATAGGCCCTGGGCTGATGCCATCCCTGGCCAGGGCCAGCATCACAGCCTCTTTCCCTAACTGTGCGGTTAAACCCACTCGCAGAACATGCCAGGTGCTTCTCCTGGAGATACCTCTGGAAGCCCCTGCCCTCCTCCTCTGTCCTTGTCCGGCCAGCCAGTGTCACCCTGGGGCTACCTGCATTGCGGCCTGGAAATTCCCCATGACGACAGTCTCTTGGGTTCAGCCCCTGCTTCCCAGGGCACCCCCAGCCAAGACTCCTCTGCATCCCCTGACTCTTCCTCCACTGAACACGTTCAGGGGTGTCCCCGGCTCTGAAATATCATGACTCATTCCTTGTGCTGAGCTGCCAGGGGGGCCCTGTCTGACCAGAAGACTGCATCCTTCAGTTCTAGGGTATTTCTCCCTCTTATCTTTCTGGAACTCCTGTTAATTGGGGTTTGGACCTTCAGGAATAGTTCCCTAATTTTCCTAGTGTTTTCCCCTACTTTCTACAGCTTCATCTTTTTCTACTCAGGGAGATTTCCTCAACTTTACCTTCCGTCTCCTGTTTATGTTTTTAGTTCTGCCGTTGTATTTTGGTTTCCACAAGCCCTCTCTTTCTCCAACCATTGCTTGTTCCTTGGATGCTGTAGCTCCTCTTCTCTTGCATGGCAGTGCCTGGTTTCTAGGCTTTTTCCTGCCTTGTGCATTGTTTTCTCCTGGTTCTTTTCTTATGGTTTCTATGTTTCATGTCAGAGGTTTCTCTAAAATGTCTGGTGACACCTGGCCTCCCCTTCTCTCTGCATCTTGGCCAGGAAGAGAGGTGGGGGGCAGATCAACATGGACCCTTTAGCACAGCCAGGATTGGCATCTCACTGAGGACCCTCCAGTGTCAGTGGTGGTTATGGGGGTCGTTTGTATTTTTTTAATCATTCTCCAGCCTGGAGGGTCCAGGTCTGGGGACTGCTACCTGGGGCTGTTCTAGCTTGTTGCAGGGTAGAGAAGAGGTACTCCCACTGTCCCCAACTTTGGTGGCCCTGCAAGCCCAGCCTGGCCCCGAGCAGCTGGTCACTCGCGGAGCAAGAGGAGGGTGAGAAGGGCCCCCCTCTGCCCAGTGCTGCACTACTGTCCTGCGTAGTCCAGCCAGAGCCCAGGCCTGCGCCGCACCCAAGGATGACGGCCTTTGCTGACAGGCCCCGCCTCCTCTGAGGATAGTTTGGGGGCCACATATTGTCCTTAGAGCTGGTTCACAGGGTCCCAACCTCACCCTAGGCAGCTTCTCCAAGGTCACCTGGGAGGGGCTCTGGGCAAGCCTGTCCCCTGGAACTGCTGTACCTCTCGAGCGTTCAGCACCCCTGCGAGCCCTCCCCAGGGCCCTGTTCCCCCGTCGTCAGGATGGCGGTGTTGACCCCAGGGACCCCAGGCTCCTTCTTGCCTCAACCATGTGTGATGAGGTCACCCTCACCCAGGACCTTCTGCTCCCCAGCAGGGTCTGACGAAGAAACCGTCACCTTCCCGGGCAAAGCTGAGGGATGCTAAGAGGCTGGCTTGAGAGGTGCCTCTATTCTCTGCCATGGGCCCCTTGCAGGGGTGGATCACCCCATCCAGGAGGCATGGCTGTGGGGACTGAGGGGCACTCAGCTGGCTTGGGGTTGTGGTGATGGGGGGCCTGAGGGTGAACTCACCCAGGCCAGCCTGGGCTCCTGAGCTGCAGAGGCCTGCAGGAGACAGTACAGGACATGAACCTTGGGGTACCTGCCAGGGCCCTCACTCACATCCGGCACTCCCCACTGCTGCAGGTCCAGCACCCTAGCCAGGGCCCCCAGTCACATCCAGCCTCCCCACTGCTACAGGCCCAGCACCCTGGCAGACTCCTGTTGCTGCTGGGGAGGGTCCTGTCACCACATCCCAGGTCTGGAAGGTATAATCTGCACCATTTGTTCTTAGGCTCCTGCCCTGAGAAGATGGCCTACTATGGAAAATGCATTGAAACTGTGATCGAGAAACTCGACACATTTACACCCAAGAGGGACAACCCTGAGCAGTTCCTAGAGGCTGTGGCCACCTCCCTGCAGGTAGGGTCTGCCGGGGGCTCCTGGGAGGCTGCGCCAATGGCACCTGTCATGCAGCTGTTCTCATTAACTGCATCAAATACCTTCCTAACAACTGCCTTCCTTCCAAACGGGGAGAAGCTGACAGTGTTTTCCACAGAGACCTGCTCTTTGTATAGTGAGGTGCTCCTGGTACCCAGAATGTGTGTCAGGCCAGGCTCTGGTGAAAAGAAGCTTTGGCCAGAACCCGGGATATGACATCCACACTGAGGTTCTATCCTCAGTTAACACAGACGAGAAGGGTCAGCCCTGGAGTGCCCCCATGGCCCACCCCCACTTTGGGGGGCATCTTATCTCAGGAAATGGGTCCTCCATCCCCCAGGGGCCCCAGGGCTGTGGCAGTGAGGGTGGGTGAGGCCACAGCTTGCGCTGTATTTTTGGTAACCGAGACTTGGGAATCACTGACCGGGTCTCCGACAGAGGCAGGGGCTGGCCTGGGCAGTGAGGCCCCTGGGGAACCGAGGGCTGCAGGCATCCATACACATCTCCTTCATCTTCCTACCCACACCTGGAAGAAGTCACAGGCCCACCTGGAGGCTGCCCAACTCTTGAGCTCCTGTCCTCCTGTCCCTGGGTTTTCCTTAGAGCTCCATCCTGGTCCTGGCAACCCCTGCAACCTTGGCAGCCCCGCCCCACTCAGGGGCCTCCCTGTCACCCAGTCTTGGCTCCTACCCCCAGGTGCTGATCTCACATCCACCACCTGTCAGTGGCAGGTGCCCAGGGAACAGGAGCTTGGATTGCAGGGCCCCTGCCTCCAGGAATGTGGGACGTGGCTCTGGATAGGGCCTCCAGAGGAAGCTGAGCCCACTGGGAGAAATCCTGGGGGGCTGTCTCATGGGCCATCACCGGCCCATCATTGCCCAGGAGCAGGGAGAGGGCACTCGCCCCCTGGAAGGAGGGCGCTCGTAGCAAGTGTGCTAATTCAGGCCACCTGCCTGTCCTTGCAGGCCACAGCCTTCTGTGCTGCCGTGCTCTGGATGAACTTGGCCTGTGTGTGCCGCTTTCTGCGTGGTCCCTGGGGGCTGCCCTGGCCATGCCCCAGCTCCAGCCCCAGCCCTCACTACCTGCTCAGATGCACCTGTGCTGTTCCCCCAGGCCACAGTCTGAGCCTACCTTCCCTTGGGGTAGAATGAGGGGTTCACCCTTCATTAGTTACCCCTGGGGCAGCCTCAAGAAAGCCCAGAGGGTAGGTGGTGTGAGTAGGTTACAAAGGCTGCAGGGGTTGGGGCCAAAGCCTCTACCATAAGAGAAGGCCTGGGGCCCTGACACGTCCCTGCTCCCAGCTTCTGGAAGAGGCGTCTCCTCCGGCGGGGGCCTGGCAGCCAGCAGGGAGTGGAGAAGGGAGCAGGGCCTGTGTGCAGAGCTACAGGCTTCCGTGGGCACCGCCTTCCCTCTGCTTCAGCACCCTCCGGCCCCCAGCTCTTTCCCTGAGCCTCTAAGCACTGCGGGGAAGTGACGCAAACAGCTGGGACCCAGATTCATCTACACTCCTCTTCCCAGCTGAAGGCCCCCGCATGACGGGCACACCCCTCATCCCACCAGCCCGCCCTCCCTACGCCCGTCCACAACAGACAATAGTGAAGGCCCTGGTGCCCTTGACCAGAAACCTGTCCTGGGAGCTGGCATCTGCAGCCTGGCCCACCCCACTGCCTGGGCCCACCTGCAGCCCAGCCCCTCTGTCCCGCCCAAGAGCAGCTCCAACAGCTCCTCCTGTCTGTCCCCTCATTTCCCTCGGGATCTTTCCTGTCAGCCACCCGTGCTGCTACTTCTCTCATCCTAAAAACATTTGTTTAAAGTCCTCTGGGCCAGGCGCGGTGGCTCACACCTGTAATCCCAGCACTTTGGGAGGCCGAGGCGGGTGGATCATGAGGTCAGGAGATCCAGACCATCCTGGCTAACACAGTGAAACCCCGTCTCTACCAAAAATACAAAACATTAGCCGGTGAGGTGGCGGCGCCTGTAGTCCCAGCTACTTGGGAGGCTGAGGCAGGAGAATGGCGTGGACCCGGGAGGCGGAGCTTGCAGTGAGCCGAGATCCTCCCACCGCACTCCCGGCCCCACTGCACTCCAGCCTGGGCCACAGAGCGAGACTCCGTCTCAAAAAAAAAATAAAAACTAAAAGTAAAGCCCTCTGTACTCCTCTGCGGCTCCCGCGGTCCCCGCCTTCCAGACATCTAACAGACTCCTTGAAGTCCCTGCCATGAGCGGCAGCTCTTCCTCCATCCTCCTTCACGCCCCTCCCGGCACGCAGACTTCCCCAGCCCTCCATCCACAGCCCATCTGAGTCGCCCCCCTCCTCCTTGCTGCCAAATCCAGTGGTGCAGCCTCAGCTCCTCCGACCCAGCTGACCCCGCCCCCAGCTCCGGGGCCTTCCAATCAGCTTCCTGGGTACCCGGCCCCCCCCCTCCCCAACCAGCCAGGCCTGCCTCTCACCCGGCAGCCACTCCTTCGCCGGCTGGGGCCTCCCCTGTCGGGTGTGCGGGGTGCTGCACACACTCCTGGTCCCCTCGCCTGCTGACAGCTCCTGCTCCTCCCTCATCCTTGACCTCTCCAGAGCCTGGACTCACATCTCCCTGGGTGTACAATGGGCACCTCCCGTGTGACCCGTCAGCAGGTGAATGAATTCATGTGACCTCCCCCGAAGCTGCTGATCCTGGTGTCCCCAGTTCAGCAGGCGGCCACTCCGTCTCCCCTTGCTTGAGTGGGAACCCTGGCGCCTCCTGGGCACCCGCATTCCTCTACCCCACATCTGTCCATCATCAGCTCTGCCTTCAACTCTGCTGTGCGTGCACTCTGCTCCAGCGGCACTGGTCTCCTAGTGTTTCTGGAACATTCCACGTGCTCCCCGCTGCACTAGCTGTTGCCTCCACCTGAGAAACTTTCCCCCTGACGCTCTCTTGGCCTGCGCAGCCACACAGCACCTTGGCAGGGAAAGGGGGTGTGTTTACCCCTTCCTCAAGCAGAAAGTGGTAAAGTTCATGCCTTTATTTCTTAATAATAACCATTACAGAAAAATGAGTTTGTTACAACAAATAGTTTGGGTTTGGGTTTGTTTTCTATAACCCACAGATTATTAATGGTAGATGAGACTAGACTTGCTACCTGGCAAGTCACAACGTGACGACCACAGGTGTGCGTTTCCACAGGGAGCCTGGCACACCGATAATACTAGCAAACTGGCAGAGGCAGACACAACGGATCATCCAGAGGGCTGCCCAGCATGGGCACAGATGCTCCCATTGGTGGCAAGGAGGCTTGTTCCTCAGAGGCACTGGTTTTTCAGATCCTTTCTTTTTTTTTTTTTTTTTTTTTCTTTTTTTGAGACAGAGACTCCCTCTGTCGCCCAGGCTGGAGTGCAGTGGCATGATGTCGGCTCACTGCAAGTTCTGCCTCCCAGGTTCACGCCATTCTCCTGTCTCAGCCTCCCGAGTAGCTGGGACTACAGGTGCCCGCCACCACGCCCAGCTAATTTTTTGTATTTTAGTAGAGATGGGGTTTCACCGTGTTAGCCAGGATGGTCTCGATCTCCTGACCTTGTGATCCACCCGTCTTGGCCTCCCAAAGTGCTGGGATTACAGGTGTGAGACACCGTGCCCGGCCTTTTCAGATCCTTTGAAAAGCCCCTCCCAAGCCTGAGTGGAATGGTGCGTTGGATCCTGATTCAGTTTGGACAACTCGTTTTCCTCTCCAGGTGTCAAGAAATTGTTGCAACTCACTGATTTTCCTAGGCCAAGGCTCAAGACTGCCACTTGCCAGAAAATTACACAATACATAAACCAAATGGCAGACTCTGGACAGCAGACTACGGTGAAAGGCAGTGTTTTGGGTTAAATTGTGCCCCCCCCCCACCCCGCCAAAAGAAAAATACTAAGCCAGGCATGGTGGCACGTACCTAGTCCCAGTTACTAGGATGTCTGGGGAAGGAAGATCCACTTGAGTCTAGGAGTTCATGTCCAGTTTGGGCAATATAGCAGGATCCCATTTCTCTCCAAAAGAAAAAAAATGAGCCAGGCATGGTGGCTCATGCCTGTAATCTCAGCACTTTGGGAAGCTGAGGTAGGAGGATTGCTTGAGGCCAGCAGTTTGAGACCAGCCTAGGCCACACAGCAAGACCTTTTCTCTATAAAAAAAAAAAAAATTAGCCAAACATAGTGGCATGTGCTTGTAGTCCCAGCTACTTGGGAGCTGAGGAAGGAGGATTGCTTGAGTCCAGGAGTTAAAAGCTACAATGAGCTATGATTGCACCACTGCACTCCAGCCTGGGCAACAGAGTAAGATCCTAGCTCTTAAAAAAAATGTTGCAATTCTGCCGGGCGCGGTGGCTCAAGCCTGTAATCCCAGCACTTTGGGAGGCCGAGACGGGCGGATCACGAGGTCAGGAGATGGAGACCATCCCAACTAACACGGTGAAACCCCGTCTCTACTAAGAAATACAAAAAACTAGCCGGGCGAGGTGGCGGGCGCCTGTAATCCCAGCTACTCGGAGGCTGAGACAGGATAATGGCGTAAACCCAGGAGGCGGAGCTTGCAGTGAGCTGAGAACCGGCCACTGCACTCCAGCCCAGGTGACAGAGCGAGACTCCGTCTCAAAAAAAAA
>NW_016806413.1:1006633-1010876 GCF_001698545.2 Rhinopithecus bieti
AAAAAAAAAAAAAAAAAAAAAAAATGTTGAAATTCTAACCCCTGGTTACCTATGAATATGACTTTTTTTTAGAAATACAGTCTGTGCAGATGTAATTAAATTAAGGATTTAGAGATGAGATCTGTTACAAGCCACCATGGGACTGACTAGCCACCTGTCCCTTTGCATCTTGGGTGCACCCAAGGTCAAGTCCAAGAAGACACAGGTTCTTGCTGTGAGAGTAATTGGTTCTCATGCTTTCAGTGTGGATTGCCAGTTGGCTCTCCATGGAGATCCACTGCTGCTCTCCTGGGCAGGTAGGGAGCACTTGTTCCCCCATACCCTCCCCAACCTCATGTGCAGGCAAAACTTGTTATCTCTGCCAGTCAAATAGGTGGGAAAAGTCACTTTATGTTTTTGGTTTTTTTAAATTTTTTGAGACACTCCCTCACCCAGGCTGCAGTGCAGCTCATGGCCACCTCCATCTCCCAGGTTCAAGCAATTCTGTGCCTCAGCCTCTCAAGTAGCTGGAATTACAGGCATGAGCCACCGCACCCAGCCATCATTTCTCTTGTTACATTTTCCTAAGTTTTGAAGCAATATGTATTTCACTTTGAACCATCTGTTCGGACCTGTATCTGTTAGGAAACTGTGTTTGGATCCAATAAAATCCAGAGAAGCAGTAACTTTAATCAATTAAAGGTATCTTTGCTCATATGAGAAGCAGTCTGCAGACAGGCAGTCTAGAGTGGCTTCAGCAGTTCCATGGTGCCCATGAGGAACTCATTCCATTCCCCTCCATGCAGCCAGCCTTAACACGTACTATTGCCTCATAGTCACTAAATGGCTGCCCTACCTCCAGCATTGCATCGATATCCCAAGTGAGGAGAGGGGAAAGGCAAACAGTATAAGGCATGTGCCAGCTGAATCTACCTTCCTTTCAAGGTGCTTTCTTGGAGGCCACACCTTGCAATTTGTCACTACATTTTACTGATTAAAACTGTCACATGGCTCTATCATCAAGGAGATTTGCAAAGTATGGTTTCAGCTGAACATATTACCATGCCCAGCAGGATGGCATTTTTTCTGTTAGGTGGGAAGGAGGGTAGAAGGGATGCTGTGTGGCCCTGCAGCCTCCTTTTCCTTTGCCTACTTTTCTTTTTTTTTTTTTGAGGCGGAGTCTCGCTCTGTTGCCTGGACTGGAGTGCAGTGGCCGGATCTCAGCTCACTGCAAGCTCCGCCTCCCGGGTTTACGCCATTCTCCTGCCTCAGCCTCCCAAGTAGCTGGGACTACAGGCGCCCGCCACCTCGCCTGGCTAGTTTTGTATTTTAGTAGAGACGGGGTTTCACCGTGTTAGCCAGGATGGTCTCGATCTCCTGACCTCGTGATCCGCCCGTCTCGGCCTCCCAAAGTGCTGGGATTACAGGCTTGAACCACCAAGCCCGGCCTCCTTTGCCTACTTTTCTAACTGACTTCAGGCTTTGCGTTACTGATGAGCAAGTATTGGTGACATGAATCACAAATCCTGTTGTTAATCAGCCTCCTGGCCCCGCACCCTCCCCTGACCTCCCCGCAACCCACCCCGGCCTGGCCGCATGGTCTAGTTCTTCCCCAACGGGAGTCCAGCAGACAAGTGCACTTCTGGAGGTGCTGAGGACCCCTGCAGTGATTGTGAAATGCTGGACCCTTCACTATTGAGAGGCCTGCTGCTGTCCCTGGGTTGGCGACTGAGGAGCCCTGAACTTGACCAAGGCCCAAGATATTTATCACAGACTCAGAGACTCTTGGGCAGCCACAGGCCGGTTCAGCGACTGAGGCTGGCTTCCCCATTAGGGAACCCACCTCCTGTGGCAAGGGCCTCCCCTGCCTCCTCTGAGAGAGAGAGCCTTGCCCATCTCTGTTGGCCGGGTCAGAAGGTACCTGGTCCAGGCCCCTGAGGCATGTGTCACCCCTTGCACCCACCCCCAGACCCACAGGCCCCTCTCTGTGAGTAGGCTGGACACCACGTGTCCTGGCGGCCGCCAGCCCAGCATTAGTGGCAAGGACCTGGCTGTGGGCCTGGCCCGGCCTGGCATGGACTGGGATGTCATTTATTATCTTCTCACTTGGCTCTGCAGCTTCCAGGACCCTCTGGCCCAGTGTGGCCCTGCCCAACCCCCCTTGCCTGGGGCTGATGGCATAGGGCTCAAGGCTCTGACCTTATTAAAAATGCATGCTCACACTTCCGAAACACAGACGTCATTGATGAGAAGTGGAGTCGCCGTTGCCTGAGCCGGGGAGGCCAGAGGAGGTTGTCAGCAGCGTCTCGCAAAGTCATCACCCTCAGCGGCCACGCTGACTCACTGCTCTCAGAAGGGTCTGTCCTGGCTCCTGGGCTCCTCTGACAAGATGTTGTCAGTTACGCTGGGGGAGGTCAGTGCCCTCGGTGTGGGTACAGCCTGGCAACTGCAGGAAACTGAGAGGGAAACTGAGGTGCCAGCCCCCAGCGGAGCCCCTCTTGGCAGCTCAGTGGGAGAGCCCTCACCCACCGAGCCCCTCTCCGTGCCCAGCCTCACTCACAGGATGCCACTGGGTCCCTGTGATCTATGTGGAGGCAGGGCATTCTCTTTCCTCTCTGGTGAGCGCCCAGGTGACCGTCTAGCCAGGAAAGGGACAGTAAACAAGCCACGCCGCGACTGGGACAGGCCATGTCCCACGAGGGCTGGTCAGGAGCACAGTCCTCCCAGCCGTGGGGTGATAGTGCCAGGAGGAGGTCGCAGGCAGAGGGAACAGCCAGTTCCCTGATGAGGAAACAGGAGGCCAGTGTGACTGGAAGAGAGCCAGGGCGGGCTGGGGACTCCGAGGGAGCTGGGCATGCCCATGCAGGGCCTTGCTGGCCACAGTAAGGAAGGACGCCTGAGGCGACATCCATCTGAGAAACCTCGTCCTGACTGCTGGGTCGAAAAGAGACTTGAGGGGAAGCAAGAGGAGAGGCAGGGAGAACAGCCGGGGTCCCCCAGCCGAGGGGCCAGGAAGAGAGACAGAGAGACACGCTGGGATCAGGGAACCGTGTTTACTGCGCTACGAGGTAGGCAGGGGCAAGCTTGGGTGGAGCCCAGGAGGCTGATTTCAGACGCACTCATGTGAGACGTCTGCCCCAGTATCCAGGAGAGGCCCAGCGGCAGCAGGATTGAAGTTTTTGAGTTCAGGGAGCGGTGCCAGCTGGGGTGTCCATTTGGCAATCAGAATGCTGTCAGCCTTGAAGCTGGCTGCGATCACTCAGAAAGTGGATAACGAACAAACGTCACCATAGGGGAACTGCACCCTGAGCCCCTCCAATATGTGGAGGCTGAGAA
Source organism: Rhinopithecus bieti (assembly GCF_001698545.2). Lineage (NCBI taxonomy): Eukaryota > Metazoa > Chordata > Mammalia > Primates > Cercopithecidae > Rhinopithecus > Rhinopithecus bieti. The sequence goes on from NW_016806413.1 coordinate 1,009,949, forward strand.
GACAAAGAGGCACCCACCATGGAATCCTAGAACAAAGGGCTGTCCCCGGGAGAACGTTGCTACCAGCTGGCATTCCAGGGGGAGTCCAGAAACCAGTCCTGGCACTCTCAGGAGAAAGGGATTTAAATTTAACATGGGGAACCTTGTGCTTTAAGCCATTGCAAGGGCTGGAAGAACTCATGCTGAGTCAGTCCTGGCTCCCAGCTGGTCAGGGCACTGCAGGGAGCAGCTCCCCACCACATCGAGTGGGAGAGGCAGGGGCGAGCAGAAGGCTCTGGGAAGCCCAGCATCTACCACCCCTGGGGAGCTGAGGAAAAGAGGCGTCCCCCAACCTTGCCCCTGCCATTTCTCCCATAAGTGTGTATCTTGCTAGCAGAGCCCAGGCTGCACCCAGAACTCCAGAGGCAGAGTTGCTGAAGCATGTAGTTGTCAGGCCTCCAGCCCCTGCACTGCAAGGGCGACACTAGAAGGGGGTGGAAATGGCCCTATTTGCAGGGCAGTACCCAAAATGTTCTCGTTCACATGTGCGGAAACCGAGGCCCCGCAAGGTCATGTGGCGTGTCCAGAATGCTTCAGGTTAGCTCGTTACCCTGTTGTTATCTTAGTGTAAAAGCAACTGAAGGCCTAGGGGGGGCGGTGGCTCACACCTGTAATTCCAGCACTTTGGGAGGCAGGCGGATCACATGAGGTCAGGAATTTGAGACCAGCCTGGCCAAAATGGTGAAACCCCATCCCTACTAAAAATACAAAAAATTAGCCGGGCGTGGGTGGCTGCAGTCTGTAGTCCCAGCTACTCGGGAGGCTGAGGCAGGAAAATTGCTTGAACCCAGGAGGTGAAGGTTGCAGCAAGCTGAGATGGCGCCACTGCACTCCAGCCTGGGCAACAGAGCAAGACTCCATCTCAAAAAAAAAAAAAAAAAAAAAAAAA
>NW_016806413.1:1011716-1042147 GCF_001698545.2 Rhinopithecus bieti
CACTTTCAAAAAAAAAAAAAAAAAAAAGTGAAATTCCAGCCTGGTGCGGTAGCTCATGCCTGTAATCCCAGCACTTTGGGAGACCAATGCGGGCAGATCGTGAGGTCAGGAGATCAAGACCATCCTGGCTAACACGGTGAAACCCCATCTCTACAAAAAATACAAAAAATTAGCTGGGCGTGGCAGCATGTGTCTGTAGTCCCAGCTACTCGGGAGGCTGAGGCAGGAGGATGGCATGAACCCGGGAGGCGGAGCTTGCAGTGAGCCAAGATCATGCCACTGCACTCCAGCCTGGGTGACAGAGAGAGACTCCGTCTTGGGGAAAAAAAAAAAAGAAAATGTTTACTGTGGTAAAATACACATGACATAAAAGGTACCACTGTAGCCAGTTTTCAGTGTAGAGTTCCCTGGGGTTAGGCACGTTCCCACTGTTGTGCATCCATCACTGCCCTCTATCTGCAGAAGCTTTTCACCTGAGCAAACTGAAGCTCTGTCTGCATTAGGCGACTCTCATGCCTGCCGGCCCCTGGCGCCCTCTGCTCTGCCTTGATGCGGTGGCCTGTTCTCATCAGCTGGAACCTCACAGTACTTGTCCCTTGTGTCATTCCTTGCACTGCCTCATCATCTTTGTTTATTTCTGTCTCTGCCCCTACCTCACCTCGCCAACGCAGGAGAATCTGGGGACCAGTCCCTGAGTGGGGAGGCACTGCCAGCTGCCCTGGGGGCCCGACTAACTGGCCCTTAGCAGCCCTGGGGCCGCTCCACCCCTGCCTTTGCCCAAGTTTCCCACCCCCACCGCTGCCCTCTCCTCCTGGCCCAGCCAGGGCCCCCCACCGGCTATTTCTCTTCCAGGTTCTGAGTCCCCAGACACAGAGCTTTGTTTTGGAGGTGCTGTCTGGGTGCCTCGAGTACCAGAAGCTGCTGACCATCGTGGTGGATGCCTTCTACGTGGAGGATGGCCGACTCTGCCTGCGGGTTGACCACAGCCGCTTCATGGGTACGTGCCCGACTGGTCCCCAGGGCCAGGCCACAGAGACCGTTCACTCAGGCTCTCTGCGGAAAGGCCTGGCAGGCAGACGGCGGGCGGGCGGGGCCAGCTCCTCGTTCCTGCCCTTGCGCTAGAGACTTCCTGGCCCCTCGCCTCACTTGGTCCTCACGGGGCAGACCAGGACCTTGGAGACAGGGAACTAATGCCCCAGGGCAGACGGACCTGGCTCCGCCACCCCAGTTTAGGGCATCCAGCTCCCAAAGGCAGCCTGGACAACACGAGAGCCTTCCGTAGGCTGACCCCTAGCCACCACTGACCCCTAGCCACCACTGACCCCTAGCCACCACTGACCCCGAGGCCTGTGGACAAGATGGACCCTGTGGCTGCCGTCTGGACAGTCCTATGGGGGATTAAATACAACAGACTCGCTGCCTGGGCTTCCTGTAGCCTCTGACAGCTGTCTGCTTTCATGGGGCAGGACGACCATTGCAAGCCAGGTGGCCCGTGCTGCTCGGGGGAGATCAGGGCAGCCCTGAGACCCTGCACAGGGTCTTGCTGCCCCTGTCCAGGAAGGGAGAGGAGTGGGGCGAGCACTGTAGGGTACTAGGAAACTGAGCTGAGCTGCTGGTGCCAGTCCTGAGCTAGACTCCCATCCTCGACCCCTTGCCACCCCGCTGGAGCCTTATGATGGGCAGTGCATCTAGGCTGCAGGCTAGGGGCCTGTTACAGTTCCTGCCTTGGAGGAAACTTGGGCCCAGGTTTATTCACGTTCTAGCTGGCTTGAGGTGACGACTGAGCTGCTCAGCATTGACAAACAAGTCCAAAATTATTTCATTTTTACCTGGGGAGCCTTTGCAAATTCTGAGAACTTATCAGATGGGATTATTTGACGAAGTGCTTTGAAACCACAAATGCATTGCACTCTAAGACAATGTTGTTTGTGGTCGCTTATCATTTTCAGGTGGGCGCTAGAGGGGTGGAGGTTTTCCTGTGGCTGTGTGCCCTGACATGGTGGAGGCCTTGGGCTCCAGTCCCACCATGCCCCTGGTACCCCTGTGATGTCCCTTAGCCACTGACAGGCCCCCTGTTTTCTAGTGATCTGCTACCTAGCCACATTCCTGCTGGAGGAACTCGGCTTCCAGCTGTTCTGTAACATCATCAAGTCCCAACCTGTGGATAAGATGTGCAAGGTGAACCGCCCCTACCTGCCCACCAGGCCACAAGGCCCACGGATGAGGTTCATCTGATCCTCGCCCACCTTTCACCATTCTGGTTGGTTTTAATGAAAGAAACTGGTGGTTTTCTTTTGTATTTCAAAGAAGTAGCAAGCCAGCCATGCTGGTGCCTGTCTATAGTCCCACCTGCTCGGGAGGCTGAAGCGGAAGGACCACTTGAGTCCAGGAGTTTGAGGCTGCAGTGAGCAATGATTGAACCACTGCACTTGGGCCTGGGTGACAGAGCAAGACCTTGTCTCTAAAAATCAAAGAAACAACACCACCAAAAAAACCCCAATGCACACCGACTAGTGCGGGCAAATGCGCTGTTTTTTTTTTTTTGACACGGAGTCTCACTCTGTCGCCCAGCCTGGAGTGCAGTGGCCGGATCTCAGCTCACTGCAAGCTCCGCCTCCCGGGTTCACGCCATTCTCCTGCTTCAGCCTCCCAAGTAGCTGGGACTACAGGCGCCCGCCACGTCGCCCGGCTAGTTTTTTTGTATTTTTTAGTAGAGACGGGGTTTCACCGTGTTAGCCAGGATGGTCTCGATCTCCTGACCTCGTGATCCGCCCGTCTCGGCCTCCCAAAGTGCTGGGATTACAGGCTTGAGCCACCGCGCCCAGCCGGCTTTTATCCTGGGGAAATCCGATTCCGCTCCTGGGGGGCCTCTTCTGACTTGTAACGGGCCCAGAACAGCTTCTCCTCCCTGTGCAGCTCCAGGGGTCCCAGGGAATTGGTTCAGGGTCAGTTCTGAGGATTGGCACCCCGAGGGGGAGCCTGCAGGAGCCCATGCCCCTGACTGCCTGGGGCCACTTGCATGGGAAGCTGGCACACACAGGCCTCTGGACCGTAAAGTCTGGGCCTGGGCCTGCTGCTCATGCTGGCTGCTGCCCACTCCCACTGACCGCTAGGTTTCCCTGGACACTCATCGTACCTGTTCTTGCTCCATTCTTACAATGACCCAGTGAGGTTGCTCCTACGTGGTACTCATCCCAGGGTTGCAGAAACTGGGGCACAGAGAGGATAAGTAATTTGCCCAACGTCACACAGCAAGAGGGTAGCACAGCCAATTCTCAGACTAGGCTTTTAGCCAATGGCTTGCTCCTCCTTACTCTGCGTAGAGGGGACAGTTTCAGCTGAGGAGAGCCACTCCCTGGAGAAGAGAGTGGGAAAGCCCCTGGGCCCAGACCTTCAAGGTCTCTCTTGAAGGAAGCAGCTAGTTCTTCAGGGGGTGTTCCAAGCCTGGAGAAGTGGGAGAGACCTGGAGTGGCAGAGCCCACCAGGATTGCAGCCCCAGAGGTCTGGGACCGGCGGCTCACAAAGTGCCTCGGCCACCTAACAGGTGAAGGGAGGGAGAGTGCAGCCCCGAGCCAGCACTGTATACGTCAATGACATGTTTTCCATCTACATGCAAATGTAAGTAATTCATGACGCATACACATTTGTATAGTTAGCTTAAGCAAGGTCTTCATTTTAATGAAAAAGCAGCAAAACTGATGGCATTTTCTGGGAGATACCTGGAGACTGAGCTGGGACCAGCTTCCCTGGAAACCAGAAACCAAACCCTGGAAACAAGCAGGCACTGATGTCTGCTCTTCTATTACAATCTTGATATTCTTTTCTTTTTTTTTTTTTTAAGACGGGGTCTCGCTCTGTTGCCCAGGCTGGAGTGCAGTGGTGCGATCTCAGTCACTGCAGCCTCTGCCTCCTGGGTTCAAGTGATTCTCCTGCCTCAGCCTCCCAAGTAGCTGGGATTACAGGCATGTGCCACCACGCCTGGCTAATTTTTGTGTTTTAGTAGAGACAGGGTTTCACCACGTGGGCCAGGCTGGTCTCAAACTCCTGACATCAGGTGACCCGCCTGCCTCAGCCTCCCAAAGTGCTGGGATTATAGGCGTGAGCCACCGCGCCCAGCTTATCTTGACATTCTTAATAATTGCTGAATAGGCGGGGCATGGTGGCTCATGCCTATAATCCCAAAACTTTGGGAGGCTAAAGCTGGGAGATTGCTTGATCCCAGGAGGTTGAGACCAGCCTGGGCAACATAGAAAAACCCCATCTCTACAAAAAAAAAAATGTTTTTTTTTTTTGTTTTGTTTTTTTTTGTGTTTTTGAGACGGAGTCTCACTCTATCACCCAGGCTGGAGTGCAGTGGTGCGATCTCGGCTCACTCAAGCTCTGCCTCCTGGATTCATGCCATTCTCCTGCCACAGCCTCCCAAGTAGCTGGGACTACAGGTGCCCGCCACCACACCTGGCTAATTTTTTGTACTTTTAATAGAGACAGGGTTTCACCACGTTAGCCAGGATGGTCTTGATCTCCTGACCTCGTGATCCACCCGTCTTGGCCTCCCAAAGTGCTGGGATTACAGGCGTGAGCCTCCGTGTCCAGCCAAATTTTTTTTTAAATTAGCCTGGCATGGTGGTGCTTACCTGTAATTCCAACCACTCAAGAGGTTGAAACAGGAGGATCACTTGAGCCCAGGAGTTTGAGGCTGCAATGAGCCGTGATTGTGCCACTGCACTCCAGCCTGGGTGACAGAGCAAGACCCCCTCCTAAATGATGATAATAATTATTATTATTATTGAGGCTGGGTGCGGTAATCCCAGCACTTTGGGAGGCTGAAGTGGGTAGATCACTTGAGGTCAGGAGTTCAAGACCAGCCTGACCAACATGGTGAAACACCGTCTCTATTAAAAATAGAAAAAAATTAGCCGGTCGTGGTGGCACACGCCTATAATCCCAGCTACTCAGGAGGCTGAGGCAGGAGAATCACTTGAACCTGGGAGGCGGAGGTTGCAGTGAGCTGAGATTGTACCACTGCACTCCAGCCTGGGTGACAGAGCGAGACCCCGACTTAAAAAAAAAAAAAGAAAAAAAATTACTGAACAAAGATCCATGTTTTGTCTTGCCCTGGGTCCCACAGTGGTGGAAGTGACCCTGGATCAATCTCAGCCTGCAGAGCCCCCAAAGCACCAGCCCAGGACAGAGTGCTCAGGGGCTGCTGCAGAGACTCCCTAGGAATTCGGGGCGCTGGCCGCACAGCACCCTTGGGCCCAGGGTGGTGCCCCCAACACTGGTGCCTGTGCACTTACCAGCTGAGAGAGCCTCTGGAGGCAGGTCCATGGGAACAGCCCACATACATCCCCAAGGGAACTGCCTGAGGGACTGCCTCCCTCCATCCCACACCCCATGCCCCTCTGGGCCATGCCCATCCCATTGGGGTCCTTCTTCCTACCTTGGGGCTCCAGGAAGAGGCCAGCCTGGGCCTTGAAGAAGGAGAGCAAGCTACTGGGATGCCACCCTGTGGGCTCTCCAGGGAAGCCCCTGGGCCACACCTTGGGTGCTGTCACCACCATGGTCAGGAGTGGTGGGCAGTGACACGGTGTGGCTCCCAGGAGGTAGCATTCCTCACTCTGCAGGGAGTAGCCCTGAGACACCTGTGGGGGGCTGATGGCCCCGCTGGCTCCAGGGAATCCACCAACTGGCAGAGGGGGATTCAGACCCACCGCAAAGCCCCACCCCAACTCCAGCAGGTTCTGGGTACGGCTGCCCCACCACACCCAGTGAGGATGGGGGCCTCACTACAGGGCTGTGTCCTGGTGGCAGCAGCCCAGCTGAGACGCTGAGTGTGGGGATGGGGTTTGGAGATGGAGGGATTGGGTGGGGGCAGGGACCAGTGCTGAGTCTGGGGCCGTCACCATGGAGCCCCAGACCCTCAGCTCCCCATCCAGCTGGCTTTCAGGAAGCTGACTGGACAAGGCCCTCCAAGCTGAGGATATGCTGCCAGCTTCTCAGGCACCCCTCTCCCAATGGCAGCCCACCCAGGGACCCCAGGGGCTGTGCTCCTACCAGCTGGAAGGGGAGCCAAGGTCCAGGCCTCCAGCACCAGCACCACGCATCAGAGCGCCAGGAGAGTTCCCTGGTGACAGTCCCAGAAGCACACCCTGCACGGTGGCCTTGGGGGCAGGGAGCCACTGGGGTGCTGGGGCCTCGGGGCAGGGAGCTCACTGGGGTGCTGGGGCCTCGGGGCAGGGAGCTCACTGGGGTGCTGGTGGCTTTGCCCGGTGAGGGGTTGGGCCCACAGCTCTGGCCCCGTGACAGCCCCGCTCCACCCCAGTTCCTCAGGTTCTTCTTCAACCCTGTGCACCTGTGCTCGTGGATCAAGGACGAGTGGAGCCTCATCTACGAGCCAGCCCACGTGAAGGAGAACTGGATCGATCCCCTGATGAGGTGGGCTGGACGGGGTGCTCTGGGAGCCCTGATGGCATCTGTACCCCACTCCAGGTGCCTCCATGGGCACAGGAGCTCCACGTTCCCCTTCCTGCTCCCAGAAGCTCTACGAGGGTCAGTAATCACTCCGTGTTGGAATGAGAGCTTCGGAGAAGCCCAAGTCCCAGGCTGGCCCCACAGCCTCGGGGGGAGGAATGGACATGGACCAGCTGCCCACCCCCAGCCTGGGCTCCCTCCATGCCAGGCCGCTGACACGTGGTGGGTGGCTGAGTGAATGGGGCAGAGCTGACCCTTCTGTGCTGGGGCCTACGTGCTGGCTGGGGCTGCGTTGGTGGCTCTAGTCCTGTGGGGACCCTGCAGGGCCCTTGGCCTCTCTGCAGATCCCAAGAGTGCAGAGTAGGGGTGGGGGTGGAGGAAGCTGAGGAAGCCACAGATCAGTTCCTGGTGGATTCTGGGGTCCAGATCTTTCTCAGGGTCCCCAGGGCTGCGTCCAGGCCTGCTGCCCTCATGCTGCCCTTGCTGCCTTCTCCTGCCTCCCCAGCAGGCCTGGGGCAAACTCCAGGGCAGGCCAGAACCCCCACGCAGAGGGGTCAGCACAGTCACTAGGGCCCTGCTTTGTGCTCCATGGAGAGGCCTGCTGGGGCCTGGGTACAGCTGAGGGGCCCCCCGGTTTTTTCCCTTCTGATAGGACTGAGGGGAGCCACTTTGTCTTCCTAAGGACACACAGACAGACTGTTTTGGCACAAGCAGACCACTTAGGTGCCAGCTGGGTGCAGAAGACCTGGAGGCACAGGGGAGATGGAAGCCCTTCCTGTGGGGAGAGGAGGCCCTGGAGATGTTCCTTTACCAAGGGGAAATCCCCAGTCCCAGCCAGCCCACTCGTGGCAATCAAAATAAACCTCCAAAGGAAGGAGTAGGAGCAGCCCTGCTGGTGCCCCTACCTTGCGCCCCAGGCTGGACTCACTGCCCACTCAGGGGCCCCCATGGCCTGGGCCTGCAGGGTTGCCTCTGGGAAGCTGCTCAGCTCAGTTCCTGTGAGCCCCTCTTCCTGCGCCACCACCCCTAGTCGGCTTCCTCTGCCTGCTCTAGGACCAGCCCCATCACAAACCTCCTGCCCCTCTCCCCCACCTGCCTCAAGCTGGGAGCACTGGGGCCTGGCCCTGGAGAGACCCCCAAGACCCCACTTGCTATGGGCCCTGGACCATGGCTCTTAAGGTGAGGCAGGGGTTATTTCAAGCCATGCCCTCTGCCGCCTGGGAGCCCACATGAGAGGACACTTGATAGGCTGGTGATGGCGGGCTGTGCCCATGCAGGTTATGGGACATGAAACGGGGAGCCCCAGACTTGGGCGGCCTGGCAAGGCCCTTCCCAAACCCCTGCTCCAGAGCACCCCCACTCAGAGGCTGTACCAAGTACAACTGGGCTCCTGCCCCGCCTGACTCCACAGCTCCACTTCCAGGAGTCACCAACAGTGTAGTTCCAGAATGTTCCTTTCCAATCAGCTCCTTTTTCCACTGCTGGCTTCCATCTGCTCTGGCCCAGATTGGCATCCTGAGTCCTGGCGACTGCTTGTCCTCAGAGCCCTTGGATTCCTGCAGCAGGGCTGTGCCTGTCCTCCCAGCTCCCCACTCACCAGCATGGCCCAGTGCCTCTGGGCCTGTTTCCTGTATCTGTACAAGGGGACTGCGTCTGTATATGTTTCAGGGGTGTGGTTGACAGTGTGTGTGACTACAAGTAGAAGGCACTTCGCGAAGTGAGGCCATCCACCCCACTATCACCTCCACCCCAAGGTGGATCCAATCGCCTGGGGAGCCTTTTGGATCCTAAAGGCCATCGCCTTATTGAATAGCGTACGGAGTGACCATAAGAGGTGTTTCCACTTTTGCCTTCCAGATGGCAGCCAAAGGTCCAGGAGCTGATCAGCCACCTGGAGGGCATGTCTGCCAGTCAGTCCTCTCCTTTAAAGACCAAGGCCAAGGTCACAGAGCCCAAGGAATTCAACCTGACTGCCCCCAGGCCTCGCACCATTCCAGCACCTGAGCCAGTCCCGGTCGTGGCCAAGCCGAGACCAGTGAGTGTGGGCATTCTCAGCGGGCACCAGCTTGCAGGCATCAGGGTGGCCAGGCTGGGAGAGTGGACTGTGTGGGCCTGTGGGAGACTGGGCTCCCCGCAGGGCTGAGAGTGCACTGGACTAGACCAGGAACACTAACTGACCCCACCCCACCACCACTCCCCACAGAGAGGGAAGCCCAGCTGACCTGGAAACCACCCGGTGGGCTCCCACACTCCACACACTGTGGTCCTCTAAGTAGGTGTTGAGTGGAGCTGTCAGGCCATGGGGCTCCGACCTGTCTGGAGTTGGAGCTTAGAGCCCACTTTTAACTCTGGCGTAATGCAACACCCCCTCTCCATTAAGTATGACACGTAGATGACAGCATACTCTTTGGGCAGGCCTAGAGACTCTTCCTCTCTTTTTCTCTCCCCACTGCTGACTTATCAGTCAGGATGCTTTGTATTGCAAATAACAGAAAAATGCAGCTCAAACTGGCTTAGACAATAGAGCACGGGCTCTACTGAGTGAAGTAGGACAGGCTTCAGGCATACGTGACCAGGGTTCCAGCTCTGCTTCTCTGTGGCTCTCTGTCCTAGTCTCCTCCCTAAGTCTAATTCATCTTTGGGCTAACTTCCCTGATTATAGCAAAATATCCTCATTTGCCACCACCTATACCATCCAGGGCATGAGAGGACACCTGGGGCCAAGATTTCTTTAGAAAAGTCTGACTGGACCAGCTTAGGTCTCATGCCTGCCTTGAATTGATCACTGTGATCAGGAATATAATGTCCTGACTGGTCATGGGCTCTACCCCAAGCAATGGACTGAGCTTCCCAGAACCAACAGGTTCTGCAACAGGACTAAGGGACGTGTGTGAGGGGAAGGGGATGGCGCTGGGAGGCCCCAGAGTCCTGCCCCACTTCCGCTATCCTTCAGGTCTCGTTCAAATCCCTCTTCCCAGAGAGGCTTTTCATGAATGCTTCAAACATGTCAGGTCCTTCACTTAGTTTCCTTCTCACTGATCCTGGCTCCTTTTCTTCACAGAATTGGAGTTTAGAGTTGTTTAGTAATTTGTGGACCTGCCTATTGACTGCCTTCTCCAGCAGACATCATCCATCTTATTTGTCCCATATTCTTTTTATTATTATTATTATTATCATTATTATTATTTGAGACAGAGTCTCGCTCTGTCACCCAGGCTGCAGTGCAGTGGCGCGATCTTGGCTCACTGCAACCTCTGCCTCCTGGGTTTAAGTGATTCTCCTGCCTCAGCCTCCCGAGTAGCTGGGATTACAGGTACCAGCCACCACGCCGGCTCATTTTTATATTTTTAGTAGAATTAGGGTTTTGTCACGTTGGCCAGGCTAGTCTCTAACTGACCTCAGGTGATTCACCCACCTCGGCCTCCCAAAGTGCTGGGATTACAGGTGTAAGCCACCGCACCTGGCCATTATTTCTCTTATATTCTCAATGCCTATCCTAGTCATGGCTCAAAGCAGAACCTCAGTAAATATCTGTTGGATGGATGGGTAGATGGATGGGTGGATGGATACATGGATGAATGGATGGACTATCGGATGGTAGATGGATGGGTGGATGGATGGATAGATGGATGGATGGATGATTGGATGGGTGAATGGATAGATGGATGATTGGATGGAAGAATGGATGGGTGGATGAATGATCAAATGGATGGATGGGTACATGGGTGAGTGGGTGGATGGATGTCAGATGGATGGATGAAGAGATCACCAGGTAGATGGATAAATGAGTAGATAGATGGGTGGGTGAATGAATGGAGGGATGGGTAGATGGATGGATGGATAGTTGGATGCATGGAAAGATAAGTTGATGGATAGATGGATAGTCAGATGGAAGGATGGGTGAGTGGATGGATGGAGATCAGATGGATGGATGGATGATAGATGGTGAATGGATGGATAGATAGATGGTCAGATGGGTAGATGGATAAACAGATGGGTGAGTAGATGGATGGGTGAGTGAATGAATGAGTTGGTAGATGGATGGATGAACAGAAGGATAAGTGGATGGATAGATAGATGACTGGATGGATGGATGGATGGATGGATGGATGGATGGATGGATGGATGGACACATGGAAGGATAAGTGAATGAATGTATGGATAGATGCATGCATGGAAGGATAAGTGGATGGGTGGGTGGATGGATGGATGGATGGATGATTGGACGATTGAATGGATGATTGGATAGGTGATCAAATGGTTGGGTGGGTGGGTGGGTCAGTGAATGGGTGATCAGGTGGATGGATAGATGATCAAATGGATGAGTGGATGAGTAGATGAATGGGTAAGTAAATGAATGGATGGGTGGGTAGATAGATGGATGAATGGGTAGATGGACAGATGGATGGACAGATGGGTGGATGGATGATTAGATGAGTTTATGGGTGGATGAATGGATGAACACATGGGTGAGTAGATGAATGAGTGGGTGAATGAATGGATGGGTGGGTAGATGGATGGATGGATGGATTGGATGACTGGATGGATAATTAAATGGTTGGATGGGTGGGTAGGTGAGTGAATGGATGACCAGATGGATGGATAAATGATCAAATGGATGAATGGGTGATTAGATGGATGAGCAGATGGGTGGGTAGGTGAATTAATGGATGGGTGGGTAGATGGATGGATGGATGCATGATTAGATTATGAATAGATAGATGGATGATCACGTGGGTGAGTAGATGAATGAGTGGGTGAATGAATGGATGGGTAGGTGGATGGATGGATGGACAGATGGACGGATGGATGGATGGATGGATGGATGGATGGATGGATGGATGGATGGATTGTTGGCTTTATGAAGGATAAGTAGATGGATGGATGAGTGGATGGATGGATGGATGGATGGATGGATGGATGGATGGACAGACAGATGGATGGGTGGGTGAGTGAGTGGGTGGGTGGATGATCAGATGGACGGATGATTAGATGGAGGTGGATGAAGGATGGATGATCAGAGACCTTGTTGCTGAGCAATCTCGCAGTTGCCCCATCTGTATAATCTTCAGCATTTCTGACCCCATCTCCTCAGGGCTCAGTGTGTTTGTCTCAGGTCATGCTGCCAGCTTCCTCCCCTCCCCTCCCCTCCCCTCTCCCTCTCCTTCTCCCTCTCTGTCTGCCAGGCACAGCCCCTGCCTGGGCCCTCACCATGCCCTCCCATGCTCTATAGTTGTGTTCTTCTCAGTATAATCTGTGAGATGTTGGTGGACATGTACCTTCTCTGCATCCACAGGGTGGCTGTGCTGAAACTATCCTCTACCCTCCCTACCCTGTCCCATGCCTAAGACATCCTTCCCCTTCAGGGTTGAGGGCCCACTGGAATTCACTCATTCATTCATCCAACAGATAGTTACAGAGTGCCAAGTATATGCCAGGCACTGTGACCTCATGAAGCATGCACTTCAGTGGGGGACACAGACAAAATCAGGATAGGTAAAACATATGTTGTATTAACTGGTGATAAATGCTGAGGAGACAAAAGGATGCAGACAAAGGAGATAAGAAGTGTTGGAGCAGTTGTGATTCTGGATTGTGTGGCCTGGAAAAGCCTCCTGAGAAATGCCATGGAGTAAAAATCCAAAAGTGAGCAAGTCAGCCATGGAGTGTCTCAGGGAAGAGCATCCCGGGCAGGAGCAAGGTGCAGGCAAAGGCCCGGGGGCGGTGCCCACCCTCCCTCAAGTGTTTAAGGGCGGCCAGGAGTGAGGCAGGGAAGAGGGAAGGTGGGATACCAGTCTGGTCACACATCCACTGGAGGGAGCAGAGACAGGACACATTGAGGCAGGCTGGCGCCAACACAGGGTCCCTCCAGCTGCCGTGACCAAGGAGGATGGTGAGAGGCAGTTTGTGGAGATGTCTTGAAGCAGGTGCACAGGAGATGAATGTGGGTGTGAGAGACAGGTGACAAGGAGGACTCTGAGGCATGGGTGAGGATTGGACAGCAGTCGTGGTCAGTGAGGCTGAGGGAGGGCTGGTTGGAGGAAGATGAGGGTTTCAGATTTGGATGAGTTGATTTTCCATGACTGTTAGATGTGCAGGAGAGAAGGCATGGAGTTAGGAGGGTAGATACAGCAGTCTGGAGCTGGGCCGGCCCCCTCCTGCTCCTCCATGGACACGGCTCCGGCCTTGTTATCGGAGCCTCCTGTGACTGGACTTGGGGATGTGGTCCAGCCGCCCTGTCCTCTGCAGTGTCCCCTCCCCACAGCTTACTTTGCAGGGGTCCGTGATATTCTCCCAGCCTCTCCTGCCCAGGCAGCCATCTTCTACCTGTCTCCCAGTGTCAAGGGAGCTGGCTGCCTCCCCCTCTTGCTCCTACCCACCCTGGCCATCCCATGCTGGCCGATGGTGCACCCTCGGTACTGCCCGCTCACGTCTTACCCCACCCACCCCATCCCCGGCCAAGCTCCAGACCCCGCGCCAATGACCAGCCTGACCTCCTTCCCTTTGCTTCCAACACTGACCCACCAGCACCTAGCAGTGTTAGCTCCAGCCCTGCTTCTCCTCCAGTGCAGGCCGCCACCACCCTCCCCTTCACCTACATCCACCAAGCTGTCGGCCCTGGCATTTCTGGGCCCCCTCCCACTCGTAGCTGCTGACCACAGGCTCTTCCTCCCACCACTTCAACAGGTCCCCCAGAGCACCTACCAGCCACCCAAGGAGCAGCAGCAGCTGGAGACGGTCAAGAGGCACAACCGCCGAAAGGCCGAGGTGAGCTGTGTGCGACCCCTGCCTTCCTAGAGACCCCATGTGGGGGATGTATGAAGGGAAGGTGGGGTGGGGAGAGGGAGGAGGAGGCAAGAGGGAGAGACTGGGTGGAAGCTTGTCCTCCCATGGCCTGGAGGACACTGGGCAGAGGCTGGTGGAACTGGAGCCGCCATGTCACTGTGGCAGGAGCTGCTGCTGAGGGCAAACATTGAGGAACTGCGCTGCGCCATGCCCAGGTCCTGCGGGGAGCCAGTGCAGGTACCACCCAGCTCTCTCAAGACCCATCATCGAGGTGGCATCTTCTCAAGCCATCAGAAAGTTCCTCCCAACATTATCGCAGTGACCACTTATGTAGCCTTTTACCACTGAGGGCCGGGGAGGGGCGGATTCTCAGTAACACTGGGAAAGTGCGCCTTGAGCCCACTGCGGTGTGGCCCTTAAGCAGGTGGGTATAGACACACACCCACATCCCCTGGGAGGAAGCTCACGGGAAAGCACCTGCAGGCGCTGCCTCTGGGTGTCTCCAGATGTTCTGTGACGAGCATTTCATGCCTCTGTCAGGAAAAAACAAACCCAGGTATTTGCCAGTAAAGAAAAAGCAAAGAGACAGGGACAGGAGAGACTGTGCCCGCCGGGGCCCACTCAGGAGCACGGCCCCACTGGGTGGCAGGGCCACCGTGAGGGCACACCCGGGGTGGGCAGCCCGCGTGGTGCATGCCGCGGGGCCGAGCTGGCTGAGCGCTCAGAGGGGTGGCCTTTGCAGCCACTCCACTCACTGCAACTTGCGGTGCCCACCTGGGGTGTGTTGGCAAAGCAGCTGGAGGCTGGGCTGGGAGCAGACAAGCTTGGGGAGAGGCCATGGGGGCCAGCCAGACCCCAGCTCTGGGAGTGGCTGAGAAGAGAGTCACTGAGCCCTGAGGCCAAGTTGTCCTGACTAGAAACCACTGTTCCCAGGCCCACAGGCCCTGCACCCTCCCTGTTCCAACTTGGGTGAAACCCCAGCAAGGTTTGAGGGGCATTGGAAGACAGAGATGCTGACCTGGGGTAGTGGTAGGGATAGGCAGCTGCGGGGAGGATGAAAAGGAGTGAGCCAGGCCTCCCCAGGGTGCTGGGCCAGCATCCACCTGGTGTGTGTTTGGGGGCACCCAACAGGCACAGGTGCCAGGCAGCCAGCTCTGCCCTGACTCCGGCAGGGCTCCAAGCAGCAGCTGCGGCTTCAATTCCCACCCCGAATCCGAAAGACTCCGAAGCTGACTTTCTATAGGGTGAGGGATTCTCCTGGATGGTCAGGCTGCTGTCCCCGGGCACCCACCCCGCCAGACCTTTTCTGTCCCTAGAGGCTCAGATGACCTGAGCTGGGGGACCCAGAGTCCCAAGGACGGCCCCACTCTGGGGGAGAGGGAAGCACCCGGGCAGGGAGTAGGCGTGAAGGGCACCCGGGCAGGGGTGGGCGTGAGGGGCACGAGGGCAGGGGGGTGGGCGTGAGGGGCACGAGGGCAGGGGGTGGGCATGAGGGGCACGAGGGCAGGGGGTAGGCGTGAAGGGCACCCGGGCAGGAGGGTCACCTGTTGCTCCCAAAGGTCCCCTCAAGTCCCCACCACAGCCAGTCCCCACTCCACAGCCCGACAACGTCCCGGTCAAGCTGAACACCACAGCCATCCTGCGAGAAGGGGCCTTGTACCAGCGGCAGGTGGAGCAAGAGCTGCAGAGGTGAAGGGTGGCAGGCCCCCCACCTGACTTCCACAGCATCACCCTTGGGAGCAAAGGCCCAGAGGAGGGGCCTGGGGGCTGGGCAGCTCCGTGGAGAGGGCTCAGGGGTCACAACAGGCTGTGGTCCTGCAGCGCCAGGGGCGACAAGCAGGACTGTGTCAGGGTCACAGGTGCACCTTACAAAGATCATCCCAGCCCATGGAGGGGCATGAATGGGGGTGGAGGAACTTAGCAAAGGCCTGACCCCCCCAAACTTCCCTTGGGGTTACCTCCTCTCTGGACCCCTTCCTGATGCCCCCACCTCCTAGACCACCAGGGCTGCAAACCCCTGTGCTGACCCCACGCAATGTGATCACGTCTTTCCTTGTCTGCGAGTCAGGCTGTGGGGGGAGCATGGGTGCCTGACCAGATGGTAGAGTGGATGCACAGATGGTGCACAGGGGCAAGGGTGGCCAGGCCAGTGGAGGACAGAAGGTTGATGGATGGACCGATGACGGACACAGGGTTGGTGGGTGGACAGACAGCTGGACAGAGTGAGGGTAGACAAACAAGTGGATGAAGGGAGGGGTGGGTGGATGGGGCTGATGGGTGGAAGGTGGGTCGGGGGTAGGAGTAAGGGCAGGCCACGCAGTTGGGTGTCAGGAGTAGCAGCCCATGCCTACATAGCCACTGTCCCCCAGGAAAATCTGTGGCCACCCAGGAGCCTCCATCACGGGAGGAACCCCAAGCTGTGCTTCTGTCCCTCTTTGCCCAGGGTTGATAAGCTCGTGGATGGGGCTGGGGACTTCTCTGAGTTCCTCGAGTGGCAGAAGAAGATGCAGGCGAAGGACCGGGAAGAGCAGCTGGCTGCAAGCGAGTGCCGGCGGTTGCAAGGGAAGCTTAGCCATGAGGAGGCCGTCCTGGCCCGGCAGAGCCTCATGCAGGAGAACAAGCAGAGAGTGGAGCAGCAGAAGGAGCAGGTGGGTGCCATGCGGGGCAGCTGGGCATGGGGCAGCCAGCTGAGCTGTGTGCCCACTGGGAGCTGCAGGGCCGGGACTGGCAGCGGAGCTGAGTGTCCACAGCCCCCGCCCCCGTAGAAGCTACTGATGTGTCGGTCCCGGCTTCTCTTCCTCCTCGAAGGACACACTGCCTAGGTAGGCACTCTCAGCCTGTGTTCCCCGAGAGTGCCTGCTCCTTCCAATGGGCCTCCCAGTGGCCTGGACCAGCAGGGAGCCTCAGCCCCAGGAGGCCGGCCTGTATACTTTCTCCTGTGACGTATCCCTTTGCAGGCCTGTGGTCAGGGGCTTGATCAAAGGTCACTCAGATTGTTTCTTTTGATAGTTTCATCTGTGTCTGTAGTCAGTTTTAAGGCTTGCCTTTTCTTTCCTTTTTACTTTAAAAAATAAATATGAAGGTCAGGCCAGGCATGGTGGCTCACACCTGTAGTCCCAGCATTTAGGACGCCAAGGCCAGAAGATCACTTGAGCCCAGGAGTTCAAGATCAGCCTGAGCAACAGAGCAAAATCTCATCTCTATAAAAAATACAAAAATTAGCTGGGCATGGTGGTGCGTGCCCATAGTCCCAGCTACTCAGGAGGCTGAGGTAGGAGGATCACTTGAGCCTGGAAGGTCAAGGTTGCAGTAAGCCATGATCATGTCACTGCACTCCATCATGGGTGACAGAGTGTAGCTGTCTCAAAAAGAAAACAAACAAACAAACAAAAAAATGAAGTCCAAACAATGTGAAAAGGTAGACTCAGAGATGTCTCACCTCTTGTAAGTCTATAACTTACAATCCATTTCCATCTTCCTTTGTAGGTCCTTCCTTTCATTAATTTCTGGATTACCTTTCCCATCTTTCAAAGCAAATAACACCCTGGTATATATGTACTTTTTCCTTCCCTTTTTTGTTACATAAAAGGTCACATTTTGCTTTATCTGCAAAGAATAATGTGCAAGGCTTTCACCTTTGCAGAGCTGGATTTTCAGGATAAACTTTTAGAGGAAGTTACATTTTCAGATGTCACACCAAAGAGTAATTGGATATGTGGGAGTCCTTGCCGTTTGGGACGCGTGGTTTTACTGAATATGACCAATCGTCTCCCTGGTACTTTTATTACCATCTTACTCCCCCAAAGTGTGAGAGGGGTCTGATCCGCATGCCCCAGCACAGAGTGTACGAGGCTGAATTCGTGAATTTGTGCCAATTTCATGGGTGAGAAATAGTATCTTGGTATAGTTCTGATTTGCATCTCATTTATTTATCAGTGAATTTGAGCAAATGTCCACACGTATAAGTGATTTCTGTGTCTATTTCTGTGAACCGTCTGTTCGTGTCTTTTGTCCATTTTCTATTGCACTTTTGACCTTCATTTCCTCGACTTTTTTTTTTTGGTTCTTTATTTCTTTAACTTGACAAATGCAATTGAATATATTTATGACATATAACTTTTTTTTTTTTTTTTTTGAGATGGAGTCTTGCTCTGTCGCCCAGGCTGGAGTGCAGTGGCACAATGTCATTTCACTGCAAGCTCCGCCTACCAGGTTCACGCCATTCTCCCACCTCAGCCTCCTGCGTAGCTGGGACTACAGGTGCCCACCCACTATGCTGGCTTAATTTTGTTATTTTTAGTAGAGATGGCGGTTTCACCCGTGTTAGCCAGAGATGGTCTCGGTCGTCCTGACCTTGTGATCCGCCTGCTGTGGCCCGCTCCAAATGCTTAGGATTCACAGGCGCGTGAGCACCGCGCCTGCTGATTGATTGATTGATTGATTTTTGATTTTTTTTATTTTTTATTTTTTTTGAGACAGTCTCGCTCTGTCACCCAGGCTGGAGTGCAGTGGTGCCATCTCGGCTCACTACAAGCTCTGCTTCCCAGGTTCACGCCATTCTCCTGCCTCAGCCTCCCAAGGAGCTGGGACTACAGGCGCCTGCCACCATGCCCGGCTAATTTTTTTGTATTTTTAGTAGAGATGAGGTTTCACTGTGTTAGCCACGATGGTCTTGATCTCCTGACTTTGTGATCCACCCACCTCGGCCTCCCAAAGTGATGGGATTACAGGCATGAGCCGCCGCGCCCAGCCTTTTTTTTTTTTTTAAGATGGAAGCTTGCTCTGTCGCCCAGGCTGGAGTGCAGTGGTGTGATCTCGGTTCACTGCAACCTCTGCTTCCTGGGTTCAAGCAATTCTCCTGCCTCAGCCTCCCGAGTAGCTGGGACTACAGGCGAGCACACCATGCCTGGCTAATTTTTGTTTTTTGTTTTTTTTTTTTGTTTGTTTTTGAGACAGAGTCTCGCTCTGTCGCCCAGGCTGGAGTGTAGTGGCATGATCATGGCTCACTACAACCTCTGCCTCCTGGGTTTAAGAAATTCTCTTCCTCAGCCTCCTGAATAGCTGGGATTATAGGCGTGTGCCACCATACCCAGCTATATATATATTTTTGTGTGTGTGTGTATTTTTAGTAGAGATGAGGTTTCACCATCTTGGCCAGGCTGATCTTGAACTCCTGACCTCGTGATCCACCCACCTCGGCCTCCCAAAGTGCTGGGATTACAGGCGTGAGCCACTGCACCTGGCCTAACATGATCTTTTGGAATACGAATACATTGTGAAATGGCTAAATCAAGCTAATTAGCATATGCATTATCTCATATACTTATTTATGGTAAGAACACTTACAATCTACTCTCTTAGCAATTTTTCTTTTTTGGTTGTTTTTTCTTTGGGTTTTTTTTTTTTTTTTTTTTTTTTTTTTTTTTTTTTTTTTTTTTTTTTTTTTTGAGGAGTCTCACTCCATTGCCCAGGCTGGAGTACAGTGGGTTGATCTCAGCTCAGTACAACCTGTACCTCCCAGGGTCAGGCAGTTATCCTGCCTCAGGCTCCTATGTAGCTGGGACTACAGGTGCACACCACCATGCCTGAATAATTTTTGTATTTTTAGTAGAGATGAGGTTTCACCATATTGGCCAGGCTGGTCTCAAACTCCTGACCTCAAGTGATCCATCCACTTTGGCCTCCCAAAGTGCTGGGATTACAGGCATGAGTCACTGTGCCCACCCACAGTTTTTCTTTTTTGAGACAGGGTCTCACTCTGTCGCTGATGATCTCAGCTGATTGCAACCTCTGCCTCCCAGGCTCAAACCATCCTCCCACCTCAGCCTCCCTAGTAGTTGAAACTACAGGCATGCACCACCTTTTTAGGAGAGACATGGTTTCACCATGTTGCCCAGGCTGGTCTCTAACTCCTGGGCTCAAGTGATTCACCTGCCTCAGTCTCCCAAAATGCTGGGATTATGGAAATGCACCTCTGCGCCCAGCCTAATGTTCTTTATATGTTAGGAAAAATAATCTTTATAATATATTGTTGCAGATGGCTTTTTTTCCAGTTTGTCATTTGACTTTGTATATGAGGTTTATGATGTGTGTTTGCCATGCAAATATTCTTTTCATGTCTTCAAATTTAACATTCTTTTCTTCTGTTGTGTTTGGAGTTAGAAAATGCCACTCTTGGCTGGGTGCGGTGGCTCACACCTGTAATCCCAGCACGTTGGGAGGCTGAGGCAGGCTGATCACCTGAGGTCAGGCATTCGAGACCAGACTAGCCAACATGGTGAAACCCCATCTCTACTAAAAACAAACAAATAAACATTAGCTGGGTGTGGTGGCACACCAACTAATTACTCTTGAGTAATCCCACCAACTCAGGAGGCTGAGGCACGAGAATCGCTTGAACCCGGGAGGTGGAGGTTGCAGTGAGCCAAGATCATGCCATTGCACTCTAGCCTGGACGACAGAGTGAGACTCTGTCTCAAATAGAAAAAAGAAAATGGCGCTCTTCTCACACCAGGTTACAGAGGGGTTATCAGGCTTCTCTCCTGGTCTAAGGATGTCCAGCTACAAGCATTCATGTGACTAATATTTTTTCTTACTAAATTAACTAGATTAGGTGGCACTAAATATTTGAAGTAAAAGAGTTTTAGTTTTCTCATGCAGCTTATATTGGACTGATTGCTTTTACAGCCTCAATGTGTTTTAGTGAACTATAACTTTTGTTTCTGCTTGAGGTTCTAGTACCACAACCCAAGCCATGGGCACCCTTTCATCTCCTCCTCTGACCTTTGGGCACTGCTCGAGAGTCTTTGGAAGCATCTTTTCCATTGAGAGGAGAGATGTTTGGGGCCTACCTGAATGTTCTCTGCTTAAGACACACAGACTCAGTTATTCTCCAAGGAACCTCCGTGCCTCATAGAAGCCAGTATTGAGTTCCCTATCTGGGTGCTTTTCTGTTTTTTTCAACAGTTACCAGTTTTTGTTTTTTTTTTTGGAGATGGGGTTTTGCCATGTTGGCCAGGCTGGTCTCGAACTCCCAGTCTTAAGTGATCCACAAGCCTCGGCCTCCCAAAGTGCTGGAATTACAGTCATAAGCCGCCATGTCTGGCCTACAGTGACCAGTTTTAAAGTACTCTAGCAATGGGGCTGGAAAAGGATATATTTTTAAATTACGGCTGGATGTGGTGGCTCACACCTGTAATCGCAGCACTTTGGGAGTCCAAGGTGGCTAGATCACTTGAACCCAGGAGGTCGAGACCAGCCTGAACAACATAGTGAGACCCCGTGTCTACAAAAAAATGTTTGTTTGTTTTTGAGACGGAGTTTCACTCTTGTTGCCCAGGCTGGAGTGCAATGGCATGCTCTCGGCTCACCATAACCTCTGCCTCCTGGGTTCAAGCTATTCTCCTGCCTCAGCCTCCCAAGTAGCTGGGATTACAGGCGTGCACCATCATGCCGAGCTAATTTTGTATTTTGAGTAGAGACGGGGTTTCTCTATGTTGGTCAGGCTGGTCTGGAACACCCGACCTCAGGTGATCTGCCCACCTTGGCCTCCCAAAGTGCTGGGATTACAGGCGTGAGCCACTGTGCCCGGCCAATAACTTGTTTTTTAATCTGTTATCACTGTGACATTAACCTAGAATAGCTGTACTGGTATCAACACTAAACTCCTGGGTAAGGAATGACATTTCATGTTTTGGTTGTCATGGGTAATCATTCTTTGAATACTTTTTTTTTTTTTTTTTGAGATAGGGTCTTGCTGTGTCTCCCAGGCTGGAATGCAGTGGCACAATCATGGCTCACTGTAACCTCAAACTCCTGGACTCAAATGATTCTCCCACTTCAGCCTCCTGAGTAGCTGGGACCACAGGCATGAGCCACCAGACCTCGCTAGTTTTGTATTTTTTGTAGAGACAAGGTCTTACTATGTTGGTCTCAAACTCCCAGACTCAAGCAATGCTCCCTGCTCAGCCTCCCCATGTGCTGGGATTACAAGTGTGAGCCGCGGCAGCCGGCCCTACGAGTACATTTTACCGAAGTCTTCAGGAAGATTGTTTCATCAAGCAGCACTTGCATCTTTTTTCCACTTGATTCTGGTCACAGAAATGCCGTTCCATGTGTTCTCCCTTCATTTTAATTTTGAAGGTGCCGGTGCAGGTAACTGAAAGCTCCGGCTTGGTGTGAGCTTAGTAAGCAGCCAGTGCAAGCCATGCTCTGTGGCAGGAAGGAGGAGGGAATGTGTGGGAAACCTGGTGGGACGTCCACAGCAGGCCCAAGGATGCATGTGGCTGCCCCTGGCCCCTGAGTGACAGCAGGCAGGACCGTGGGTCCAAGGTTGATGTCTGGGTCGTGTGACCTTGGACTCAGGCTCTGAGGCTGATCTCTCCGCTGCTTACTGCCTGGGAACTCTCGCCTTACTGTGAGCCTGGCCCGGTGACCACACACTCATAGATTGTCAAACACCTATCCCTGTCTACCACTCCCGGCCTGTGGGCCTCTTTTCCTTCTCCCCTGCTCATTCCTCTCTGCCGACTCCCTATTCTGTGCTGAGGCTGGTGCTGTGGCTGATGGGGACACTCTTTCCTGAGCCCTTGCTGGGTGCTGGCCCAGCACCCAGTGCACCTGAGGGGGTGGGCGTGGCCATCTTCATTTCCCCGCAAAGAAACTGAAACCCAGAGAGGCCCAAGATTTGTCTGCTGCCAGGGAGCTACCAGGGTGGCAGAGGCAGAACTCAGCATCCTGTGTGTCTTACTCCCAAGGGGAAGCCTTTTCTGTGGACTGCTGCTGCCTCCCTGATTCCACATTCCCAAAGAGCCAGGAGGCACTGCCGCCCTATTCTGCACTCCCAGCCTGAGGCGCCCAGCCGTCTCCGTGCCGTGGCCCCTGGCGCTGTGGCTGGGGGCAGAGGGCCATTGCGGACCACCTCTGTTCTCTCTTTGCTCTGGTTGACTGAGATGGGACTTTTGGTATTTTTTGGTGCCCACTTTTTTCACCTTCTATTTCCATACAACGTATTATCAAATTTGTAAAGAAACTTTTGTTTTTTTATTTCAGAACAATTTTTAAATTTACAGAAAAGCCGTAAAGATAGTACAGAGTATTCCACGTCCCCCCTACCCCGGGCTCCCTACCCTGGTTTCCTCCACTGTGAACAGCTTACGTTGCTACTGGGTGCACTGGGTCTCTAGGCTACCACAACAAAGTACCACAAACTGGGTGGCTTCAAATGCAGGAAGGTGGCCCCCAAGACCACGCTGGGAGGAAGGGAGAGGACGTGAGGTGGAAGTTCCCCAGCAGGCCCGACCTTCAGAGCACCGCCAGGAGTGAATGGGCTTAGCCCTGGGTTCTGGGGTGATTCAAAGGCAGGGACTGGGTCTACCTTCAGACCTCATGCTGTGCCCTGGGCCGGGGCGGGCCAGGCAGGGAAGCCGGTGCAGCCCCACTCACCGTGGCAGGTCCACTGTCTGAGCAGATGGCCAAGCTGATGCTACAGCATGCGGAGAGACGGCTCCGGGAGGACAGGTCCAGGAAGGAGCTGGTGGAGCAGGTGATAGAGGGGCAGAAGAACGTCAAGGCCGCCCAGACGAAGCTCGCGAAGGGCCGACGGCAGACAGGTAGTCAGGAGCCAAGTGTCACTGGCCCAGCCCCGTTCTTCCCCACTCAGGTGCTGGGGTGCCACCCTTTCCTGAGCAAGCTACTATAGCTGTCAAGGGTCACGGGGCCCCTTGAGGGAGGCACTCCCAAGTGGCCGCACTGAGGCCGGGGCCTGGCTGGGGAACCCCAGGGGAGGTGCCTCCCTGTCCAGCGCCTGCCCTGACACCCACCGGCCACCTCAGCTCCTGGCTTGGCCCCCAAGTTCAGGAGGTAATTGAGGAGAGTCGGGGGCTGCTGCGGCGCAGGGCGCAGGCGGCCCAGGAGGAGCAGCGGCGCCGTTGTGAACTCATCTCCCAGCTGCGCGCACTCGAGACGCAGCCCACGCGCAAGGGCAAGCTCGTGGACCTGACCCAGGTGAGGACACAGTCCTGGACAGGCCCATGCCTCAGGGAGCCTCCGTGCTGGCACTGCCATGGGAGGCTGTTTCCAGGGTTCCCACCAGCACCACAGGTGGGTCTTGCACCACCTGAAACCTGGCCTGCCACCCTCCGTGACTCAGCACCCATGTGCCGCGGGCCTGGGTCTGGCCCTAAGAGTTCACAATCCTGCAGGTGAGGCAGACACTGAGTCAGTCCTCTGTAACCCCTGGGGGTGGCCAAGGTGGGCTTCACGGAGGAGACCACTTAGGAGCTGCCTGTTGAGGGAGGGCCAGGGTGGAAAGGGCAGTGTAGGGAGAGGGCAGGTGTTCAAAGGCTGGATGGAGGCTGGATGTAGCAGGAGGTTGAGGAGGGTCTGCTGGAAGCCCGTGTGAGAAGGCATGATGAGGGGCCAGGCCTCAGAGGAGCACGGGGACTCAGCTGCAGGGCCTGGCCCAGCCCCAAGGCCATGGAGAGTGCAAATGGCTGTTTGCCCCAGGCCCAAAGCCTGGCTGGGGAGATAGTCATGAGCTCCATTTGGGTCTTGCCACAGTGGAGGAGCCTCAGTCCAGCTGAGATGTGCAGACCCACACAAGGTATAACGTTGCAGAGCAGAGCCCAGGCTGGAGAGGCTGGGAGCATGTTTCTTAAGCAGTGTTGAAGCAGAGGGAAGGTGGGCAAGGGGTGGGCCCATGGAGCAGGGGAGGGATCCTGGTGGGAAGCATCAGAGCCCAGCTTGGGGCTTCCCCTACCACCCCATAGACCCCTGGCTATGGCCTGGAAGGAGAGATGTCCATAGTGGAGCTGCGAGAGCGGCTGGCCCTGCTCAAAGAGAATCAGCGGCGCAAGGAAGAAGAAAAGCGGGATCAAATCATTCAGGGCAAGCGCACCAAGAGCCAGGAACTGCAGAACACGGTGGAGCAGATCTCGCTGTGCCGTGCAGCCATGGGGAGATCCGCAGCCTTGAGGTTGGTACTGGGCTTGGGGAGTTGGTACTTGTCTCTGGGTGGACAGGGAGCAGTAAGCCTGCCTTGTACCCTCCTGGGTGGGTCTCCTTGAAACAACCCGCCACCTTCCTGCCCAGGAAGTTCCCTTGCCATAACTCCCCTCACCCCTATTATTGTATTACGTGACTTCCAGGCACATGGGAATGGTGCAAAATTCTGCATCCATGGCTTAGATGCCATGACCTAGATGCGGTCATTTCTGCACCCAGCTCGTGGGTCCAACCTTTCACCATATGTGCTTCATGTAGCCAGCTAGCTATTTATGTCTGCAGAAGCATTTGGAAGTAGCTGCAGGAATCAGACACTTTACTCTTAAACACTTCAGCATACATCTAAAAAAAAGATCGTCCTACATAAAACCACAGCACCCTGACACCAATAGAAAATTGAAAAAAATTCCCAACATCATCTAAATATCTCATTTTTTCTTTCACATTTCTCCAGGTGTCCAAAGACTGTTGGCCAACTGTGTTTTTTGTTTGTTTGTTTGTTTGTTTGAGATGGAGTCTTGCTCTGTCACCAGGCTGGAATGCGGTGGCACAATCTCAGCTCACTGCAACCTCTGCCTCCCAGTTTCAAGCCTCAGCCTCCCAAGTAGCTGGGACTACAGGAGTGTGCCACCATGCTCGGCTTTTTGTATTTTAGTAGAGATGGTGTTTCACCATGTTGGCCAAGATGGTCTCAAACTCCTAACCTCATGATCCGCCTGCCTTGGCCTCCCAAAGTGCTGGGATTACAGGCGTGAGCCCAGCCTGGCTAACATTTTTTAAAGACTGCTTCTGTAATTTTTTTTTTTTTTTTCTTTTTAAACCAGGATCTAGTTGAGGGTGGCAGATAGCTCCTGTGCATACACACACATACAGATGCCTTTTTACTTGTTTGGGGGACAGTCTGGTGATGTTTTTTAGCCCCTTGTGGCTATCCCCTGGCAACCAGGTCAGACATGGGCAGGCATGTCACCTGGCCCTGGGGTCAGGCTGGCCTCTGGACCCTGGCCTAGTTCCCAGGGAGGCCCAGCTGTTGTAGCAGAGCCTTGTTCGGAGCCTGGCATACAGGGCTCCAGAGAAAGTTTCTGAGTGGGACTGGGTGGGGAGGATGACAGGGCAGACAGAAGGAAGGACTAATCATTGCTGATGGAAGAGAACCCTTCACTATTGGTCCTTGGAGGGGCTGCTGCTCTGGCTGCAATTCAGAGGAGGCACAGGGCAACCGCTGCTGGTGCTGTTCAGGGCTGGCTGGCTGCCCACCAGATCCCCAAGGTGGCAAACACCTGGACAGCTCATCACTTCCAGCTGCTGGCCATGGCCTGGCAGAGCTCAGATGCAGCCTGGTTGGTGTCAGGGTGCCTCCAAAGGTCTACCTCCTGCTAAAAAAGTTAGAGGGGGGCTCAGGCATGCACTCAGGCCCCAGGCCATAAATTCACCAGGGGCGACCTGGACAGTCAGGCAAGAGTGGTGGAGACGGGGGAACAGCACATGCAAATACCCCAAGGGTGTGAAGTCCACGGACGCCAAAGCCAGCAGGGAACAATGTATACCATCAGAAGGATCAGGGCCATGTCTACAGCTACCTGTGGAGATGCACACCACAGCACCACAGCGCTAGCAGGGAGTACCTCCAGGCAAGAGACAAAAGAGTGTGAGGTCGAAGGGGGCTTTCACATGTGTACCCCAGTTATGCATATAGTTAGTACACCTGTAATACTTTTTTTTTTTAATGTTAAGTTTAAAAAAAGCTGCCAGGCGCCGTGGCCCACACCTGTAATCCCAGCATTTTGGGAAGCTGAGGTGGGAGGATTGCTTGAGCCTGGGAGGTCAAGGCTGCAGTGAGCCATGATCGCGCCACTGCACTCCAGCCTGGGCGACAGAGTGAGACCCTGCCTCAAACAAACAAACAAACAACAACAAAAATTTTTAAAAAGAAAAAAGAGCAAAAGGGTAGAAGTGCTGGAGACCCCCCACCCCCAGCCCCTGAGCGGTGGTCCTGTCTGGGAGCGCACCGCGGGCCCTGGGCTTCGCTGTCTGTCCTAAATTACTCCGGTGAACCTCTCCGGCCGCGTAGCTCCTTGTCCCCGCGTCGCTTGGACACGGGTGGCATCCTGGGTCTGGCCTGGGCCTCCCGGCGGCCTGCTTCTGAGCCCGCCGCGTCGCCTGCCAGGTGGGAGGAGAAGAAGGCCCTTGCGGCGGCCCGGGAGGCGCCCTCGCAGGACGAGCGCGTGCAGCAGCTGCGGCGCAGGATCTCGGAGAGGGCGGCCGAGCGCAGCAGGCAGGCGGCCTTGCTGCACGTGTCGGCGCCGCGGGCCGCGGGCCCCAAGCCCCGCGTGAGTCCGGGTTGGTGGGTGGAGTCCGGGCGACTGAAAGCCGGGACCGGGTGGGGATGGCGGGCGCGGCGCGCAGGGACCAGCGTCGCGGGGCGGGGATGGCGGGGAGATTCGCTCCGGGCCGCAGCCAGGAGCTACTCAGCGGCGGGCGCGGGAGGCGGTGGGGGGCGTCCCTGCCCGCGCCGACGCGTTCCCCGACCTGCAGGCGCAGCTAGAGGCGCAGCACTGGCTGGAGCTGGAGCGGAGCCGCGAGCGCAGGCTGCAGGCGCTGCAGCAGGGAGGCTCCGGACCCGGGCCCGCGCGCCGCCTGGAGGCCGCCTGAGCCGCTTGCGGGCCACCCCCACCCCCACCGCCCCAATAAAGCGTGCGGTCCGCGGTGCGCGCCTCCTCTTCCTTGGCCGGGACCCCCTTAGCCCCGCCGCACCTGCCTCCGCACCCCTCTCCCTCCCTAGCCCCCATCTGCCCAGAAAAGGATTGCCAGATAAAAGGCAGGACGCCCAGTTACTGCGTGGGGCAAACTTATGCTAAAATGTATCCTCTCCTTATCGGGAATTCAACTTAACTGGGCATCCTGCCATTTTATGAGCGAAATCTGGCCACCCCGGCCCAGGTCCTAGCACTTCCCTACAGCCTAGCACAAGGCATTCCTGGTGCCCACCTCTTGGAACTCCCAGAACTCCTTCCGATGTGGAAAGCTGGAACCCTCACCCTTTGCCGGCATCCAGGTGGCTTCACCTAGGGAACCCGCAAGACTGAGTGGCGACTGTGTGCGTTTGGCTGGGGAAGTGGCCAGGATTCTTGAGCGCCAAGGTTGCACTGGCCCTTCACGCACCTCCACCATCCTCACTACCGTCCAGGGACCTAGGAACTGGCCTGCCCCTGTTCTGCTGATGAGGCCGCAGGTGCTCAGAGAGGCGATGTGACCTGCCTAGAGGGCCAGAACCCAGAGCTGCGCCTGGGTGACTTTAGAGCACCCCCTCCTCCCCTTTCTCTAGCATCAGAAGCAGCCCAGATCCAACAAGATCAGGTCCACTGGAGACAGGACTTCACCCAGGGCAGGGACCAAGATGGATTGGTTCTGCAGTGTCCTGGGACCCTGTGGGCTAGAGAAGGTTCCACCCTGAGGACAGGCTTGCTGAGTGAATGCCTGCTGGTGAAAGTCAGCCTCAAGAAGAAAGTACATTAAGCCATCTTCTTCCCAGGAAAGAGAAAAGGGTCAAGTCCGTGGGGGTGGTGAGCAGTAAGGGGTTGGGGAGTGGAAACTGACAGATTCAAGATAGATGTCCAGGGGAGATGTTTCCACCCCCAACTCCCAATATTCTCCTTGGGCCTGCAGAGGAGATGGCACCTCAGATGAGGAGGCTGAGTCCCAGGGTACACTCAGCCCAGGAAGGCAGGCATCTCAGCAGTGACAAGAATAGACTAAAGGACCAGAGCCCTACTCCAATATTCTGAGTTTGTGAGAACCCCAGGATTTTACCACCCAGGTGGGTAAGGAGAAGAATGTCCACCTCTCTGTAGAATTGCAGCTGGGAGCAGATTAAATTTTATTTAAAGAAATAAACATTGGCTGGGCAAGAGGGCTCAAACCTGTAATCCCAGCACTTTGGGAGGCTGAGGCAGGTGGATCACCTGAGGTCAGGAGTTTAAGACCAGCCTGGCCAACATGGCAAAACCCCGTCGCTACTAAAAATACAAAAAATTAGCTGGGCGTAGTGGTGGGTGCCTGTAATCCCAGCTACTTGGGAAGCTGATGCAAGAGAATCGAATCGCTTGAACCCAGGAGACGGAGGTTGCAGTGAGCTGAGATTGCACCATTGCACTCCAGCCTGGTGACAAAAGCGAAACGCCATCCCAAAAAAAAGAAATAAACATTGCTCACATCCTGTGTTGTGTGATCCAAACCCATTTCATTTGATATTGACAGAATACGCTGATGATGCCTGGCCCAGAGAGCCCCTCTGAGCTCTGGGGGTTTCAAAGGGTGATTTATTAGCTCTTATAATGCCAATCCAAAGGTGGCAGACTTCACGATGTGCCCGATCCAGGAGCTCAGTCTCCAGTCTGAGGAACAAAGAACAGTTGCCCCAGTCTCACTGGCCTGAATTGAGCATGCTTGTGCTGAGCCAGTTCCTGCTGTGGGGGAAGGTCTGCACGGGTGCCTGAAGCACTGTGGCAAGGCAGGGAATTACCCTTCACCTAGGAGGTTGGCCTCTGGAGCAGAGGGGAGATGTGGCAGCTAACAAACTGAGGGTACTATTGGCAACACTGTTGGTTGGCAGGTAACAAGGTCCTCCCCTGCCCCCTCCTGGACTGAGCAGCTGCTTAGAGCTAGCTTGAGAGCACCTGGGGCCTCTTCTCGTACAAATCTAGGTGGGAGCAGGCCTGGGACCACTCCCTAAAGTTGTGGCCTGGGAGTAGGCATTATGTGATAGATGGCAAAATGTCTGTGTATCCCTGCCCCTTGCTGTGTGACTTTACACCTCCCACCAAGAGGTGGAGTCTATTTCCCCCAGCCTTTGCATCTGGTCCGGCCTAGTGACTTTCTTTGGCTAATAGGGTGCAGCAGAAGTAACCATGTGTCAGTTCTGAGTCTGGGCCTCAGGTGGCCTTTGAGTTCCCACTGAACCTTGCCCAGGCCCCATGTGAGCAGGACTAGGGTGGCCTGCTGGGATCAGACACCATGTGGAGGAGAGCCTGTTATCTCTAGGCCATCCTAGAGCAGCAGAGCACAGAGTGAGAGCAGACGGACAAGAATCTCCCCCAACCCCGCTGTCTTGTAGATTCATGAGCAACACAATAAATGTCTATCTTTCAAAGTATCAAGCTTTGGGGTGGTTTGTTCCAGAGCAATAGCTAAGGGGCACACCCTTAAGGGCCCAGGGCCTTCACACTGGGGGCCCTTGCCTCCCCTCCCTGCATAGGCTCTTTAGAGAAAATCAAGCTATTCCCCCAAAGGGGGCCAGCCAGAGTGAGATATGACCCAGCAAGTGCTGACAATCCCTCTCTGAACCTTTCCTGGCTGGACTGCCTGGGGAGTGGACATTTTGCCTGAATACAGGCTAGTCAGAAGGTCCTATGGACAGCATCTGAGACCCACTTGGGCAGGGGCTTTCTTTGGAAATAAGAAAGCAGATTCAGTATCTGGTGTGAGGCCCAGGAACCTGCATTCAGCTGGTTTCCACATGTGGGACTATGGGAGCACCAAGGTGCCAGTCTTTTCTCCAAGCTGCAGGTGTTCAGGGCCCAAGGGAAGCGCTATTTGTGAAAGAACAAGTTCAGTGCAAGTGAGGCTTGGAGAAGACTTAAAGGCAGCTTTTGTTTGTTTTTGTTTTTGAGGCAGGGTCTCGCTTTGTCACCAAGGCTGGAGTGCAGTGACGTGATGATAGCTCATACAGTTTTAAACTCCTGGGCTCAAGTGATCCTCCTGCCTCATCCTCCCTACGAGCTGGGACTACATGCACTTACCACCACACCCAGCTAATCTTTTATGTTTAGTAGAGATGAGGTCTCACTATGTTGCCCAGGCTGAAGGCAGCCTTTGAGCATGAAACTGCTATTTGTAGAGACTTTCTCAACGTCACATGTTCAATGTATTACAAACAGAAAACCCTAACTTTTCCTTAGGCTGTAGAATACAAATTACTAATATTACTCTTTCTAAATCTGATTTTTTTTTTTTGAGAGAGAGACAGAGAGGGTCTAATTCTGTCACTCAGGCTGACATGCAATCACAGCTCACTGCAGTCATGACCTCCTGGGCTCAAGCAATCCTCCTGCCTCAGCCTCCTGAGTAGCTGGGACCACAGGGACATGCCACCACACCCAGATAATTTTTTT
>NW_016806413.1:1045062-1051580 GCF_001698545.2 Rhinopithecus bieti
TTTTTTTTTTTTTTTTTTTTTTTTTTTTGGTGGAGACGGGGTTTTACCATGTTACCCAGGCTCATCTATAAACTCCTCAGCTCAAGCAATCCTCCCACCTCACCCTCCAAAAGGGTTAAGATTACAGGCGAGGCCGGGCGTGGTGGCTCACGCCTGTAATCCCAGCACTTTGGGAGGCTGAGGCGGGCGGATCACGACGTCAGGAGATCGAAACCATCCTGGCTAACACGGTGAAACCCCGTCTCTATCGAAAATACAAAAAATTAGCCGGGTGTGGTGGCGGGCGCCTGTAGTCCCAGCTACTCAGGAGGCTGAGGCAGGAGAATGGTGTGAACCTGGGAGGTGGAGCTTGCAGTGAGCCAACATCATGCCACTGCACTCCAGCCTGGGCAACAGACTCCATCTCAAAAAAAAAAGAAAAAAGATTACAGGCGAGAGCTACCACGCCCAGCCTAAATCTGATCATTTTTAACCACCATTTTGATTAATCATGTACGGCTCCATTTATGAACTGAAATTCTCTTAAAACATTTTCAACTGCATTTATACATGTAGAATCTAATTTTAGTTTTTAGCATTTCAGTTGTCTGCCTTATCAAGTATTAATATTTAAATAATTCTCATAAGTATATTAAACGTCTACATTTCTCTTAAACTATTAAGTTCTCTTTGTTCCAATTATAATCACAAACTTTGGAAAATCTTATACCTTTCAACTTACAATCACTATCACAAATCAAATACCTAGGGCAGGGTGTGATGGTTCGTGCCTGTAATCCCAGCACTTCGGGAGGTCGAGGCAAGCAGACAGCTTGAGCCTGGGACTTCAAGACAAGACTGGGCAACATGGCAAAAGCCAGTGTCTAAAAAAAAAGAAAAAATTTAGCCAGGCGTGGTGGCACACACCTGTGGTCCCAGCTACTTGGGAGGCCAAGGTGGGTTGATCATCTAAATCTGGGGAGGTCGAGGCTGCAGTGAGGCATGATCGTGCCACCACACTCCAGCCTGGGTGACAGAGTGACACCTCGTCTCAAAAACACACACACACACACACACACACTCTTAGATATTTTACATGAGAATTAGATTTATCTATCAGATACTCTACCATGCCAGATTTCCTTACAATTACAGAAAATAGCAAACACATATTGTTTGTAAACACAACACAAAAACGTTAATGCTCTGCTTTCTATCTGCCTTGTCATTCCATTATTTGACTCCATTTTCGAGGTTAGAAACTTATTGTACGGTGGCCTGGCGAAGTGGCTCACACCTGTAATCCCAGTACTTTGGGAGGCCAAGGAGGGTGGATCCCCTGAGGTCAGGAGTTCGAGACCGGCCTGGCCAACATGATGGAACCCCGTCTCTACTAGAAATACAAAGAAAATTAACCGGGCGTGGTGGCAGGTGCCTCTAATCCCAGCTACTCGGGAGGCTAAGGCAGGAGAATCACGAGAATCCAGGTTGGAGGTTGGAGGTTGCAGTGAGCTGAGATCGCGCCACTGCACTCCAGCCAGAGCGACAAGAGCGAAACTCCATCTCAAAACAAACAGGCAACAATGCAACCCAAGGCATTTGGGGTGACCTTCACATTGCCTGAAGGTGCCGAGGGACCAGAGATGCTGGCCATGGACTAAGGTCTGGGTATTCTCAGGCAGCAGGGACAAGGTGGGCTTTTTTCCTGGTTGCTAAACCCACGTCAAAGTCCAGCTCAGGGACTGGAGCTCAAGAAACCCACCACCCATTCTCCAGTCCGACCGGGGACCTGCATGCACCTGTGCCGTGCTGCCCTGAGTCCTCCAATCCTCCACACTCTTCGTCTGTTAGGTACACTTCTGCACCCCAGCCTGCAAAAGTTCCAGGTTCCTCTCAGGGGCAGGGACCCGCACGCCGGCCCAGGGCTTGGCACGCGGGGGTGCTGAAACAGGGCCAGGCCTGGTTTCCAGCCGATGTGACTCATAGTCCCCAGGCCCAGCAACCTTCCTCACAAAGGCATCGTTAAGAGGCGGGGAAACAAGAGCCAGGAGAGGGGCGCGGAACGGCTGGTGGGACGAACTACCAGCTCCGCGCCTCCGGCCAGCTGCGTCGAGCCAGGGGCACGGCAGCTGATGTGCGGTTCGAAAACTAGGAATGGGAAGGTTTGGGGCCCGCTCGGCTCCGGAGGCAGTCGGCGGGCAGTCCCTGGCGGCGTTGGCGCAGTCAGTCGCAGCCAGTCGCAGCCGGGTACATGAGCCGGGTCGGCCCTCAGACCGCGACTCCCTCAAGGCCTTGCGGGCGGGGCCGCGCCCGCGCCGTCTCTTGCCGGAAGGTGCGAATTAGGGCGCTCGATTGTGGGCGGGGGCGGAAAGAGGCGCGCTTTAAAGTGGTAACAGATGGTTTTCTTATCCAATAGGATTTAAAAATTTGTCCTTACCCGGCCAACCGCGGAAGTAGGGTAGGCGGGCGGCCAATGGGGACACGACGGGGGGCGGAGTCGAGGCCTCCGAAGCGGAAGTGGGTTGCTGTTGAGACAGCGGCATCTTTCTCGAGGGGCTCTCCTGGGCGGCCGGAGAAGGAGCGTCTCTCGAGTGCGACGGCGGCGGCGCCTGCGGACCCAACTAGCTCCAGGTTAGGCTGGGCTTTGCGGGAAAGCAGCGGCAAGTCAGGGCCTGTGCAAAATGCGAGGTTTAGGCGGCTTCGCGGCCTACAGAGGCCTTGGCCTGCGCGGCTCCACCCGGCCGAGACCCCGCAGCCCGGGACCTCGAGCCAGCTCTGGCCGCTCGCGCCGCCTTCCGCGCGGGCGCACCTAGCCCGGCTTGGCGCGGGCAACAGAAGTTAAGAGGCCTGCGTCTGGGTCTCGGCTCACCCTGGCGGGCCACGGCCATGGGGCTTAGTCCATAGCCTAGGAAGGGAAACTGAGGCTCTGGGAGGGGCAGGAACGCCCCCAAGGTCACTCGGAGAGTCGGGCAGGGTGTGCTGTTGGTGGGGAGACCTGGGCAGGGTTTTTGTTCCCCGATGACGACGTCTCCTTTGTGTGTTCGCGCCGCCGCCCCGCTATCGTGGGGCCTGCGAGTTTGCCCGGGTGCCCGGGCCGCGTGGCGGGGCCTTTTGTAGGTCGGGAGAATCTGAGTACGGGTGCGGGGCTGACCGTGCGGGGCGCCGAGGTCGCAGTCTAAAACTTAGTAGGGCCTCGACTTCCGGGCGCGCTTCCGGGCCCCGGGTGATGGTTGGTGGAACGTGTGACTGTGAGGCTTGCGGCCCAGCCCTGCACCGCTCGGGCCCTTCACCCTCTGGCGCGCCTGTAGACTGGTGTATGAAGATTCTCAGGACCCGAAACAGAGTTGCTAGTAAACACTGCTTTTCCCTTTGAGGCATCGAGGAAACAGGGAAAAGGATAGAGCTTGGGCAAGCAGTTTGGGTCGGGATTTCAGCTTTTGTCTTTCACTTGTCGGTTCCCATAGACGTTCACAGTCTTAATAGCCTTCGTTCTGTTTCTGCACCAAGTTCTTGAGCCAGACTTAGGGTCTCAGCTCTGGAACCTGGCTTAGACTGTCCAAGTGGTTGGGGAGACTGAGGTCCAGAAAAGTGAGGTGGTCTGCCCAAGGTCACAAAGCCGGCTATTTGGCAGCAGATGAGGTTAAGTCCTAACTGCAGGATTAGGCTTTTGAATTCGGTGAGCAGGAGTTTTGGGACCGCTGACAGTAAAAAGAGACATTGAAGGGAATATTTTGTTACTTTCTTGGTGTTTTACTTGTTAATGGACAAGGATACATTGGGTTCAGTTTTACTGTGAGTTTGAGGTGAAATAGGGACATTTGAGTAGCAAGCTGTATTGCTGGCTTTTGTATTGCCTGAATTTGAGCTTCCAAAAATCTTACTTTAATACGTCGTTTATTGATCTTAAATTACTATCTTTGTAAGGATCTTTTGTAAACATTGTTTTTCAAATCTTCATGAAATCTTAATGCCATACGTAAACTATTTGTTTTTATAGAATATATGCACGTCTGTGCTTTGTACATAAAATGAGTAAGATATTTCACTCTCCTCAAGATCGAAGTAGCATATTTTTGAGGTGTTCTGTATGCCAAACTTCCCGCTTGTACTACAGCAGTAAACAGTCGTGGTGCTGGCCTTCCTGTAGCTGGGTGAGGATGGAGGGAATAAGAGAGACCTCATTTTATTGTGCTTTGCAAATACTGCCTTTTTTGCAAGGTGAAGGTTTATAGCAAGTATTCGTTGAGCAAGTCTGTAAGTGCCAGCCATTTTTCCAACAGCATGTGCTCACTTCGAGTCTCTTGTGTCAAGTTTTGGTAATTCACAATATTTCAAACTCTTTTTTTATTTTTTTGAGATGGAATCTCAGTCACCCAGGATGGAGTGCAATGGGGTGTTCTCAGCCTCACTGTAACCTCTGCCACCTGGGCTCAAGTGATTCTCCTGCCTCAGCCTCTGGAGTAGCTGGAATTACAGGCACTGTACTACCACACCCAGCTAATTTTTGTATTTTTAGTGGAAACGGGGTTTCACCATGTTGGCCAGGCTGATCTCGAACTCCTGACCTCAAGTGATCCGCCTGCCTTGGCCTTCCAAAGTGTTGGGATTACAGGCATGAACCACCATGCCCAGCCCCAAACCTTTTCATTACTGCATCTGTTATGGTGAGCTGTGGTCAGTGTTTTGGGTTACCATGAATAACACTAATATAAGATGGTGAACTTAATTGATAAAAGTTGGGTGTGTACTAACAGTTCCACTGATTGGCAGTTCCCAGTCTCTTTTCTCAGGCCTCTCTATTCCTTGAGACACAATATTGAAATTAGGCCAGTCAGTGACCCTACAGTGTCCAGACAAAAGGAGCAGTCAGTTGAATCTCTCTTTCAAGTTAAGAAATGATCAACCTTAGTGAGAAAGGCATATCAAAAGTTGAGATAGGCCAAAAGCTAGGCCTCTTGTGCCGAAAGAGAGTTGGCCAAGTAGTGAAAGCAGAGGAAGAGTTCTTGAAATTAAAATGCTACCCCAGTGAACACATGAATGATTAGCCAAACAGCCTTATTGCTGATAGGGAGAAAGTTTTAGTGGTCTGGATAGAAGATCAAACCATCCGTGACATTCCCTTAAGCGAAAGCCTAATCCAGAGCAAAGCCCTAACTCTCTTCAGTTCTGTGAAGAGTGAGAAAGATGAGGAAGCTGCAGAAGAAAAGTTTGAAACTGGGGGAGGTTGGTTCATGAGGTTTAAGGAAAGAAGCCGCCTCTGTAATGTGAAAGTGTAAGGTTGAGGCAGTAAGCATTGATGTAGAAGCTGCAGCAAGTTATGCAGAATATATAGCTAAAATAATTCATGAAGGTGGCCACACTGAACAACAGACTTTCAATGTAAATGAAACAGCCTTATATGGAAAAAAAATACTATCTAGGACTTTCATAGCCAGAGAAAGGTCAATGCCTGGCTTCAAAGGACAGGCTGATTCTCTTGTTAGGGGCTAATGTGGCCCTTGACTAAATTGTAACCAGTGCTCATTTACCATTCTGAAAATCCTAGGGCCCTTAAGAATTATGCAGAAGTCTACTGTGTGCTGATCAGTGAAACAAGAAAGCCTGTATAGTAGCATATCTGTTTACAGTATGTTTTACTGAATATTTTAAGCCCAGTATTGAGATCTACAGCTCAGAAAAAAAAGATTTCTTTCAAAATATTACTGCTCACTGAGAATGTGCTTAGTCACCAAAGAAGTCTCATGGAGATGAATGAGATTAATGTTAACATCTGTTCTGCAGCCCATGGATCAAAGAGTAATTTCAACTCTCAAATCTTACTTAAGAAATGCATTTTGGGGCCGGGCGCGGTGGCTCAAGCCTGTAATCCCAGCACTTTGGGAGGCCGAGACGGGCAGATCACGAGGTCAGGAGATCGAGACCATCCTGGCTAACACAGTGAAACCCTGTCTCTACTAAAAAATACTAAAACTAGCCGGGCGAGGTGGCGGGCGCCGGTAGTCCCAGCTACTCGGGAGGCTGAGGCAGGAGAATGGCGTAAACCCGGGAGGCGGAGCTTGCAGTGAGCCAAGATCTGGCCACTGCACTCCAGCCTGGGCGACAGAGCGAGACTCCGTCTCAAAAAAAAAAAAAAAAAAAATGCATTTTGGGGCTGAGCACGTTGGCTCATGCCTGTACTCGCAACGCTTTGGGAGGCCAAAGCAGGTGGATCGCTTGAGCTCAGGAGTTAAGAGACCAGCCTGGGCAGCAGAGTGAGACCACCCCCTCCACTGCCAATTTCTTTAAAAAAAAGGGAGGGGGGGCAGGACGGGGGGAAAGAAATGCGTTTTGTAAGGCTACAGCTACATAGATTGTGATTCCTCTGATGAGTCTCAACAATGTAAATTAAAAACCTCCTGAAAGGATACACTATTCTAGATACCATTAAGAATATTTGTCACCAGATGTGGTGGATCACAGGGTCAGGAGATCGAGACCATCCTGGCTAACACGGTGAAACCCCATCTCTACTAAAAATACAAAAAATTGGCCGGGCGCGG
>NW_016806413.1:1052144-1057347 GCF_001698545.2 Rhinopithecus bieti
AAAAAAAAAAAAAAAAAAAAAAAATACAAAAAATTAGCCGGGCGTGTCAGTGGGAACCTGTAGTCCCAGTTTCTCGGGAGGCTGAGGCAGGAGAATGGTGTGAACCCGGAAAGAGGAGCTTGCAGTGAGCCGAGATCGCACCATTGCACTCCAGCCTGGGCAACAGAGCGAGACTTCATCTCAAAAAAGAAAAAAAACATATATATATATATATATTTGTAATTCATGGGAGGTCAAAATATCAACATCAGTAGGTCACAGTGGCTCACGCCTGTAATCCCAGCACTTTGGGAGGCTGGGGTGGGCAGATCACTGAGGTCAGGAGTTCGAGACCAGCCTTCCCAACATGGTGAAACCCCATCTCCACCAAGAAAATACAAAAATTAGCCAGGTATGGTGGCACACTCCTGTAGTCTCAGCTACTTGGGAGCCTGAGGTAGGAGAATCGCTTGGGCTCAGGAGGTAGAGGCTGCAGTGAGCTGAGATTGCGCCTCTGCACTACAGCCTGGGCGACAGTGAGATTCTGTCTTTAAAAAAAAGAGAAAAGGCCGGGCGCGGTGGCTCAAGCCTGTAATCCCAGCACTTTGGGAGGCCGAGACGGGCGGATCACGAGGTCAGGAGATCGAGACCATCCTGGCTAACACAGTGAAACCCCGTCTCTACTAAAAAATACAAAATCTAGCCGGGCGAGGTGGCGGGCGCCTGTAGTCCCAGCTACTCCGGAGGCTGAGGCAGGAGAATGGCGTAAACCCGGGAGGCGGAGCTTGCAGTGAGCCGAGATGGCGCCACTGCACTCCAGTCTTGGAAACAGAGAGACTGTGTCTCAAAAAAAAAAAATCAATTAACACAACAAGAACTTGATTCTGACCCTCATGGATGACTTTGAGGGGTTCTAGACTTCAGTGGAAAAAGTAATTGTAGATGTGGTAGAAATAGCAAGAGAACTAGAATTAGAAGTAGAGCCTGAAGGCTGGTCCTGGTGGCTCATGCCTGTAATCCCAGCACTTTGGGAGGCCGAGGCAGACTTGAGATCACTTGAGGTCAGGAGTTCCAGACCAGCCTGGCCAACATGGTGAAACTTTGTCTCTACTAAAAATACAAAAATTAGCTGGGTGTGGTGGTAGGATTATTACTGCGTAGTAATCCCAGCTACTTCAGAGGCTGAGGCAGGAGAATTGCTTGGACCCAGGAAGTAGAGGTTGCAGTGAGCCAAGATCGGGCCACTGCACTCCAGCGTGAACAACAGAGTGAGACTCTGTCTCAAAAAAATAAAAGAGCCGGGCAAGACGGTAGAATCGCTTGAACCCAGGAGGTGGAGGTTGCAGCGAGCCGAAATCATGCCGTTGCTACTCCATCCAGCCTGGTTGACAGAACGAGACTCCGTCTCAAAAAAAAAAAATGAAAAAAAAGCAGAAGCTGAAGATGTGATTGAATTGCTGCAATTTTATAATAAAACTTGAGCAGATCAAGAGTTGCTTCTTGTGGACAGGCAGAGAAAGTGGTCTCTTGAGGTGGAATTCACTGCTGAAGGTACAGTGAACATTGCTGAAATTATAACAAAGAATTTAGAATATTTTATAAACTTAGTTGATAAAGCAGTGGCAGGGTTTGAGAGAATCGACTCCTATTTTGAAAGAAGTTCCATTGTGGGTGAAATACTATCACACAGCATTGCATGCTACAGAGAAATCTTTCATGAAAGGAAGAGACAACTGATGCAGCAAACTTCATTTTAAGAAATTGTCACAATTGACCCAGTACGGTGGCTCACGCCTGTAATCCCAGCACTTTAGGAGGCCGAGGCAGGCGGATCACCTGAGGTTGGGAGTTCCAAACCAGCCTGGCTAACATGGAGAAACCCCATCTCGACTAAAAGTACAAAAAAATTAGCTGGGCTTGGTGGCGCGTGCCTGTAATCCCAGCTACTCGGGAGGCTGAGGCAGGAGAATTGCTTGAACCAGGGAGGCAGAGGTTGCGGTGAGCCAAGATCGCACCATTGCACTCCAGCCTGGGCAACAAGAGCAAAACTCCATCTCAAAAAACAAGAAAAGGAAGTTGTCACAGCTGCCCCAACCTTTGTCAGCCACCGCCCTGAGCTGCCCCAACCTTCATCAGGCACCGCCCTGATCCGTCAGCAGCCATCATCAGGGCAAGACCCTTCACCAGCAAAAAGATTACAACTTTATGAAGACTCAAATGATCATTAGCGTTTTTGATTTATTTTTTAAGAGAATCTCTCCCTGTTGACCCAGTTGGAGTGCATTGGTGCAATCGTAACTCGCCTCAGCCTCCCAAGTAGCTGGGACTACAGGTGCATGCCACTACACCTGGCTAATTTATTTTTTGAGACAGAGACTCGCTCTGTCGCCCAGGTTGGAGTGCAGTGGCAGGATCTCGGCTCACTGCAAGCTCCGCCTCCCGGGTTCACACCATTCTCCTGCCTCAGCCTCCCGAGTAGCTGGGACTACAGGCACCTGCCACCATGCCCGGCTAATTTTTTGTATTTTTAGGAGAGACGAGGTTTCACTATGTTAGCCAGGATGGTCTCGATCTCCTGACCTCGTAAGCCACCTCGCCTGGCCCACACCTGGCTAATTTTTAACAAATTTTTGTAGACTGAGTCTTGCCATATTGCCCAGGCTGGTCTCAGACTCCTGATTCGTGATTAATATCTATGGTTGAGTGATTCCCTACTTCTCACTATCTTATAGAACCACCCTATAAGGTAGTTGTTGTAGTTAGCCCCATTTTACTCTTCCTGAGGCACAGGGAGATCAGGGTCACTTGCCCAAGGTCACACAGTTAGTAAGCAGAGCTTGCAACTTAACCCCTGACTCCTACCTTTGTTCTTTTGTTAGGCTTTGTTATGTCATGTGCTTTTTTTGTGTGGTGGGAAAGCACATGGCCAATGTTTCTAGAAACTTCAAATAGTAAAAACAAAACTTAATAGTATCTCTATTTTTGCTTTCATCCCAGAGGAGTCTGATAAATACCCTCAAGAAACGTTATTGATTCTCAGTGACTGTATTGTATTCCTCAAATTTATTGTTCCTAAGTTTTCTCCTCTCACCAGCTAGGGGAAGTTGTCCTGGGGCCTAGGCATTTCCCTATCTGCCGCACCTCACCTCTTACTTTAGCCAAACTACTGCTAAATTCTGCTGCTAAATATGGCAGAATTCTGTGTTACCTGCACTAAAATTTGCTTCCTTTCTAAGTACCTTCTTGATGTCTTCCAGTGTTGGTTCTGGCCTCCTACTCTTGCAAGTTCAAAAGTTGAAAAT
This sequence comes from Rhinopithecus bieti, assembly GCF_001698545.2. NCBI lineage: Eukaryota > Metazoa > Chordata > Mammalia > Primates > Cercopithecidae > Rhinopithecus > Rhinopithecus bieti. Next base: position 1,055,426 of record NW_016806413.1, read on the forward strand.
GCCTCAGGTAGAAATGTTCTCTCCTATTCTCCCATCACGATCATCTGTGTTTTTTTGTTTGGTTTGGTTTTGTTTTGTTTTGAGACAGTCTCACTCTGTCACCCAGGCTGGAGTGCAGTGGCACGATCTCAGCACTGCAACCTCCACCTCGCAGGTTCAAGCAATTCTCCTGCCTCAGCCTCCCAAATAGCTGGGATTACAGGCATGCACCACCACGCCTGGCTAATTTTTTTGTATTTTTAGTAGAGACAGGGTTTCACCATGTTGGCCAGCCTGGTCTTGAACTCCTGACCTTATGATCCACCCACCTCGGCCTCCCAAAGTGCTGGAATCACAGGTGTGAGCCACCACATCCGGCCCTTTTCTTCTTTTTTTTTTTTTTTTTAAAGAAGGTTGTCTTCCTGTGTTTCCCAGGCAGGAGTGCAGTGGCCATTTGCAGGTGCAGTTATATAGCACAGTACAGCCTAAAACTTGCTTTTTTTTTCTTTTTAAGACAGAATCTTGCTCTGTCACCCAGGCTGGAGTGGTGCAGTGGCACAGTCTCAACTCACTTCAACCTCCACCTCCTGGGTTCAAGTGATTTGCCTGTCTCAACCTCCCGAGTAGCTGCAATTACAAGTGGGCACCACCACACCTGGCTCATTTTTGTATTTTTAGTAGAGACAGGGTTTCACTATGTTGGCCCGCCTGGTCTTGAACTCCTGACTTCAGGTGATATGCCCACCTCAGCCTCCCAAAGTGCTGGGATTATAAGCATGAGCCACTGTGCCCAGCCTACAGCCTCAAACTTTTAAGCTAAAGTGATCCTCTTGTCTCAGTCTCCTAAGTAGCTGGGGATACAGGTGCTGATGTGGTTTGGCTGTGTCCCCACCCAAATCTCATATTGAATTCCCACGTGTTGTGGGAGGGACCCATGGGAGGTGACTGAATCTTGGGGGCAGGTCTTTCCCATGCTGTTCTCATGATGGTGAGTAAATCTCAAGAGATCTGATGCTCTAGCCTGTGTGCGGTGGCTCATGCCTGTAATCCCAGCACTTTGGGAGGCCAAGGCGGGCGGATCACGAGGTTAGGAATTCAAGACGAGTGAAACCCTGTCTCTACTAAAAATACAAAAATTAGCTGGACATGGTGGTGCATGCCTGTAGTCCCAGCTATTTGGGAGGCTGAGGCAGGAGAATCGCTTGAACCCAGGAGGTGGAGGTTACAGTGAGCAAGATCGCGCCACTGCACTCCAGCTTGGACAACAGAGTAAGACTTCGTCTCAAAAAAAAAGAAAAAGAGATCTGATGCAGTTTCCCTACACAAGCTCTCTTTGCCTGCTGCCATCCATGTAAGACATGACTTGCTCCTCCTTGCCTTCCGCCATGATTGTGAGGCCTCCCCGGCCATTTGGAACTGGCTTTTATAGACCTCTTGCTTTTGTAAATTGCCCAGTCTCAGGTATGTCTTTATTAGCATTGTGAAAACGGACTAGCATATAGTAACTTGGTACCAGTAGAGTGTGATGCTGCTGAAAAGATACCCGAAAATGTGGAAACAGCTTTGGAACTGGGTATCGGGCAGGGGTTGGAACAGTTTGGAGGGCTCAGAAGAAGACAGGAAAATGTGGGACAGTTTGGAACTCGCCAGAAACTTGTTGAATGGCTTTGACCAAAATGTTGGTAAGGATATGGACAATGAAATCCAGTCTGAGCTGGTCTCAGATGGAGATGAGGAACTTGTTGGGAACTGGAGCAAGGGTGACTCTTGTTATGTTTCAGCAAAGAGACTAGCAGCATTTTGCCCCGCCCTAGAGATTTGTGGAACTTTGAACTTGGGAGAGATGATGTAGGGTATCTGGTAGAATAAATTTCTAAGCAGCAAAGCATTCAAGAGATGACTACTGTTAAAGGCAATCAGTTTTTTTTTTTTTTTTTTTTTTT
>NW_016806413.1:1061064-1064789 GCF_001698545.2 Rhinopithecus bieti
GGTCTCGATCTCCTGACCTCGTGATCCGCCCGTCTCGGCCTCCCAAAGTGCTGGGATTACAGGCTTGAGCCACCGCGCCCGGCCGGCAATCAGTTTTATAAGGGAAGCAGAGCATAAAAGTTTGGAAAATTTGCAGCCTGACAATGTGCTAGAAAATAAAATTCCATTTTCTGAGGAGAAATTAAAGCCAGCTGCAGAGATTTGCATAAGTAACAAGGAGCCAAATGTTAATCCCCAAGACAGTGGGGGAAAGTGTTGCCAGGGCATGTCAGAGGTCTTCATGGCAGCCCCTCCTATCATGGGCCCAGATGCCCAGGAGGAAAATATGGTTTCCTGGGCTGGGCCTAGGGTTCCTCTGCTGTGTGCAGCTTAGTGACCTAATGTCCTGCATTCCAGCTGCCCCAGCTGTGGCTGAAAGGGGCCATCATAGAGTAGAACTCAGGCCGTGGCTTCAGAGGGTACAGGCCCCAAACCTTGGCAGCTTCCACATGGTGTTGAGCCTGCGAGTGCACCGAAGTCAAGAATCAGGGTTAGGGAACCTCCACCTAGATTTCAGAGGATGCATGGAAACACCTGGATGCCCATGCAGAAGTTTGCTGCAGGGGTAGGGCACTCATGGAGAACCTCTGCTAGGGCAGTGCAGCAGGGAAATGTGAGGTCAGAGCCCCCAAGCAGAGTCCCTACTGGAGCACCACCTGTTTGAACTGTGGGAAGAGAGCCACTGTCCTCCAGACCCCAGAATGATAGATCCACTGACAGCTTTCACTATGCACCTGGAAAAGCTGCAGACACTCAACACCACCCCATGAAAACAGCCGGGAGGGAGGCTGTACCCTGCAAAGCCACAGGGGTGGAGCTGCTGAAGACCTTGGGAACTCACCTCTTGGATCAGCATGACTGGTTGTGAGACATGGAGTCAAAGGAGATTATTTTGGAGCTTTGAGATTTGGACTGCTCTGCTGGATTTCGGACTTGCATGGGGCCGGTAGCCTCTTTGTTTGGGCCAATTTCTCCCATTTGGAATTACCCAGTGCCTGCACCCCCGTTGTATCTAAGAAGTAACTAAATTGCTTTTGATTTACAGGCTCATCGGTGGAAGGGACTTGCCTTGTCTCAGATGAGACTTTGGACTTTTGAGTTAATGTTGAAATGAGTTAAGACCTTGGGACTTTGGAAAGGCATGATTGGTTTTGAAATGTGAGGACATGAGATTTGGGAGGGGCCAGGGGTGGAATGGTATGGTTTGGCTGTGTCCCCACCCAGATCTCATCTTGAATTTCCACATGTGGGAGGGACCTGGTGGGAGATAATTGAATCGTGGGGGCAGGTCTTTTCCATGTTCTAGTGGTGGTGAGTAAGTCTCACGAGATCTGATAGTTTTGTAAGGGGGAGTTTCCCTGCACAAGCTTTTTGCTTGCTACCATCCACGTAAGATGGGACTTGCTCCTCCTGCCTTCCACCATGATTGTGAGGCTTCCCCAGCCACGTGGAACTGTTAAGTTCATTAAACCTCTTTTGTAAGTTGACCAGTCTCAAGTATGTCTTTATCAGCAGTGTGAAAACGGACTAATACAGGTGCACACCGCTGCACTGGACTAATACAGGTGCACACCGCTGCACTGGCTCCAGTCCTGCTTTCAAGGCTCCGTTTGTTTCCTAATTGTGACTTGCAATGTAAAGGCTTCATTTCCCCCATCTCTGAAATTATTTTTTTTCTTTTCAAAACACTCTGCCATGTATTCAAGGTATCTGCCATCTCTTTCAAGCATGTGATCAGCTTGATAACTTTTGCTGGGGGTTGGTGTTCAGAATGACAGGGTCTTGCCCAGGCTGGAGTGCAGTAGCACAGTCATAACTCACTTTAGCCTCGACCTCCCTGGGCACAAGCGATCCTCCTATCTTAGCCTCCTGAGTAACTGGGACTACAGGCGCATGCCACCGCACCCTGCTAGGTTGTTTTTTTTTTTGTTTTTTTTTTGTTTTTTTTTTTTTGAGCCCAGGAGTTCTGGGCTCAAGTCCTGCCTCGGCCTCCCAAAGTGCTGGGATTACAGGCATGAGCCTCCATTCCTGGCCCTAGAGTTTGCTAATTTCATTCTTTTTTTTTTATTTTGAGACAGAGTCTTACTCTGTCACCCAGGCTGGAGTGCAATGGTGCAATCTCGGCTCACTGCAACCTCTGCCTCCCGAGTTCAAGGGGTTCTCCTGCCTCAGCCTCCTGAGTAGCAGGGATTACAGATGCCCGTCACCATGCCTGGCTAATTTTTGTTTTTTTTTAGTAGAGTTGGGGTTTCACCATGTTTGCCAGGTTGGTCTCAAACTCCCAACCTCAGGTGATCTGCCCACCTCAGCCTCCCAAAGTGCTGGGATTACAGGCGTGAACCCAGACCTTGACAATTTCAGTGGGGAAAAAGAAAATCTTACTTACATGTTTGGGCCAAGTGCTGTACTAATGGGTGGGGACACCTTGATAAGTATTTGATAAGTTATGTTTCTTGTCTTAAGGGAGTATAGAAGAAATGGTTAAGTCAGAACTGGGAGGAGTGAGAGAAATTGAAGCAACCTTTGAGGTAGGCCTTGAAGAATGAGCAGAAATTCCCCCAAAGTGGGGTGGGAGTGGTGGGACCAACCTGGCCAACTTCAGACCTTCTTTGAGTTCCAAAGTCAGGTACTTTGAACTGACTTCCAGGATACCTGGAGTAAAGTACAGTTCTGCTTGAAGTGTTTGTTTGGAAACATGAGTTTGTTCCAGTGAGGCTGCTGTATTAGAGAACCACTTGAGAGTTTGCTGTACACAGTGTCATCTGTGAGAAATGTTAGGTGATTGTGAAAAGTTGAGGCCAGCTGAACCAAGCCATGTAATATACACACCTTCAACATAGATCAGTCACCTCAGTTGACTTGTATGTCAGCCACATTTGTGTACATCTGATGTTACAGCACTCACTCTCTTTGTCTCCACTTCTCAATAACTCACAAGCTGTAAACCGTCTGAGGCCCACTTCCACAGAGCAAGCCTCGGGCCTTTTTCAAGGTAAAGTATCACAGTTACTTGTATTTCTTAACCATTTAACATGTGTAGAACTTTACTACCATTTTCACTAGATTGTTTTGTGTATGTGGGTCACTGACAAAATTTTTTAGTGTTGTGCCCCTAATTCCATTTTTCCTCACAAATGGTGGGTTTTTGCATAGCAAGATGCTTTATTTATTTATTTATTTTTTTAAAGAACACATGTCTGTAACTGCAAATGAACCCAGAAAAGTGAGGACGAGTTGCGGGGCAGGTTGGCTATGTGATATGAAGACTTTGGCCTATGTTCTGTAGGCAATGCTTGTGATTATTTGGGAGCACTTGCAATATTCTTGGATATTTTGGAGCCTGGTGATTCTTTGCATTACCTTGTGGCGCTTTTAACTTCCTTGAACCTCCTCCTCCTCCTCCTCCCTTCTGCCTTCTGTCACCTTCAGAGCGTTCCTGTTGCGTGTGCCTGTTTATCTTCACTAGGAGCCAGTGATTTTTTGACTTGCATGTGTGTTTTTGTTTTGTTTTTATTTTTATTTTTTGGAGACAGAGTCTTGCTCTGTTGCCCAGACTGGAGTGCAGTGGCACAGTCTCGGTACACTGCAAGCTCCGCCTCCCATGTTCACGCCGTTCTCCTGCCTCAGCCTCCCGAGTAGCTGGAACTACAGGCTCCCGCCACCACGCCCGGCTAATTTTTTTTTTT
>NW_016806413.1:1065765-1101295 GCF_001698545.2 Rhinopithecus bieti
AAAGTGCTGGGATTACAGGCTTGAGCCACCGTGCCCAGCCGTTTTTGTCATTTTTAAGACAGGGTCTCACTCTCACCAAGGCAGGAGTGCAGTGGCACGGTCATGGCTCACTGCAGCTTCAACCTCCCACTCTCAAGTGAGCCTCCCACCTCAGCCTCCCAAGTAGCTGGGACTAGAGTCGCACACCACTGTGCTCGGCTAAGTTTTTGTATTTTTTTGTAGAGATGGGGTTTCCCCTTGTTGCCCAGACTGGGACACTGACTTGTTAGTTTACCTTCTAGGTAAAGTGTTGAGCGTTGAAGAGGGTCTAGATTAGGGCTTCTGGATGCTGGATTTCTCCACCAAGATGCAGGCCCCTAAAGAGCTGGGTTTGGCTAGCCCTTTGGTGACAGCTTGTATTGCTCCTTAGCCCACAGATGCATCTGACTAAGGATGGAAGAACATGTCTGTGTGAGGAGCCTGGAGCCGGAGACAGGGCTGTTTGAGAGGAGGCCGCCTCTGGTGTGCCCTTAAGAGAATTCCCATTGTGGGGCACTGCTCAGCTACTCCCACCTGGTATGGGTCAAATAATCAGATTTGTGAGCGTCTCACAACCATCTCTATAGCCCAACCAACCCTGGATTCTGGAGAGTAGAGGCAGCTAAGCTGCTAGATGGTCTTCTCTGGCAGGCTCTGTACTCAGTGGCCATTTACGCCAGGTAGCTTGGCAAGCCTGCCTCCTGTGCTGACTGTGGGCCCTGGGGAAGTGTCGAGGATGTTGACGGCCTCTAGCATCTGAAGTACACCTGCCCATCGGCCTCTGAAGGAGTGGATCCTTAGATTTCCTTCATGATCTTACCCTTTCTCCTGGCCTCCAGAAATTACGTTGTTTTTGCATGAGGCGCCAAAGCCTAGGCCATCTTGGCTGAAAGATGTGAAAGCCCTTTGCTCCTTGCAGGACCCTGGGGATTTTGGTGGTAGCCTGATGGCTGGTGGCAGCTTAATCAGGGCCATAAGATAATTTTATGGAAGACCTGGTTACTTAGCATCTGAACCTGCCTCGTTGCCTCTCTGAGCATAGTCTGCTGCTTTCTGCTTTGATCAAATTCATTCCTCTTGTCCCTGCAAACCTTCAGGGGAGGCCAATGTTCGAGGCCCCTGAGCCTTAGGAATAAATAACTCTGGGTGAGAACTGCCTGTCGTTGGCTCTGTGCCGGCTTTCTTCAACCTCCTCTGAGTCCTCCTCTAAGTCTTAAGCCGTTGTGATTAGCTACATCCTGCCAAGTCTCTTCTGGAAATGAATAAAGCCCTTGCTAAGAGCCGGAAACATTGGTTCCAGTTCCTCCTGGGGTGAAGGTTTGTTGTGCCTTTATTGAATAGCACTCATACCTGTAAGAAGAGACATTTTCTTCAGCCCTTCTGATACGGATACTGATCTGTTTATTACTTAATACGCCGATCATCTGTCCAGCTAGGATATATGCTCCTTGGGTGGCTTTTTGTTGCTGTTTCCCATTCCGTTCCTAGCCCCTGGAGCAGTGCCGTACCCAGACTGGGCACCTGCGAATAGTTCGCGAATTAGCTGATAGAGTTGCCTTCTGGGTGCTAGGAACCATACTGGGTGTTTCATTCAGCGGCCGCTGGTTCCACAGAGATGAGGTGTTCTACTCAGTTAAAGATGAGGACACTGAGGCACAGAGGGCAAGTATTTGTCCAAGGCTGTAGGGCTTATTGGCCAGCCACATCATTGCTGACCACTTACCACATACCCTCATTTGTATAATGAGCAAGAGGCTTGTGTTTCTTTTGAGTATTAAGGTGTGGTTATTGATATGACTGAGGGTATCAACGTTCCGTTTAAGAGGTGTTTGTGACCAGGTGCAGTGGCTCACTCCTATAATCCCAGCACTTTGGGAAGTCCAGGTGGGCGGATCACTTGAGGTCAGGAGTTGGAGACCATCCTGGCCAACATGGCAAAACCCCATCTCTACTAAAAATATAAAAATTAGCTGGGCATGGTGGTGGGTTCCTGTAATCCCAGCTAGTTGGGAGGCTGAGGCACGAGAATTGCTTGAACCTGAGAGGTAGAGGCTGCAGTCAGCCAAGATCACACCACTGCACTCTAGCCTGGGTGACAGAACAAGACTGTCTCAAAAAAAAAAAAATTATGTGTTTTTATTTATTTGTTTAATTTGAGACTGAGTTTCACTCGTCGCCCAGGCTGGATGCAATGGCGCGATCTCAGCTCACTGTAACCTCCGCCTCCTGGGCTCAAGCGATTCTCCTGCCTCGGCCTCCCGAGTAGCTGGGATTACAGGCGCCCACCACCACACCCACCTAATTTTTGTGTTTTTGGTAGGGAGTAGGTTTCCCCATATTGGTCAGGCTGGTCTTGAACTCCTGACCTCAGGTGATCCGCCCATTTTGGCCTCCCGAAGTGCTGGGATTACAGGCGTGAACCACCATGCCCGGCCCAGTTCTCTTATTTTCAGTGGGTAATTGTATCAGACCCTGCCTCCCAGGCAGGATTTGAGGGTTCTGTGTACCTGATGTAGGGCTGGGCTAAACAGAAGAGCTTCTCGTTAGAGCATCTCCCCATGGACTGGCTGCAGAGTTACAGCATCATTCTGGTTCTGGTGTGCTCCCCACTGCCCCTTTTCCGCTGACTCACTCTTTGCTCATAAGAATACAGTGATAATGAGATACAGTCATAGAATTTGGTTCCAGTCTAACCCTCTTCCTGTTTCCTGCCCGCCTGACAGTCTGTCTCTGTCAATTAGCAGGCTCTTTTATATATGATAGAGACACATGCACATATGAATACACAGTCTCTGACCTACAGTGGGGTTTTTTTGTTTTTTGTTTTGTTTTGAGACAGAGTCTCGCACTCTCACCCAGGCTGGAGTGCAGTGGCGCCATCTCAGCTCACTGCAGTCTCCGCCTCCCAGGTTCACGCCATTCTCCTGCCTCAGCCTCCCGAGTAGCTGGGACTACAGGTGCCTGCCACCACGCCCGGCTAATTTTTTGTATTTTTAGTAGAGACCTGGTTTCACCGTGTTGGCCAGGATGGTCTCTATCTCCTGACCTTGTGATCCGCCCGCCTCGGCCTCCCAAAGTACTGGGATTATAAGGCATGAGCCACTGCGCCCGGCTGACTTACAGTGTTTTATTTAGGATTTTTCAACTTAAGATTTATTGGGAGTTAGCCTCATTGTAAGTCAAGGAACATCTGCACATCATATACATATATACCATAAATATACATAATTAAATGTCATACTCCTGCTAGAGTGGGGGGGTCAATATCTGAAGTACTTATAATAGCTTTATGTGGGGGGATCCTCTAAGAATAAGAGAATAATTACGTAGACCTTAAATAATAAATCTGTGAGAATGAAGAAAGCCCCGAAGCCCTCCCAACTTCCACCCTGTCAGCCACCTCTCTGTCCTATACTCTGTCCTATACTCTGTCACTACCCCTGAGCCTCACGGCTTTCTTCACGCCTGGTCTACCCTGAATCTCCTCCTTGGTCTATAGTCTGACTTGTTCAGTCTCCCATCTGTTCTCTTCGGCACCTTTGTTGTCCTCAGTTCTCTCCCCGCCTCCACACAGTGCTTGTCTGGGACATCCCTCTTCCCTTCTGCCCACCCCACCCACATACATTGTTTCTTGACTAACACCTCCTGTCACTTTATAGGCTCCATTCAGTGCCGCTTCCTCTAGACAGCCCAGCTTGATCCTCAGTGCAGTTAGGCTGGGACTGCAACTCCTTTGCTGCTGCTTCCACTTGATTAGGTCACCAGTGTCCCACTTCCGTATCTGAGCTCACTGGCTGCCTTCTGGTTCCCCAGCCTGTGCATTGCAGCTGTTCACTGCTTCTTCCTCCTTGAAGAAGGAGGTTTTGTCTAAGTGACAGCTCCAGGTTCTCCTAGCTTTGTTTCTTTTAAATTCTCTTTTACAGATTCTATCTACCTGCCTCCCCAAGTTTTCACAGATTCTGAAATCTCTATGTCCATCCCAGTTCTCACTCTTGAGTTTCTGACTACCTTTGGCCCTTTCTCCCTGGGTATCTCACACCCCACTTTTCTAAAACTACGCTCAGCTCCTGTTTCTATTCTCCCTTCCCTCATTGGGTTTTGTGATATCACTCTTGCAGGGTAAGAAGCTAGATAACCTTGTCATGAGTTGTTTCTCCTTTCACCTTGGAACTTTAGGAATCCCTAGCATCTGGCTGTCTTGACCATCCCCAGTCAGGAATGACCACTTCTCTACTTCAGCTCCTCTTTTCTTAGTGGCGGGGGTGCCATCAGCACCCCACTCTTACCCTCATTTATTCCTTCAATAAATGTGAGCATCCGCTTTGTGTAAGGTCTTAGCTAGGTACAAAGTAAATAGAGCCCTGTCCTCGTAGCATTTGTGTAAGTGAGAGCATCCTGGACGAGAGGCTGGAGGATGGTGGGGCCCTTTCCTGAAATGGAGTGTATGTTGGCGGAAGGAGGAGGCATGAGGTCCTTTTGGAACACACTAAATTTGAGATATCTGAAAAATCACCATCAGTGTGCCAGCTAGTTTCTAGAATTGATGTATTTGATTCTGGCACTAACATACCTATTTGAGGGTGCGGGTTTTGGTGTCAGACTGCCCTGGTTTAAGTCTAGGCTCTGTTTACTAGATGTGGACGACGTTGGGCAAATTACTTAACTTTAATCCTTAGCTGCTTCATGTGTAAATGGGGACCATAACAGTGCCTATTTCCTTACTGGGTGATACGAGGAACACATGTGGTAGTATTTAGGAAGCACAGTGCCTTGTGCAGATGCATAGAAGGCACATCTCAGCTGTTGTTAGTTTTCTTATTCCATTGGACTCTCACCTACATGATCCAGAACCCTTTGTAGTTGGTGAGGGCTACTTTCCCATGACCCCTAAGGTCTCCATTCACTCTGCATTTCTACATCCCCACTATGAATGAGGCAGGGAGGTATGCAGCCCCTTCTTAAAACTGGGTGGGAGGTCGGGCGTGGTGGCCCATGCCTGTAATCCCAGCGCTTTGGGAAGCTGAAGCAGGTGGATCACCTGAGGTCAGAAGTTTGAGACCAGCCTGACCAACCTGGTGAAACCCCATCTCTACTAAAAGTAGAAAAATTAGCTGGGTGTGGTGGCACACGCCTGTAATCCCATCTATCTGGGAGGCTGAGGCAGGAGAATCGCTTGAACCTGGGAGGTGGAGGTTGCAGTGAGCCAAGATTGCACCACTGCAGTCACTCCAGCCTGGGCAACAGAGTGAGACTCCGTCTCAAACAAAACAAAACAGTGGGATGTGATATCACACAGCGTTTTAGGGCTTGAGCAGAAGGTTGGAGCTGGGCACTGGGAAGGTGGATTTGGAGAGACTACCAGCCTGTGCTGTGGGGCTGAGTATGTTGATGGGTATGTGTCAACCCACAGACCCTGAGCCTTTACAGTGTGTCTGCACTGCTCCCAACACTCTCTTCTAATAACTTCTGGAATCCTCACACACCATTGAGGTAGGTGCAGTTCTGTTCTATAGACAAGAAATGGGGCACAGAGAAGTTCAGTACCATGCCCCAAGGTCACAGGTTGGGGTTCAGGTACCTGGATTTTTTTTAGATGGAGTTTGGAGTTTCGCTCTCGTTGCCCAGGCTGGAGTGTAATGCTATGATCTCAGCTCCTCCACCTCCCGGGTTCAAGAGATTCTTCTGCCTAATTCAAGAGTAGCTGGAATTAGAGGCATCCACCACCACTCTCGGCTAATTTTTTGTATTTTTTAGTAGAGATGGGGTTTCACCATGTTGGCCAGGCTAGTCTCAAACTCCTGGCCTCGGGTAATCCACCCGCCTTGGCCTCCCAGAGTGCTGGGATTACAGGTGTGAGCCACCGCACCCAGCCGGTGCTTGGATTTCAATCCCAGTTGCCTGGCTCAAGAGATACGCCCTAATTGCAGTGCCAGCCTGGCTCCACACACCATGCTTAGGAGTTAGGTCTTGATAAGGAGCCAGGGAAAGTTGCTGTGGCAAATGTTTTGGAAAGATGGCCTGGCAGTAGGGTAGATGGGCACCCAGGGACAGGAGACCCAGCATGAGCAGGCATGGTAATGGTGCAGAGAAGGATGACACGGCAGCAGCACTGGGGATGCACAGAGGGTGGATATGAAGAGCGTTCCTGTTGTTTCCGCCACCTGGATCCCTTTCACCTGTGTCTGCTTTGCAACTCCATCCCATTATGCTACTTCAGTATGTACCATGGTGTGGTCTCTGGAACAGCAGCACCTGGGAACTTGTTAAGACGTGTAAATTGGAGGGCCTAGCAGCCTGGGCTTAACAAGCCCTCTGTGGGGGAGCCTGATATAGGCTCCTGCTTGAGAAGCACTCTCCTAATCTAAGCCGCTAGCACCCAGCAGTGGGTGACCACAAGGGTCTTGTCCTTGCTTTGGCTGTCTCTTAGTCCCTCAGCCTTGTCCTGTGCTCAGGGCTTGTGGCTCCATTACCCACTGCATTGCTGACACTGAGTTTGCCGTGTTCAGCCTCACTTCTCAGTGAAATCCAAGGGCCTGTCAACCTCTGCATCTGGTGATTTCTCTGCCTTTACGCAGAGCTTCTACTTGGCTGCCTAGTCCACAGTCTCCTGGTTCACCGTTCACCTGGTCCCAGCGACAGAAGTCTCAGCTGGACACACACCGTGCTTTAGAGTGAGTGGCTCTTGTCTCCTCAACTCTAGACGGCAACAGTGAAATTGTGGGAAGAGCCTGAGGCTCTGAGCTCTGTTTGGCCTCAGAAGCTCTGTCCCTTCCCTTCCGGTTACGGTTACTGAGGAGTTGGTGTGGTTGTGTGTGGCAGTCCTGACTTGCACCTCTTCCCAGGCGTTAGCACAGTACCTTGCCAAGATGGCAGGAGCCAGAAAGGAGGTAGCATAATAATTACGCTTGCAGGCTTTGGGATCAGGAAGTCCTATATGCAACAAGAATGCTTGCTTCCTAAGATGAATATAGAATTAAGGATGTCATTGCGTAACATATTCAGCGAAGAACCTAGGGACAGAAAGGACCAGTATATTATCGAGCTGAGCTTTGTTTCAGTGATGTAAGTGGCAGCATTTATCAAATCAGTATCTTTGTTTTTCAGGACTTGAAAATACTGGAAATCTGTCCGGATCCAAATTCTTTTGCAAGCCAGATGAGTAACCAGACGGCATGAAAGGTTGAGAACATTTGTCTTCCCTGCAAACCTTGGTATAGATCACGTCCTTTTCTGTAGGTTGGCACCAAAGAGCACAATGAGTACAGTAAGTTTTATCTCTTGAATTTGTGATTTTTTAGGGCTCATTAACTACCTTCTTCCTTATAGCACATGAGTGAAAGTGAGTTCCATAATGGCACTTCAAAGTAGCCCCACTTCTTGAAGGAGTGTGTGTAGGATCTTTCTGGTCGTTACATCAGTTCACTTATCGACACTGAACTGAATTCCAGCCATAAAGGGCAGTGCCCAGAAGACAAAAGGCTAAGAAGGAATAACTTAGGGTTTGGTCATCTCAGACCTTCACAGCAGTTGTCAGTGTCATAGAAATACTAAAACTTTTTGCTTTTTAGAATTATTTATAGACTGGGCATGGTGGCTCACACCTGTAATCACAACACTTGGGAGGGATTAAGGTAGAAAGATCACTTGAGCCTAGGACCAGCCAGGGCAACACAGGCCCCATCTCTACAAACAAACAAACAAAATTGAGCCAGGCGTGGTGGGGTGCACCTATAGTCCCAGCTACTTGGGAGGCTGAGGCAGGAAGATTGCTTGAACCCAAGAGTTCAAGGCTAGCTATGATGACACCACTGCACTCCAGCTGGATGACAGAGTCAGACCCTGTCTCTATAAAAGTATTTCCACCCAGTTTTCCATTTTTCCTTCTATTTTGTTTCCCTGTAACGTTCTTGGTTCATTCATTGTGAGCATGATAGTAATGATCCATAGTGGAAAGTTTCTTATATTCTGTGACCAAAGTTGATGTCGTCATTATAATGACTATTTTAAGGCTAGGCGGCCGCGGTGGCTCAAGCCTGTAATCCCAGCACTTTGGAAGGCCGAGAACGGGCCCGATCAACGAGGTCCAGGAGATTCGAGATCCATCCCTGGCTGAATCGGTGGAAACCCCGTCTCTACTAAAAAAATACAAAAAAAATATAGCCAGGCGACGAGGCGGGCGCCTGTAGTCCCAGCTACTCGGGAGGCTGAGGCAGGAGAATGGCGTAAACCTGGGAGGCGGAGCTTGCAGTGAGCTGAGATCCGGCCACTGCACTCCAGCCTGGGCGGCAGAGCAAGACTCCGTCTCAAAAAATAATAATAATAATAATAATGACTGTTTAGAGCTTTTGTTTATTTTCTGAAACAGGGTCTTGCCCTGTCACCCAGCCTGGAGTGCAGTGGCCCGATCTTGGCTCACTGCAACCTTCACCTTCTGGGTTCAAGTGATTCTTGTGCCTCAACCGTCCACATAGCTGGGATCACAGGCGTGCACCTCCCCGCCCAGCTGATTTCTGTATTTTTAATAGAGACAGTTTTTGCCATGTTGTCCAGGCTATTTTTGTTTGTTTGTTGAGATGGAGTCTCTCTCTGTCGCCCAGGTTGGAGTACAGTGGCACTGTCTCGGCTCGCTGCAACCTCTGCCTGCCGGGTTCAAGCAAGTCTCCTGCCTCAGCCTCCTGAGTAGCTGGGATTACAGGCACCTACCACTATGCCCAGCTGATTTTATATTTTTAGTAGAGACGGGATTTCACCTTGTTGGCCAGGGTGATCTCAAATTCCTGACTTCAAGTGATCTTGGCCTCCCAAAGTGCTGAGATTACAGGCATGAGCCACTGTGCCCAGCAGTTTTTGTTTGTTTTTAAAAGATAGGGTCTCTCTCTGTCTCCCTATCTGGAGTGCAGTGGTGTGATCATAGCTCACTGCAGTCTCCACAACTCCTGGAGTCAAGCAGTCCTTTCACCTCAGCGTCCTGAGTAGCTAGGATCATAGGCATGCACTATCACACCTGGCTAATTTTTAAGAAAATATTGGTTGGGCGTGGTGGTTTACACCTGTAATCCCAGCACTTTGGGAGGCCAAGGTGGGCGGATCATGAGGTCAGGAGCTCAAGACCATCCTGGCTAACACGGTGAAACCCTGTCTCTACTAAAAATACAAAAAATTAGCCGGGCGTAGTGGCGGGCACCTGTAGTCCTGGCTACTTGGGAGGCTGAGGCAGGAGAATGGCGTGAACCCAGGAGGCAGAGTTTGCAGTGAGCTGAGATCACGCCACTGCACTCCAGCCTGGGCAACAGAGCGAGACTCCGTCTCAAAAAAAAAAAAAAATGTTTGTAGGCATGGAGTCTTGCTTTATTGCCCAGGCTGATCTTGAACTTCTGGCTTCAAGCAATCCTCCCACCTAGGCTCCCAAAGTGAGTGACCATATCCAGACTGCTCAGAGCTTTTATCACATCTGTAAGGCAGCTCTGGTTTGGTGTAATTCAGGTTTCACGTGGAACCCCTTGAGCTCTAGAGAAGATTGCCTGAAGGTCCCCCTGTCCCAGTTTATTCTCTACTGACAGAGTTCCCACCGCAAGGTGGTTTAAATGATCTAAACTCTAAAACAACTGTTGTCTGAGATCCTGAATTCCTTGTCAGACAAACCAGATGTGAAATAGCCTGCTGATTTCTTCCAGTGCTCCAGAGATGCTGTGAATGGTATGGGAAGATGGATGGTGGGGGCAGGATGAGGCTGAACAAACAGCTCTCAGAGGGAACGGTCATGGAAATGCTGGTCACACCCTCTGAGTCCTTTGGGTGCTCACCCTCTTCTGTTACTTCCTGGCCATTCCTGGCCCCCATTTTGCTCCAGGGCCCACTTTTGATGGTGATACACAAAAAAGCCTGCTTCTTTGACCTCCCACCACCTTGGTGCTTCACCTGCGGGTTACCACGTAGCTCACCTATAGGGAAATAGGTGCTGTAAGCCTTACCTCTGAAGTCCCATCTCTGCTTAGGCTGAATCGGAACAGGCAAAACAATGTAGCCTTTTGTGAGTGTGTGTGTGAAGAAATTGGTTAAAATTCCTGAAAGTTATGGTGTGGTTATAGCTTATGTGGTTGTGATTGGATGGTCAGTTTTCACCAAAAGCTATGGACCTCTGAGGGCCCTGCTAGTAAAAAGGAGGAGAGTTATGACCAGAATTATGGGAGGGCGAGAGGGGAGAGTTCTGCAGATATTCCTGGATTTATTGAGCCTGTCTTGAGTGGTGCAGGGAAGCTAGTTGGGGGGAGGAGGAGGCTCAGAGAAAGCAGAGTGGGAGGGTGAAGGATGTCTTCAGGAAGGAGGTGACATTTGAGTGAGTTCTGGAAAGCTGTGCAAGAATTGGCCAGGTGAAGAAAGGGAGGGATGGGTACTCCAGGCAGGGAAGAAGCTCCAGATAAAGGCATGGAGGGGTCGATAGAGCAGGCAGGAAAGAGGATTCCTGAGGTTAGGGAGGGGTGGGAACGTTCCTGTAATTATCCATGAGGGGAGTTTTGGGGTCCAGGACCCATGGCTGCTTTCTTGGCTCCCTCAGTGGGGCCCAGAAACCACACAGGTAGCTGTGGGACATGAAGGTCTGCTTAGCAGTGTCTAGTAAGAAAGACTTGGTCTGCTACAGGCTGGGCATGGTGGATCACAGGAGTTCGAGACCAGCCTGGCCAACATGATGAAACCCTATCTCCACTAAAAATACAAAAAAATTAGCTGGGCATGGTGGCAGGTGCTTGTAATCCCAGCTACTCGGGAGGCTGAGGCAGGACAATTGCTTGAACCCGGGAGGCAGAGGTTGCAGTAAGCTGAGATCGTGTCACTGCACTCCTGCCTGGGCGACAGAGCGAGACTCTCTCTCAAAAAAAAAAAAAAAAAAAAAGACTTGGTCGGCTACAAGGGAAGGAGGGTACAAGGACAAAGGACATTATCAAAGAGAATGGGATTAATTTTTTTTTATTTATTTATTTTGAGACAGTAGTCATGCTCTGTCGCCCAGGCTGGAGTGCAGTAGGTGCAATATTGGCTCACTGCAACCTCTGCCACCCGGGTTCTAGTGATTCTCCTGCCTCAGCCTCGCAAGTAGCTGGGACTACAGGTGCGTGCCACCAGGCTTGGCTACTTTTTGTGTTATTAGTAAAGACAAGGTTTCAGCATCTTGGCCAGGCTGGTCTTGAACTCCTGACCTCGTGATCCATGAGAATGGGGTAAATAGTAAAGAGTCCTAAGTGTTTGAAATGCTTGTTTTCCGGTGTTGTAAAAAAAAATAGCATTTGAACATAAATTTAATATTTTTAGCAAGGCCATTTTTATACTTTCTACAGAAAGGGTACACTCACCAGTAGTTTTGCCGTGAGAGTACATTGAATAAAGGAGACAGGGTTGTTTATAACTTGGTGTGTTTACCCTACTGCTGTGTCCGGTTTTTATTGGCTGGAATGGGACCTCACGTTCTGTATTTGTCCCAACTGGTTAGTAACTTACAACTTTTGTTGTTGTTGTTGTTGTTGTTGTTGGCGGGGGAGGGGAGACGGAGTCTTGCTCTGTCCGCCTAGGCTGGAGTGCAGTGATGTGATCTCGGCTCACTGCAAGCTCTGCCTCCTGGGTTCACGCCATTCTCCTGCCAGTCTCCTGAGTAGCTGGGATGCCCGGCTAATTTTTTTTGTATTTTTTTAGTAGAGATGGGGTTTCACCGTGTTAGCCAGGATGGTCTCAATCTTCTGACCTCGTGATCCACCCACCTCAGCCTCCCAAAGTGCTAGGATTACAGGCGTGAGCCACTGCGCTGGGCCAGAACTTTGTAAAAGAGGCAAAGGCAGAGGAGAATAATCGTGCCGGGCCAGAACTTTGTAAAAGAGGCAAAGGCAGAGGAGAATAAAGGAATGAGGAAGTAACTTGTGGAATGCTGAGAAAGGTAAAAATAACCTTTAAATAAGGAAGAGAAACAGGGTATGATCTAATGCTTGCTTGGACTAATATAAGCATGCTAGGGTAAATATTTAGGCTAAATTGTGGGAGCTAAGAATATAAAGTATATTGATTTCTTTATTATGGCTAGCAGATATTTAAGAATGTTAGTATAGGTCTTTGAGTAAATTTTGCTTTTAAGAGAAGTTACTATTTATTTCTAATTAGATGGGGAGGAAAGTCTTTGAAGAGGAACCTCTACTTTTTACATAAGTAACCTAGTGGCTGCTGGGGAAACCCTTCAAACACTAGGCAGTAGAACTCTGCTGAGGTTGTTGTCAGCTCCCTTGAGGCCAAGAGCAGCTGCTCACTTGGGAATTATGGCTGCTGTCACTTGGCCTCTGGGCCCTCCTGGGGCTGGTTTTGTGCTCCTTAGTCGGTGGGAAGTTGCTAGACCCAGCTTCATTCCCAAAACATCTCAAGCTGCCATTTGATAAGAGTAGCATTGCAACACAGATATAATTAGGCTTATCCCTGTTACCTAGCGTGGGCTTGGCTGGGTGGTGAGTGTTCCTAGATCTTGTATGAATCTCACTTGCAATATCTGGTCCTTTCAGAGTTTCCTGGGACAGATTGACCCTAGTAAGGCTAAGGAATTGGGATAATAGCATATTCCAGCTCTGCACAGTACTTTACATACATGATCTCACTTAGACCTTATAACAGTTCTGCAAGGCTGGTACTGGTGGGGAACTTGAGACTTAGTAGTGCAGTACTTGTCCAGATGGTCCAGAGTGAAGGATAGCAGGACAGGGCACAGGGGAGAAGAGCACAGAAATACACAGTGGGAATAACAAGGCGACAGGCTCTGTTGGGAGGCTCTGTCTCTTGGTTAAGGTGGAGGGTATTCTGAACTCGTCTTTTGGGACCAGCCAGCCCAGAAATGGGCGGAGCATATTGGCAAAAGGCAGCCTAAGGATTTGGAAGAAAGACTGGTCAGAGCGTCAGTTGCAGATCAGCCAGTTGAGAGCCTGAACCTTCCGGAAGACATGGCTCTTGGGTAGCCACTGGGAACAGGCTTAAAACAGGTTTGGTTCTCTGAGTTCTTTGTGGGGATGATTGTCTGGCGTGAATCACAGTTGATAATACCCTGAAAGGTTCAAGGCCACATTTCCCGGGGGAAGATGAGCTTTCCACAATGTATAGAAACTCAGAAAACTCCAAGTTCTTTATGCTAAGAAACGAAAAGGGCCCAGAAAGGCTGGACACAAAGTCAGGGAAGAGACATTGATAACTTTTGGTTAAAGGGAAGGGTTTCCAGCCTTTTGGCCAGGGCATCCACGACAAGTCCAAATCCAGACTTGCCCTGAAGCTTTTGTAAAGGGATGCATGGTGTCCCTTTTGACGTGCCGATAGTTTTTTGTTTTTTCGGGGTTTTTTGTTTGTTTGTTTTTGAGATGGAGTCTCGCCCTGTTGCCCAGGCTGGAGTGCAGTGGTGCATCTCAGCTCACTGCGAGCTCCGCCTCCTGGGTTCACGCCATTCTCCTGCCTTAGCCTCCCAAGTAGCTGGGACTACAGGCGGCTGCCACCACGCCCGGCTAATTTTTTTTGTATTTTTAGTAGAGAGGTGTTTCACCGTGTTAGCCAGGATGGTCTCGATCTCCTGACCTCGTGATCCGCCCGCCTCAGCCTCCCAAAGTGCTGGGATTACAGGCGTGAGCCACCATGCCTGGCTTGTTTTTGTTTTTTTGAGATGGAGTCTCACATTGTCGCCCAGGCTGGAGTACAGTGACGTGATCTCAGCTCACTGCAACCTCCACTTCCCGGGTTCAAGCGATTCTCCTGCCTCAGCCTCCAGAGTAGCTGGGATTACAGGTGCCTGCCACCAGGCCCAGCTAACTTTTTGTATTTTTAGTAGTGATGGGGTTTCACCATGTTGGCCAGGCTAACCTTGAACTCCTGACCTCATGATTCTCCTGCCTCAGCCTCTCAGAGTGCTGGGATTACAGGCATGAGCCACCACCCCAAGCCGACCTGCTGATGGTTTGATAAAACAGAAGTTTTACTTTCTAGAATTTCTACTGTTGTATGTCTTGGATGATTTCTGTCTATATAAGCGTTCAGTATTCTGGAATCTCAAGTTTTGAAAGGAGCCCTAACTTCAAGTCTACTCACTGACCTGGTAATGAGGTGAACCGTTTCTGTTGTTGCCCCTTTAGTTCTTCCTGAAACCCTGACATTCTGGTGTTCATGTGACTATTCTTTCCCCCTTGCTACTCAGAGAAAGCGTCGTGGTGGAGCAATAAATTCTAGACAAACCCAGAAGCGAACTCGGGAAGCAACCTCCACCCCCGAGATTTCCTTGGAAGCAGAGCCCATAGAACTGGTGGAAACTGGTAAGATTGCCAGGGACACTACAACTGTGGGGTGTTAAAGTGGAGAGAGGTAGCTCACTGTGCCAGGGTGAGCTATTAGAAGGTGTTTTCAGTGTCTTTAGAAGGCCTATGCAATCTCAACTCACCATTTACAACTCAAAGCTTCACAGATTCTGAAATCGCCTCTCAGCTGGTTTAACTATTCAACTCTGATAATGTTTAGCAGTGGGGTAGGACCCATTTAAAAAAGAAAAATCTCTAGTGCAAACGGGATAGCCCACCTTTTCTTTTTGAAATTACATACCCAATTTGCTTGACCTCATAAAGGACTTGGCCTTCCTCTTCTGGTTTTTATTAAGGCACAAAATCACCCAAGAAGGTAAACTTGTCCACAGAGCTCCCTGTGTTGGAGCTTGGTGTAGGCAGAGTCCAGATTGGATTTCGCCTTTCTGCCTGCTCAAGAAGTGGTTGCTGGCCCGCCTGAGTGAAGTCCCTTTGCTCTGTACATACTGTTTTTATAACTAGGATATCTGCAAACTGGCGTTTTAAACAGAAGCAGCTCAGTGCACGATAAATTTCATGGGCCCCCAGGAGTAGTGAAGTTCTCCATGTGGTCTCTGAGTTTCACTTCTGCAAGTGAATTCTTGACAGCCTTGACATGAGGCTAAGATCCTGGCTCTAGACCAAAAAGGAACCAACTGCTTTCCAGCATGGCACTTGTCATCCTCTAGGCAGTCTTACCCTGTGCATGCTTAGGGCTGCCCATTAGAGCACTGTTTTGTTTTTCTTTTTGTTTGAGACGGAGTTTCGCTCTGTCACCCAGGTTGGAGTGCAATGGTGCCATCTCGGCTCACTGCAACCTCTGCCTCCCGGGTTTAAGCGAGTCTCCTGCCTCAGCTTGCCAAGTAGCTGGGATCACAGGTGCCCATCACCACACCCGGCTAATTTTTTTGTGTTTTTAGTAGAGATGGGGTTTCACCATGTCAGCCAGGCTGGTCTCAAACTCCTGACCTCAGATTATCCACCTGCCTTGGCCTCCCAAAGTGCTGGGATTATCAGCATGAGCCACCATGCCAGGCCTAGAGCACTCTTTCTGTAAGAGCCCAGAATTGTGTTCACCAGAAAGAGAATGGTTCAATAAATTGTTGTGTATCAGTATATGGACTGTTGGGCAGCCCTTCTTTTCAATAAAGAATGCAATCATGTTATATAAATTATATTGTATATATAAGGTTATCATGGTTTTTATTCTTGTGAAACTTTATGATACAAGAAAATAAAACAGGCCGGCCAGATTGCTTGAGCCCAGGAGTTCCAGACCAGCCTGGACAACATAGCAAGACCCTGTCTCTACAAATAAAAAAATTAGCCAAGTGTGAGAGGCTGAGATCAGAGGATCACTTGAGTCTGGAACATTGAGGCTGCAGTGAACTGTGATCGTGCCACTGCACTCTAGCCTGGGCAACAGCAAGACCCCACCTAAAAGATAAATAAAAGAAGTTACGTTAGGCTGGGCGCCGTGGCTCGCGCCTGTAATGCCAGCAGTTTGGGAGGCCAAGGCGTGTGGATCACCTGAGGTCAGGAGTTCCACTGTGCCTGGCCCATTTAGTGCTTTTAAATATTAATAGTAATCAGAAACAAAATGGTTGTGAGTCATTTTTTACTTTATATAAATGGAAGTTGTACATTAACTGTTTGATCCATGTCCTTCTCACCTTCATCCTGTGCTCACGTAGACATCACAGTATACCCTAAGGGCTGAAAGGCAAGCTTCACAAGAGATGCAACCCATTTTGTGTGCTGAAGTTCTAGGGACCAGTAAATATCACTGTTATTCTCCATCCAAGTAGGGAGACACTTGGGAGATAAATGGAGATTAAAAGTTTGTCCTTGGCTGGGCGCGGTGGCTCACACCTGTAATCCCAGCACTTTGGGAGGCTGAGGCGGGTGGATCACAAGGTCAGGAGTTCAAGACCAGCCTGGCCAAGATGGTAAAACCTCTTCTCTACTAAAAATACAAAAAAACTTAGCCGGGGATGCTCCCGGGTGCCTGTAATCCCAACTACTTGGGAGGCTGAGACAGAATTGCTTGAAGCTGGGAGGCGGAGGTTGCAGTGAGCCGAGATGACGCCACTGCACTCCAGCCTTGGCAACAGAGCGAGACTCTGTCTCCAAAAAAAAAAAAAAAAAAAAGAGTTTGCCCTAGATCCCTAGATTAACCAATGAAGCTACTAAACTAAGCCTGACTTTTGGTCCTTAGGCCAGGTGAGAGTGGTCTGCTTCCCCTACTGGGAGGAGCAAAGGTTTCAGGCTGGTCCATCACAAAGAGAAAGGCCCAGGGCTGGGCATGCATGGTGCCTTCTCCCAGATGGGGCACAGAGGCATAGCCGTGTGGAAGTGGGTTGCTGTGGAATAGAGGTGTTCACATGTGCACACATATATAACTGCCAAGGTACATTTGTAAAAACCCATACATCCCCACTGAGAGCAGAATTCTGGAAGGGTGTTTACTGGCTTTCCCTCCTGAAGGAGGTGTTGGTCCTGGTGCTCTTTGCAGTGTGTACTTCAGGATTATTTCAGTTTGGGGTAAACGTATATTCCATTTGCAGTCATACTAAAGGGTAGAGGGATACAACCTTATTTTCCTCTTAATGCTTGTTGAAATACTTTCTTTTGAAGCTGGAGATGAAATTGTGGACCTCACCTGTGAATCTTTAGAGCCCGTGGTTGTTGACCTGACTCACAGTGACTCTGTTGTGGTAAGTGTTGGAGTGTGAGAGTCGGCTCTTTCTTGGGTGTGGGTCCCTGGCCAGTGCCAGCATCTGACATCCATGGTCAGAGACTACAGGTCAAGGTTATAGCTTATGCTAAAGAAGTTCATGCATCTTGTGGCATTGAGCTTTTAGAAAGAACCTGTAACAACAATAATAATAAAGAAGTTCATGCATTCAGTGACGAGAGCCCAAAATGAAAAATGTTTCAGGAAAAATTTGTTATGGCCTTGTTGCCTATGGAGTAGGTCTGTGTAACCTGACCTTGCCACACCTGGGCACAAAAGTGATTTGGGGAAAATCTCAAGGCCCCCACATCTGCCTTCAGTCCCTGATTACACAGTTTATACCAGCTGTGTGACCTTGGGCATGTGACTTAGCCTGATTCACTTTCCATGAAATGGGGACAGGTCACTCATGTCAGTAGGGCATGGTGTAAGAGATCTTACGAGAGATGCCATGTTTGAGTGCCTGACACCTAGAATGGTGCCCAGTCACTGTGAGTTTATGCCCTCCCACCTGAAAGGAAAGAATGTTGGCTCAGCACTGCCAGTGGGAAATCTCTCAAGTTCTAAAAGCACCTGCTGTTGAGCATGGTCTCAGGGGATGCAGGCTCCCTGCGTTGCCACCTGATGCCTACTGTGTCCTGATGCCAGGGAGGCCGGAGTCCAGGAGGCTGCCTGTGTCCCTGTCCCATGGCACTGGTTGCAGACTGCAGGGGACGTGTGTGTTGCGTGTCCTGCCTGCCAAAAAGGAGGCCTTGTCTGGTCAGAGGACACATGGAGAAGCTATTTCTAGTAGACCTGTTTCATGGTACATTCAGGTCTGGGAGTCTGGTCAGCATCCTAAGTGCAGGTTTGCCTCTGGAAGATGCCACTTGAGCGTTTTCTGCCAGTGTGCTCGGACTGCAGGTCGGGGTGGGGCAGCAGCACACTTGGCAGTATTGGCAGTGGGGTGGTAGGTGCTGCTGAGGAGGACTGTAAGGGCTGCTAGTAGCTGAGTCTTCGCCTTGGCCCTGGGCTCACTGGTGTTCGGGTTGTCCTGTCTGGCTGATGCCAGGGTATCTGAACAGGGACACACCATAGGTGTTGCTTCTTAGCTGTGCTGAGAACTTCAGAATAGGGTTGTACTGAGAAGTTTCAAGACTTCAATCCATAGAAAAGGGCAGGGATGGAAAACCATCTGAGATAAGCAGCAGTGGGTTTAGTTGTAAGTGGTCTCTGCTTAGGTCTCATTAGTGTTTTCTCTGAGGTACGTATACACATATGACTTTGCTTATCGTCCCTATGTACTCCATGGAGTTCTGGAAAGATAACTAATTTGGTATGTTAGTTGAAAGCTATAGCACAGTCACTGATTTTTTTCCCCTGTTTTTCTTTTTCCCAGCTGACACCTTGGTTTCACCAGTTGCTAATTAAAGCTGGAAAGTGGTGTCTGCAAAAGTTTTTTTTTTCCTTGAATACTCCGTGTTCACCAGTCTTCTTGGCCTTCTTTCTCTCTGCCGGACCCTGAGGAGAGAGCTAGGATTCTGACCACAAGAAGGCAATTACTGATTGACTTTTGTTGGCTGACAAACCAACATCATTTCCCCTTTCACACTTGTGTTTTCTTTTGCTTTAGAAACAGGATCTCAGACTGGGCGGGGTGGCTCACGCCTGTAATCCCAGCACTTTGGAAGGCCGAGGTGGGCAGGCCACGAGGTTGGGAGTTTGAGATCAGCCTGGCCAACATGGTGAAACCCCGTCTCTACTAAAAATACAAGGATTATGGCGGGCACCTGTAATCCCAGCTACTCGGGAGACTGAGGTAGGAAAATTGGTTGAACTCAGGAAGCGGAGGTTGCAGTGAGCCAAGATCACGCCACTGCACTCCAGCCCGGGCGACAGAGTGAGATTCCATCTCAAAAAAAACAAAACAAACAAACAAAATACAAAACTTAGCCAGGCGTGATGATGCGCACCTGTAATCCCAGGTACTCGGGAGGGTGAGGCAGGAGAATTGCTTGAACCCAGGAGGCAAAGGTTACAGTGAGCTGAGATCACGCCACTGCACTCCAGCCTGGGTGACAGAGCAAGACTCTGTCTCAAAAAGAAAAAAGAAACAGGGTCTCACTGTGTTGCCTAGGCTAGAGAGCAGTGGCATGATCATACCTTACAAATGCAGCCTCCAACGCCTGAGCCTACGTGATTCTCCCACATTATCCTCCTGAGTAGCTGAGGCTACAGGTGCATGCCACCATACCCTACTAAATTTGGGTGGGGTGGTGGTGGTTATTTTTTAATATTTTTGTAGAGACAGGGTCTCACTGTGATGCCCAGGCTGGTCTTGAACTCCTGGGCTCAAGCAGTCACCCACCTCAGCCTCCCAAAGCACTAGGATTACAGATGTGAGCCACCACACTGGCCAGCTTTGTTTTGTTTTGATGACTAAACTGCTCTTGCTACAAGGGCTTCCTCTCTGCACTACCCTACTTTCCTTCTGTTTCCCTGGGCTAGGGCTCCATGTTGTTAGTCCTATTCCCTATTAACCTAGGGCTGCCTGGTTAACCTTTATAAGATCTGCAGTCATTGGGAGACCCAGGGACCGGGAATATTGGCATTGAGGGAGCTGCCCTGGAAAATGGATGGGTGGCCAGAGAGAGAGCTGATAGGTAAAAGGGAGATACTCCTGGCTTGGGAGGCAGGAGTCTTAGGTTCTGGTCTGAGATCTACTGGTCAGTTTGATCAGTGGATTTATCTCACACTGTCCTTAGTGTTCTCAGCCACAAAATAATTGTTTTGGACTTGATAGCTCTTGCTAATCATTCTCCACTTATTTTTGGTTTTAATAAGTCCATTTAATAAATGACAGTTTATGAATTTACACTGAGACGTATACCTGAGTTTGGAATTCTGCCTCTCTGAGCGAATCTGTTTGGGAGGCCTCTAATGCTATTCACTGAGGACAAGGGACATCTATAGATGGATCATATATTCAGGGTGACCCTAGACTCCACCTGCAGGAGAGTATAAAATGGATAAATGTATTCTTTCTGGAAGTGGGGTAACCTTCCTTAGCAGTTCCACCAGGACCTATTGAATAGCTTGAGTGCACTGCTTTAGCTCCTGTAGCTCTGTACCTTTAAGATAGGAATCCCTGGATACCAGGATCCAGAGGTAGCCGTCAGAACATCAGGGAACCCTCTAAACTTCGTGCCTGTGGTCCCAGCTACTGGGGAGGCTGAGCAAGGAGGATCTCTTGAACTCAGGAGTTCAAGGCCAGCCTGCGCAGCGTAGTGAGACCCTGTTTCCTTCAAAAAAGAAAAATAGACTGGAAACTCTGCATGCAGGTGTGCACATTCTTCCAACTTCTGAAGGAATTCAAAGCCCCTGAAATATGAAGGGAAATGAAAAATGTGGTAAGAGGCAGTGAGAGACTTTGTTCATCTCGCTTTATTACTTTCCCTCAAAATGAACTTTCATTTTTGGCATTGCATTGCCTAAAAAAGGCATCACTGCTGTGTCCCGAGGTGTGAGTGTCTTTGATTTTTAGTCTGGATAAATGCCAGACTATTTTCTAAAGAGGGAGCAGTTCACATTCGTGCCAGTGTTTGAGGTTCTCCACATCTTCGTGGCCACTTTTAATTTTAGCCATTCTGATGCTTGTCCAGTGGTGTCTCATTGTGGTTTTAATTTGTGCGTTTTGATTACTAATGGGATCAAACACTTTTTCATGTTTATTTTTCTCTTTTGTGAAGTGCCTGTTATAAAACTTTTTTGTTTTATAACCTTTTTTTTTTTTTTGAGACGGCGTCTCACTCTGTCACCCAGGCTGGAGTGCAGTGGCGCAGTCTCAGTTCACTCAGTTCACCTCCACCTCCCAGGTTCAAGCGATTCTCCTGCCTCAGCCTATTGAGTAGCTGGGATTACAGGCACGTGCCACCATGCCAGGCTAATTTTTTGTATTTTTAGTAGAGATGGGGTTTCACCATGTTGCCCAGGCAACTCCTGACCTCAGATGATCCACTCGCCTTGGCCTCCCAAAGTGCTGGGATTATAGGCATGAGCCACTGCACCTGACTGTTGTATACCCTTTTTTTTTTTTTTGAGACAGAGTCTTGCTCTGTCGCCCAGGCTGGAGTGCTATGGCGCGATCTCAGCTCACTGCAAGCTCTGGTTCCCGGGTACGCACCATTCTCCTACCTCAGCCTCCCAAAA
The DNA here is from genome assembly GCF_001698545.2 of Rhinopithecus bieti. Classification (NCBI taxonomy): domain Eukaryota; kingdom Metazoa; phylum Chordata; class Mammalia; order Primates; family Cercopithecidae; genus Rhinopithecus; species Rhinopithecus bieti. The sequence goes on from NW_016806413.1 coordinate 1,087,042, forward strand.
AGCTGGGACTACAGGCGCCCACCACCACGCCCGGCTAATTTTTTGTATTTTTTAGTAGAGACGGGGTTTCACCATGTTAGCCAGGATGGTCTCAATCTCCTGACCTCATGATCCACCCGCCTCGGCCTCCCAAAGTGCTGGGATTACAGGCGTCAGCCACCGCGCCCGGCTGTATACCTTTTTTTAATACAACTTTCGTATATAAACTTTTTTCATCATAAATAGGACTTTTTGCTGTAGCACCTGTCTCATCCCAGTAGCTTTTCCAGAACTGCCGTCTTCACCATAAAAGCTCCCTACGTTTTCCCAACGCAAACCTGAGTGTTTTCAGCATTTTCACTTTTCTAACAGAGACATCATGGAGGGGATAAATAGATTTGCAGGCCTTTCTGTGTCTTCTCCAATGCTGTCTGGAATAATTTTCTCTACCACTTCTTTTCAAGTTACTTGTCTGCATCTCTTGGGTCATAATTTCCATCATCTTAGAACTATTGGTGCTGAGGTTTTCTCTAACCATTGGTAGTCTAGACATCAACATGAGCTTCAATCATGGTCTGCCGTTGTTTTTTTTTTTTTGACCCGGTGTCTCGCTCTCACTCAGGCTAGAATGCAGTGGCATGACCTCAGCTCACTGCAACCTCCGCATCCTGGGTCCAAGCAATTATCCTGCTCCTCAGCCTCCCGAGTAGCTGGGACTGTAGGCATGCACCACCACGCCCAGCTAATTTTTATATTGTAAAGACAGGATTTCGCCATGTTGTCCAGGCTGGTCTCGAACTCCTAACCTCAAGTGATCTGCTCAGATGGTCTGCCATTTTTAAATCACAGAACACATTTTGTCATGGGTAAGACCCATGCATGGAAGCTAGGCAGTTTTTGCCCTGAACATCTTGAACAGTCAACTTGAGTTTTCTGCAAATCAGCAAGCCTTCAAACATAACCCTTGAGGCCATCAGACACAATTTTGGTTCCTTGAGTCCTATCAACTTTTTAAATTAAATAGTTGAAGAAATTGAACTAGAACAAAGAAAACCATTGGTTGTCTTCTTCCCCCCCGCCCCGCCGAGACAGAGTCTCTCTCTGTCACCCAGGCTGGAGTGCAGTGGCACAGTCTTGGCTCACTGCAACCTCCATTTCCAGGGTGCCAATGATTCCCATGTCTCAGCCTCCTGAGTAGCTGGGATTACAGGTGCATGCCACCATGGCCAGCTAATTTTTGTATTTTTAGTAGAGACAGGGTTTCACCATGTTGACCAGGCTGATCTTGAACTCCTGGCCTCAAGTGATACACCTGAGTCAGCCTCCCAAAGTGCTAAGATTACAGACGTGAGCCACCATGCCCAGCCTCCTTGGTTGCTTTTTAACAGCAAATCATTTTTTTTTTTCTGTTTTGTGTGCCTTTTCCAAATTTGTTGAGTTTTTTTTTTTCCCTTGAAACAGGGTCTCATTTTGTTACCCAGGCTGGAGTGCAGTGGTGCCATCACGGCTCACTGCAGCCTGTACCTCTTGGGCTCAATTGAGCTTCCTGCCTCAGACTCCTAAGTAGCTGGGACTATAGGGGTGTGCCACCATCCCTGGCTGATTTTTTATATTTTTTTGTAGAGACAAGGTCTTACTATGTTGCCCAGGGTGGTCTCAAACTCCTAGGCTCAAGTAATCCTCCCACCTTGGTCTCCCAAAGGGCTGGGATTATAGTTGTGAACCACTGAGGCTGGCGTTGGATCACTTCATGAGCATTTTCAGTATGCCCATCTCTGCTCTGGCTAGAAGCAATGCAGTGGTAGAAAAGAGACTGGCACCTCTCTTCAAGGAATCGAGATTTTTTAGGGGGAAATTATTGAAAATGTTACTTAGGCTGTTTTTCTTAAATTTCCAAATATTGTCTCTTAGTAAGGTTGATTTTTCTGGAATCTTTTTTTGGTCTGTTTCTACAGTGTATTAATAAGTCATACTATTTGCGTTTTATTCTGTATCCTGCCTGGTTTTCCATTTATGAGACTCTGTAGAAAGGATGCTTGATATTTCTGGAAGGAAGGAAGGAAGAGACAGAACCCTGTAGATCTCTGGGTATAAAGGACACAGGAGGCACACTGTTGGAATAAGTGAGCCAGCCCAATTCTATAGGAAGAAAGAAGAGCTCAGAAAAGCCCAAATATCATATCCAGGAATTAGCCAAGATGGGTTGGCTGCTCAGCTAGAACGTGATTGTCAGCACTGATCTTCCCGACACTCCTGCCAGTGCTCTACGTAACAGGCATCAGTAACTGCATGATGTGTGTAGCTGCTGGACATCGAGTAGCCTTTTGTGTGCACAGTGCTTGGAGATGGCTGTTTCTCCAGTGGAGCAATGTGCAGCGCTGTGAGCTGCGAAGTTGTCTAAAGCAAGTGTGTCTCGGTGCTCTTGGCTGGGTGAACATTCCTAGAAATGCCAGGGGCCAGCCTGAGTGCACGGGACCCCAGTGATTCCTATACTTGTTTCTTTCATGCAGAGGTGTTCTGAGGCTCACCTGTGCTTTTAGAAGCACAAAGGGGCTTCGAGTGACCAATCAAGTGTGCCTGCTGCAGGCCCACTTGTCTCTAAATGCTCTGACCTGTGGACTCTTCTCCATCGTTGAGAAGAAGCTAGAGTAAAATAGAATGTTTGAGAGAGTGAATCTTCTTCTTTTCTTTTTTCTTTTCTCTTTTTGAGACAGGGTCTTCCTCCGTTGCCCAGGCTGGAGGGCAGGGGCCCAATCTCAGCTCACTGTAGTCTCAACCTCCCAGGTTCAAGAGATCCTCCTGCCTCAGCCTCAGGAGTACTGGGACTACAGGCACTCACTGCCATGCCCAGCTAATTGTTCGTATTTTTTGTAGTGACGGGGTCTCGCCATGTTGCCCTCCCAGGATGGTCTCGACCTCCTGAGCTCAAGTGATTCAGCCCACCTTGGCATCCCATGGTGCTGGGATTGCAGGTGTGGGACACCACGCCCAGCCCAGGAAGTGTGAATTTCTAGTCTTGGGCTAGCTTACCACAGCACTAATTAAACTATTCAGTCCAGGGGATTAGTTCATTGTTATTTCAGTTTCGGTTTTTCACTTATCTTAAAGGCCTCTCAAATAGATTAGAGGCCACAGAGCTTGTATTGCACCTCTATCCATCTCTCAACTCATCCAGTAGGCGTTTATGAAGCGCTGGTACTCTTCCCCTTGCACCCATCTTCTGTGCTAGGCAAGCACTGTGCCACCTGCAGGGCCGCAGCTGTGAGTTAAGTACATTACAGAGTTCTTGAGATGTCTACAGGGATTCTGGAATTTGATGTGACTCGGCCACTGGGTGGAGGGAACACCAGTGATCAATACTGTATTGTCCACCAGCTGAGAGGCCAGGCTGTGATGTGTGTGTGTTTGTTTGAGATGGAGTTTCACTCTTGTTGCCCAAGCTGGAATCCAATGGTGCGATCTCGGCTCAGCACAACCTCCGCCTCCCAGGTTCAAGTGAGTCTCCCGCCTCAGCCTCCCAAGTAGCTGGGATTACAGACATTACGCGCCCAGCTAATTTTGTGTTTTAGTAGAGACGGGGTTTCTCCATGTTGGTCAGGCTGGTCTCAAACTCCTGACCTCAGGTGATCTGCCCACCTCGGCCTCCCAAAGTGCTGGGATTACAGGCGTGAGCCACCGCGCCCAGGCTTTTTTTTTTTTTCTTTTCTTTTTGAGACTGTTTCACTATTGTTGCCCAGGCTGGAGTGCAATGGCGCAATCTTGGCTCACTGCAGCCTCCACCTCCTGGGTTCAAGTGATTCTCCTGCCTCAGCCTCCCAAGTAGCTGAGATTACAGGCGCCTGCCACCACGCCTGGCTAATTTTTGTAGTTTTAGTAGAGATGGGGTTTCACTATGTTGGCCAGGCTGGTCTCCAACTCCTGACCTCAAGTGATTCACCCACCTCCACCTCCCAAAGTGCTAGAATTCCAGTTGTGAGCCACTGCGCCTGGCCTGTGGTGTCATTCTTATGCTGAAGACTCATCTGTAAGCTGTTTTTCTCTCACTGAAAGTGGGGACAGTCAGAATTGTTACCAGTGAGGAAACTCTCTGGCCACCCTGTTCTTATGCACCCAGTAGTTATGTGTATATCACCTGCTGCTTGCCAGCAGCCCCTGGGCTCAGTGCTCAGGACAGGCCTCAGTTTGGCACCATCCAGGGGCAAACTGGGTATGACTCACAGGAGACCATAAAGACTCAGTACCCACACTCTCATGGCTGGGGAACTGGGAGTGTCATAGCCCTTCCAGGTGTCCACACCTAATTAGTGGGTCATCTTGGCAGAGGGTGGGGGCATGTTGGAGCTGTAGAAAGCTGGGGTCATTTCGAGCCACAGAAGAATTTGCTTCTGCTCCCAGCTAAACCCAGGGCTTTCCCCAAGGGCCAGCACTGTTACCAGAGCCTCCTTTCTAGATTTCATGCGGTCAGTACATTGTGCTGGCCCTGGTAAGTTTGGTCCTGTTGATGAGGTTGACTGATTGTCCCCAGATTTCCCTTTTCACCTTCTGCAGTCTCCTCTAAGAGGAAAGGGGAGCACTTTTCAGTGCCTCCACGTGTGTGGATTATATTCTCATCCACAAATCAAAGACCTTTATACCCAGGCCTACGTTCTCCTGCATGGCCATTTGTGTATGTCAGGATGCCATTTGGGAAACAAAATCCACTCTAATTATTCTTAAGCTTAGTGGATTTTAACATGGAAGGGGAAGCCTAAATCAGCAATCTCTGGGCTGCGTCACAAGGAATAACTCTTGACCTCAAAGCATGGACCCACCTAGGGAACTGCTATGTCTGCTCCACGAAGAAGGTCTGGAGGTGGGATCCACCCCCTGCACTCGTATCTTTGGGTTCGAGTAGACAGTACTGCAGACCCTTTCTAGGGAGGAGAGCCCTGGACTCAAGACATAGCAGCCTCTGCCAGAACTGTTTCTTCATGATGCAGCTGTGCCTGCCAGTGCCAACACGCACAGCAGCTCAAGTCGGCCTCCACCCGCTGCCCTGCCAGTAGCATGAGTGTGTCTGTTTGAGGGAGCATGGTTCATGTCCAGGATCCTAGCTGTGCGGGAGTCAGAGTAGAGGATTAGAGCTTCTTGTCATTGACAGGCAGGGTGAGGTGAGCAGTAGGGCTTTGGCGGTGAGAACTTTTCCTGAAGCAGTCCCTCCTGCATGCTGAGCAAGAGGGAAAGGGCGTTCCACTGACCTCCCTAGATGGGTAAGAGCACTTGGCCAGAAGGTGGGAGGAACCGAATTTGAAACTGTTGGAGCAGAAATCGTCTAGCTGTAAATTCTGAGCTGGAAGGTGAGGGGCTTGTCAGGTTCTTAGGCCCCCAGGACACAGAATTGGATTGTGTGTCACACGCATTGGTCATGCATAGCCTGCTTTTTTTTGTTAGTTATTTGTAACAACCTACTGAGCAATGCAAATCTTCCTCCACATGAAGGCTCCACCTTGGCAGGGGCCTACATTGGCCGTGTCAGCTTGCGAAAGCATGGTGCCCCTAGTGCTGTCTGAATGTTCGCTGCCTCATGTAATCCTCACAACACCACAGTCACATGTGGGCTCTGGTGACTCTGTTTTTCAGAAGAGGAAGCTGCAGCCCCCAGATAGTAAGTAAGGTCCCCAGGTCTTGCAGCCACCACATGGTGTGGCTGTGGCTGTGGCTGTCGCTGTGTTCATGCTCCCAGAGACTCCACTAAACACCCAACAGGAGACACACAGCACATCAGCTGGGAGGTGGAGTGACCTGGGAAACGGGCTTGATTGACTGGGAGAGGTGCACAGATCCTCTGCGCGTGGGAGGAGGGTGGGGCCCCTGCTGCTCACCAGAGGGTTCCACAGAGGGTGCCACACGTCAGAAAAAAGAAAAGCCTTCATGTATCACTTATATCAAACTGATCGCTTGTTTCTCTTTTGTTTTTCTCCTTCTTTTCACAAGATTGTTGACGGTAAGTGGTTTCATTTCCTTTTTCACTGGGTTTGGAGCGAAAACGGCCTTAGGTGAGAGCTGCGGTGCTGCAGGCCTTGGCAGACCTTCCCCAAGGGCTTGGAGCTCTCCAAGCAGGAGGATCCCTTCGCACATACTGTGGTCAGACCCGCACAGTCAGTCCCCCCGTGCCTGCTGAAGAAACTTCACCCCATCACTGAGCACTGAGCCGTCGTCCTTTCTTGTGGCCTACCAGATTTTGGAGAAGGCTGGTAGCTCACAGCAGGGGTTGGGGGGTTTCTCCTGAGAAGATAAGATAGTGGCCTCCAGAGCTGGGCAGAACCTTCTGGGTTATAGCTGAGCATGGCAGCAGTTTCTCTCTGGGGGTCCCAGGCAGGGAAGGAAGAGGGTCTTAAGAGGCATCAGGATGGGGGTGGTGAGGATGGTAAGAGTAGGGAGCCTCCAACCTGAAAATGTGACCTCTTACCTTAGAAAGAAGAAGACCAAGGAGAAATGCAAGGAGGCTGCCCCAGGACCATGCTGACAGCTGCGTGGTGAGCAGTGACGAGGAGGAGTTGTCCAGGGACAGAGACGTGTATGTGACTACCCACACTCCCAGAAACACCAGGGATGAGGGCTCTACAGGCCTCAGGTACCAACATGCCCCCAGCTCTGCTGCTGCCATGCTAGGGTGTGGGGCCAGGACATAGGAATGCTTTTCAGCAAATCTGTGAGCGCTCGGCCCTAGCAGGGCTTGACCAAGCCTCTCCCCAGCATCTGGATACAGTTGGAACCTGGCCCAGAACTGAACCCAGCTGTTTCCACTGTAACCAGAGTATGCCGAGCGCTGACAGAGTGGGCGCAGGCAGTCCCAGTGGCTCCAGACAGGGATCCTGGGGCCAGTAGGGACCTGGGGGAGGGCAGGGTGACTCAGGTTGTCTGCACCTTCTGATGTTCACCCTGCCACATGCCCTTGGGGCAGTTGGCTTTTCTGAAAGTCTCTTGGATGCCTGTGCTAAGGCAGAGTCAGAGGAGGTCGGGGTGGTTCCCTTGTAGGGGATACAGGCCACTTCCATGAAGGCCACGTACAGGGTATAATAAAATGTTTGCATTGACTGAAAAACTAATGTGAAGCACTGTGCTCTTAGGCCCTCGGGTACTGTCAGTTGTCCTATCTGCATGGATGGATACTCGGAGGTAAGTAAACCAAGCTGTACCTTGCTTCTGGTTTCTAAACTTCATTGAAAGAATTGGATGAGACAGGATCTTCCCCCTTGGTGGGGCTGGACAGTCCTACTCGCAATCATGCCTGGGCATCACTTGCTGCAGATCTGCTTGTGAGGGGAGAATGTGCCCGTTTCTCCTTGGACCCTACAACTTTCACCTTCAGCGCCTGTACCCCTGTATGCCTTGAGCTTCCGGGTGTAAATGCATCCTCCTTTTGTGTCCCCCATCCTGACTCTTCTGGAAGCTACTAGTGTTTACTGGTGTCCCTCATAACCTTGGGCTGTCACACTGTTGAGATGCCATGGCCCCTGCCTCCTCCTCTCCAGCTCAGAGCGATCGCAGCAGGCACAGTTAGCTCTCCAGACCCCTCCCTGTTGCAGCCTGGCCCTTGCTTTCCTTTAATTGGTCATCTTAGGCATAGATGGGTGGGATTCTCTGGGGACCATGGCTGCTCTGGGATAAGGATAAACTCAGAGGCTCTTCTTTTTAATCCCTTCTAGATTGTGCAGAATGGACGTCTCATCGTTTCCACAGAGTGTGGCCATGTCTTCTGTAGCCAGTGCCTCCGTGATTCCCTGAAGAATGCTAATACTTGTCCAACTTGTAGGAAAAAGATCAACCACAAACGGTACCACCCCATTTATATATGAAGTATTCAGAGTCTTCCAGGAGAGACGGATGGACAGACAGACAGGTTCTCCAGTGGTATCTGCCTCCATTTTCCTGCGCTCAAAAAGACTGTTTCGAAACCAACATCTGATATGTAAACTGCTCTTTTGTTTCCAACCCCTTCCTTTTGTTATCTCCAGTTTGATGCTATGGCGCTGGACCCAGGGCCCTCCCAGGCCATCTCTTTTCCTCTGGGGTGGTCCAGTTCTAGAGTGGGAGAATGGGAGTCAGGCACATTGGGAATCGTGGTTCTAGTCTGGTCGCAGAACCTGCACATTTGCCAAGAAATTTTCCTTGTTTGGAAAGTTTGCCCCAGCTTTCCCAGGCACGCCACCTTTTGTTCCAAGTGTCTGCTGGTCGACCAATCTGCCTGCCACACATTGACCAAGCCAGACCCAGTTCACCCAGCTCGAGGATCCCAGGTGCAAGAGTGGCCCCTTGAGGCTCTGGAAAGACCAATCACTGGACTTCTTCCCTTGAGAGTCAGAGGTCACCCGTGATTCTGCCTGCACCTTACAATTGATCTGCAGTGATTTCTGCAAATCAGGAGAAACTGCAGGGCAATCCCTTGTTTCCTAAGAACGAAAAAGTGCAATAAAGGCCATTCGTTACCTACTTTTCAGCAGCCCACAAGATGTAGCACTGTTAGCGTCCCCCTCAGAGGCCTAATGTTGCCTGGGGAGCAGTGCCCATCCCAACCCGTTTCTGCCCGCCAGTTGTTCTCAGGAACCTTACCCATGCTCCAGCGTCCTTCACCTGGCACAGGACATGTAAGATAAATAGGGCAGGCACGTGTTTGGGTGTCCTCTTTTCTGATAAAATCCATCCTGTGTTTGCCACATGCCCTCCAGTCCTCAGTTCCTCAGTTCCCACTGCCTAACGTCTGCCCCCGCGTAGATACTGAGAGGTGGTGGCAGTAATTGTGGCCTTATCAGCCGCTTAGTTCCAGGCTTTTGCCCAAGTCACTGTTGCCCCATGTTTCGGAGAACCTGGCCCACCTGACTTGGCTTTCTCATCCTTCCCAACCCAGTGCCATTTGTTTCAGAAGCTACTCCTCTGGCCAACTGGGCTTGGATCCTTTGGGCTTTGACTGCTCCATAGGTTTTGATGGGTGAAACACGGGCCCAGATGACAACCTCTCCCTCACTCCACAGGTGTGTGGGAGCCTCAGGTTCTCTGAAGGGCAGCAAAGTGGCCCACGCTGCCCCTGACAGCACAGGGCCTGGGGGTGGCTAACGAGAGAGGCCTTACAGTGCCAGCCTGCCTCCTCTTCCGCTGTCCTCCTTCCTCAGAGGGCTTCAAGCCAAACAAATGGCCTTTTCGTGTGAAACATCTTCAGAGTGGGAAAGGGGCCACTTCTGGCTTTGTTAGCAATAACTGACCTTCAGTTTACCCTTCTGAAGGAGCAGGGACTCAGCACAGAATTCACTTTAGACGGGGCTGAAGGAGTGTCCCTCCTCTATGTGAAAAGAAAATTATTTTATTCTTCATTCTGACTTTTTAACTGTTTGGCTCACTTCCAGTTAGTTTGAATGAAAATAATAATTTTCTACTTGGAGTTGAAGAGGGCAGAATCCTCAGCTCTCATCATTGTGATGTGTAGCGTGTCTGCCCTCTGACTGAACATCATTGCCATTAACTTTCTTCTGGGCATCATGCGAGTGTCATGATGCCCAGACTTGGAGCAAGGCAACCTTGGAGTCAGTCCACTAATAAAATATAGTACCACCCATTTTAAAATTTCTTTAAGTTTTATCCTTAAAGACAACTTCAGTGGTTAATTATAAAAGTTGTGTTACTTCGTCCTAAATTAAATTGATAAAAAGATTTAAAAATGTGTTTTGTTTCTACTATTCAGAAACTGCGAACTAGGGAAAGGTTGGTATGAAAAAAAAGTCTTTCCTTTTCTCAATGTACATAGTTCAACTCTTTCTTTGTTACATTTAAACTATATCCATGGATATCAGTCTGCTTTGGACTCCTCTGCTAGTGTTAAAGATGGAAATAAAACCATTAATTTGAACCAAATATCTTTTACACACTCATTTGCTCTTTGGAATTAGAATCAGCCTCCCCCCTTTGTCTGCCTCACGTTGAGTATGTTTTGCATTGGTGTGTGTTCAGGAAGTTTGCATGTCCGAAATCCAGCACGCATGTGAGAGGCTGTTCTTGGAGCAGAGCCAGAGGCTCAAGCCCTGGAGTCCCTGAGAGAGCAGAGTCTACTCTGAGAGGCAAGACTGGCCGAGGCCGAGGAACTGTCTGCTCAGCTCAGCCAGTCTCTCAGAGGTGTTGGGGGTGCTGCTCTGAGTGGGATGGACTGAGATTGCCCTGGATACCTTACATTGCAGTGCCCCCCTTTGCCCCTGGCCACCTAGATACAAAATTTGCCCTCTGAGTGGGAGTCAGCACTGTGCATGGATGCCACAGGTGAGCAGTGCCAGCAAAGCCACAAGGAGGGAATGGGCTTGGCAGTGTGGCCAAGCTCTCCCTTTGCCTCTGCCCTCCTCTGTAACGATCCAGCTGTCCCCAGGGACTAGAAAGGCTAACATGCTTGGCTGCCTGGGTCCCAAAGGCCTACCATCCAGTGCAGTTTCTTACCATGCTCCTGGCACTGCACTTTTGGCTCTGTGGGCAGTGAGACAGACATCATGGAACATGTTTACAGAGGAGACAGTCCCCTAGGCCGGTAGAAAATTGAAACTGACGAGGGGGAGGTACAGGAAACTAGGAGATTCAGCAGGAGGAAGTTGAACCTGTCCAGAAAGCTCTCCCTGAGTAAGGGCTGCTAAGTTGCCATCTTCAAGGTCCAGAAAGCTCTCTAGGGAAAGAGGAGAAGAAGGAATTCCAGAGACTGCAGGCCAGGCCTGTGAAAGTTATGAGAAAGACCTCCTTGCTGGCATGCAGTAGGGTCTGCAGGCCTCCCTGATACCTAAAGGCACTGGACCAGACACTTCTGGTGGCTACCCAGGGGAGGCAGGGAGCAGTGTATCCCTAAGACTGGTACTGCTGGAGTGGGTCTGGTCCTGGAAAGGAGGGAGCCCCCAAGGCTGGCTGTGGAAACTCAAAAGATGTCTGTATTAACTGGGTTTTTTCTTTTGTTTTGTTGTTTGGCAGCATAGAAACAATTGATTTTTGTATATTGTGTATCCAGAATCCTTGCCAACTGTTTCTTTTTTTTTTTTCCCCCCCTAGACAGAGTCTGGCTCTGTCGCCAGGCTGGAGTGCGGTGACTCGATCTCGGCTCACTGCAACCTCCACCTCCCGGGTTCAAGCGATTCTCCTGCCTTAGCCTCCCAAGTAGCTGGGATTACAGGGACATGCCACCTTGCCCAGCTAATTTTTGTAGTTTTAGTAGATACGGGGTTTCACCATGTTGGCCAGGCTGGTCTCGAACTCCTGATCTCAAGTGATCGGCCCACCTCGGCCTCCCAAAGTGTTGGGATTACAGGCATGAGCCACCATGCCCAGCCCCAACTCTGTTTTTTTTATTTTTTATTTTTTCTATTTTTGCGGAGACGGAGGTCTCACCATGTTGCCCAGCCTGATCTTTAACTCCTAACCTCAGGTGATCCTCCTTCCTCAGCCTCCCAAAGGCAGTGGAATGAAAGGTGTGAGCCATGACGCCAAGGCTAGCCCAGTTCATTATTATTAACACACAAATGGTGTGGGTGGGCACCTTTGCGTTTCAGTGTTACATCAAGATAGATGTTTGCTGTAGGTTCTTGTTAGATAACTGTCAGGTGAGGGAGGTTCTTTTTCCTACCATGAGGCAGGCATTTGTTTTGTTGTTGTTTTTTAAGACAGTTTCGCTCTTATCACCCAGCTGAAGTGCAATGGCGCAATCTCTGCTCACTGCAATCTCCATTTCCTGGTTTCAAGCGATTCTCCAGCCTCAGCCTCCCGAGTAGCTGGGATTACAAGCACACCACCACCACGCCCGGCTAATTTTTGTATTGTTAGTAGAGACGGGGTTTTACCATCTTGGCCAGGCTGCCCTCGAACTCCTGACCTCAGGTGATCCGCCTGCCTCAGCCTCCTCAAAGTGCTGGGGTTACAGACTTGAGCCACCACACTTAGTGGCATTTGTCTTCGATTTCTGTTTGTTGTTTTTTGGGTTTTTTTTTTTTTAACGAGACAGAGTTTTGCTCTGTCGCCAAGGCTGGAGTGCAGTGGCACGATCTCGGCAGGTTCAAGCAATTCTCCTGCCTCAGACTCCTGAGTAGCTGGGATTAGAGGAGCTGCCAACACGCCCGGCTAGTTTTTGTATTTTTCGTAGAGATGGGGTTTCTCTAGTTCTGTTTTTGGTCACAAGTGAATGTTCAATCTTATCAGTCCTTTTTCTGCTCCTATTGAGACAAGATTCATTTGCCTCTCTAACAGTTAATGTATTGTGTAACATAGGTATATGTAGTTTAACTACAGGGATATGTTTTTTTTTTTTTTTTTTTTTTTTCCTCCCCCTGAGACAGAGTCTCACTCTGTCGCCCAGGCTGGAGTGCAGTGGCACAATCTCAGCTCACTGCAACTTCACCTCCCATGTTCAAGCGATTCTCCTACCTCAGCCTCCAGAGTATAGCTGGGATTACAGGTGTGCACCTGTTAATTTTTTCTATTTTTAGTAGAGTCAGAGTTTCACCATGTTGGCCATGCTGGTCTCGAACTCCTGGCCTCAAGTGATCCATCCACCTCAGCCTCCCAAAGTGCTGGGATTACAAGCGTGAGCCACTGTACCCCACCTTACAGGGATATGTTCTGAGAAATGTATTGTTAGGCAATTTTGCTGTTGTATGAACATTGTAAAGTGTAATGTGTAATTAAATAAACCTTAATGGCAGAGCCTACTACACATCTAGGCCATGTGATACAGCCTATTGCTCCAGGCTACAAACCTGTACATGTTAGTATACTGAATACTGAAGGCAGTTGTAACACGATGGTATTTGTGTATCTAAACATAGAAAAGGTACAGAAAAGGCAGGGCGCAGTGGCTCACTCCTGTAATCCCAGCACTTTGGGAGGCCGAGGTGGGTGGATCACCTGAGGTCAGGAGTTTGAGGCCAGCCTGGCCAACGTGGTGAAACCTCATCTCTACTGAAAATACAAAAATTAGCTGGTGTGGCAGTGCACACCTGTAATCCCAGCTGCGTGGGAGGCTGAGGCAAGAGAATAGCTTGAACCCAGGAGGTGGGGGTTGCAGTGAGCCAAGATGGCACCACTGCACTCCAGCCTGGGTGACAAGAATGAAACTCTATCTCCAAAAATCAACAATAATAGGACTACAATCTTAAAATATAATGAATAAGCCAGTAACATAGTCATTTATTAAGTATGTACTGCACATAAATTATATGTGCTATACCTTTATACAACTGGTAGCACCACATGTAACAATGTACTACAGCATGACAGCTAAGCTGTCATTAGGCAGTAGGCATTTTTCAGCTCCATTATACTCAGCGGGACCACCCACCATTGTGTATGTGGTCTGCTGACTAAAGGTCTACAGCAGCACATGACTGTATTTGATTTTCTAGCATACACTATACTTGCATTTCTCTGAAAACTTCACCCTATTCATGATACTTTGTCCTATATGTTTTGTTTTGTTTTGTTTTTTGAGATGGAGTTTCACTCTTGTGGCCCAGGCGGGAGTGCAATGGCACGATCTCGGCTCACTGCAACCTCCGCCTCCTGGGTTCAAACAGTTCTCCTGCCTCAGCCTCCGGCGTAGCTGGGATACAAGCACCCACCACCACGCCTGGCTAATTTTTGTGTTTTCAGTAGAAACGGGGTTTCACCATGTTGGCCAGCCTACTCTTGAACTCCTGACCTCAGGTGATCTGCTGTCTTTGGCCTCCTAAAGTGCTGGGATTACAGACGTGAGCCACCATGCCTGGTCACTACTGTGCATTTCAAGACCCCCAGTGGATGCCTGAAACCTGAGTACCAAATTGTATATATATTGTTTTTTTTCTTATTTATATATACATACATATAAAGTTTAATTTACAGATAAGGCACAGTAAGAGGTTAGCAACTAATAAAATACTGTATATGCAGTACTTTTTTTTTCTTTCTTTTTTTTTTTTTTTTTGAGACGGAGTCTTTCTCGGTCACCCAGGCTGTAGTGCAGTGGCGCGATCTCTGCTCACTGCAAACTCGGCCTCCCAGGTTCAAGCAATTCTGCCTCAGCCTCCTGAGTAGCTGGGATTACAGGCATGCACCACGGTGCCTGGCTCATTTTTGTTTTCATAGTAGAGATAGGGTTTCACCATGTTGGTCAGGCTGGTCTGGAACCCCTGAGCTTGTGATCCACCTGCCTCGGCCTCCCCAAGTGCTAGGATTACAGGCGTGAGTCACTGTGCCCAGCATAGTAGTTTCTTTCTTTCTTTTTTTTTTTTTTTTTTTTTTTTTTTTG
>NW_016806413.1:1104633-1106955 GCF_001698545.2 Rhinopithecus bieti
TTTTGAGCTGGAGTCTCGCTTTGTGGCCCAGGCTGGAGTGCAGTGGCCCGATCTCAGCTCACTGCAAGCTCCGCCCCCCGGGTTTACGCCATTCTCCTGCCTCAGCCTCCCAAGTAGCTGGGACTACAGGCGCCCGCCACCTCGCCCGGCTAGTTTTTTTTGTATTCTTTAGTAGAGACGGGGTTTCACCATATTAGCCAGGATGGTCTCGATCTCCTGACCTTGTGATCCACCCGTGTCGGCCTCCCAAAGTGCTGGGATTACAGGCTTGAGCCACCACGCCCGGCCTTTTTTTTTTTTTGAGATGGAGTCTCACTTCGTCACCTGCACTGGAGTGCAGTGTGTCACGATCTCAGCTCACTGTAACCTCCGCCTCCCAGGTTCAAGCAATTCTCCTGCCTCAGCCTCCCGAGTAGCTGGGATTATAGGCGCCGACCACTATGCCCAGCTAATTTTTTGTATTTTTAGTACAGACGAGGTTTCATCATGTTGGTCAGGCTGGTCTCGAACTCCTGACCTCGTGATTTGCCCACTTTGGCCTCCCAAAGTGCTGAGAATTTTTTTCTTTCTTTTTTTTTTTTTTTTTTTCTTGAGGCAGAGTTTTGTTCTTGTTGCCCAGGCTGGAGAGCAATGGCACGATCTCAGCTCATTGCAACTTCCGCCTCCCGGGTTCAAGTGATTCTCCTGCCTCAGCCTCCTGAGTAGCTGGAACTACAGGCGCCCGCCACCACGCCCAGCTAATTTTTTGTATTTTTAGTAGAGATGGGGTTTTACCATGTTAGCCAGGATGGTCTCAATCTCCTGACCTCATGATCCACCTGTCTCAGCCTTCCAAACTGCTGGGATTACAGGCGTGAGCCACTGCGCCTGACCTTCAGTGGTGAATTCTAACAAACATAAAAGAAAATGAAGACTAATCTTTCTCAGGCCAGGCATGGTGGCTCACTCCTGTAATTCCAGCACTTTAGGAGGCCAATACAGGCGGATCACCTGAGGTCAGGAGTTCGAGACAAGCCTTGCCAAGGTGGTAAAAGCCTGTCACTACTAAAAATACAAAAATTAGCCAAGCATGGTGGCGGGCACCTGTAATCCCAGCTACTCAGGAGGCTGAGACTGGAGAATCACTTGAACCTGGGAGGCGGAGGTTGTGGTGAGCCGAGATCGGGCCATTGCACTCCAGCCTGGGTGACAAGGGCAAAAACTCTGTCTCAAAAAAAAAAAAAAAAAAAAAAACTAATCTTTCTTAAACTTCATTTTAAAATGAATAGGAAAGAAAACTTTCTAACTCATTTTGTGAGGTCAATAGTACCCTAATACTGAAGCCACCTACGGACATTGCAAGAAAATAAAACTGCAGAACTGGCCGGGCGCAGTGGCTCACGCCTGTCATCCCAACATTGTGGGAGGCTGAGGCGGGCTGAGAGATCGAGACCATCTACTAAAAACACAAAAATTTAGCTGGGCATGGCGGGCGCCTGTAGTCCCAGCTACTTGGGAGGCTGCAGCAGGAGAATGATGTGAACCCGGGAGGCGGAGCTTGCAGTGAGCCGAGATGGCGCCACTGCACTCCAGCCTGGGGGACAGAGCCAGACTCCGTCTTAAAAAAATAATAATAATAATGCAGAACTGGCCAGGCACAGTGGCTCACGCCTGTCATCCTACCACTTTGGGAGGCTGAGGTGGATGGATCACGAGGTCAGGAGTTCAAGACCAGCCTGGCCAAGAAGGTGAAACCCTGTCTCACCATGTATACAAGTACTCATTTTGTATTTCTAAAACCACAAAAATTAGCCGGGCGTGGTGGTGCATGCATGTAGTCCCAGTTACTTGGGAGGCTGACGCAGGAGAATCGCTTGAATTCAGGAGGCAGAGGTTGCAGTGAGCTGAGATCATGCCACTGTGCTCCAGCCTGCGTGACAGAGTGAGATTCTGTCTAAAAAGAAAAAAGCACACATTAACATTATATTCAGTGGTGAAAGACTGAAAGCTTGTCACCTAAGATCCAGAAACAAGACAAGAATGCTTGCTGTTGCCGCTTCTACTGAACCAAATACTGGAAGTTCTAGTCAGAGCAATTAAGCAAGAAAGAAACTGTCTCCATCCAAATTGGAAGTGAAGAAGTAGAACCATCTCTGTTCACTTCTATACAGAATAGAAGTATATATTCTATATAGAAAAATGGCCAGGCCAGCCAGAAAAATTACGGCTCATGCCTGTGATCCCAGCACTTTGGGAGGCCGAAGCGGGCAAGTCACGAGGTCAGCCTTGGCCATCTTGGCCAATATGGTGAAACCCCGTCTCTACTAAAATACAAAATTAGCT
>NW_016806413.1:1109299-1128106 GCF_001698545.2 Rhinopithecus bieti
TCCGCCCGTCTCGGCCTCTCAAAGTGCTGGGATTACAGGCGTGAGCCACCGCGCCCAACAAATGAAAAATTTAAACAGTAGAAGTTACCAGAGCCTGAGGGTAGAGGGGATGTAAAGTTTTTGTTTAATGGCTACAGAATTTCTGAGATGATAAAAAAAAAGTTCTGAAAATAGTGGTAAAAGCTGCCCAACATTCTGAATATAGATAATGCCATGGACTTGTACACTTAATGATTAAAATAGTTTTGGCCGGGTGTGGTGGCTCACCTGTAACGCCAACACTTTGGGGGGCTGAGGTGGGTGGATCACAGGATCAGGAGATAGAGACCAGTCTGGCCAACATGGTGAAACCCTGTCTCTACTAAAACTACACAAATTATGTAGGCCGAGGCTGGCGGATCATTTGAGGTCAGGAGTTCAAGACCAGCTTGACTAAAGGAGAAATCCCGTCTCTGCTAAAAATACAAAATTAGTCGGGCGTGGTGGTCCATGCCTGTAAGCCCAGCTACTCCGGAGGCTGAGGCAGGATAATCACTTGAACTCAGGAGGCGGACGTTGTGGTGAGCCAAGATCACGCCATTGCACTCCAGCCTGGGGAAACAAGAATGAAACTCCATCTCAAAAAAAAAAAAAAAAAAAAAGCTGGGCACGGTGGCTTAAACCTGTAATCCCAGCACTTTGGGAGGCCGAGGTGGGCAGATCACAAGGTCAGGAGATCAAGACCATCCTGGCCAACATGGTGAAACCCCCGTCTCTACTAAAAATATAAAATAGGCAGATGTGGTGGCACTAGCCTGTAATCCCAGCTACTTGGCAGGCTGTGGTGGTATACACCTGTAATCCCAGCTACTAGGGAGGCTGAGGCAGGAGAATCGCTTGAATCCGGGAGGCAGAGGTTGCAGTGAGTGGAGATCATGCTGCTGCACTCCAGCGTGGGCAACAGAGCAAGACTCCATCTCAAAAAAAAAGTAAGTTTTGGTTGGGCATGGTGGCTCATGCCTTTAATTCCAGCACTTTGGGAAGCCAAGGCAGGCAGATCACCTGAGGTCAGGAGTTCGAGACCAGCCTGGCCAACATGGTGAAACCCCGTCTCTGCTAAAATTACAAAAATTAACCAGGCGTGGTGGCAGGCGCCTGTAATCCCAGCTACTCTGGAGGCTGAGGCAGGAGAATCACTTGAACCTGGGAGGAGGTTGCAGTGAGCTGAGATCGCACCATTGCACTCCAGCTTGGGCAACAAAGTAAAAAAGAAAGAAAGAAAAAAAGTTCTGAAATGAAGGGAGAAAATCTTTGTGATTTTGTCTCAGGAAAGAATTATAGTAGCATGATGCGTAAGAGAAAAACAAGTTGGATGTGATAAAAAATAAGAACTTTTGCACCTTAGAACACACCATTAAGACAAAGAAGCAGGCCGGGCGCGGTGGCTCAAGCCTGTAATCCCAGCACTCTGGGAGGCCGAGACGGGCGGATCACAAGGTCAGGAGATCGAGACCATCCTGGCTAACACGGTGAAACCCCGTCTCTACTAAAAAATATAAAAAATTAGCCGGGCGAGGTGGCGGGCGCCTGTAGTCTCAGCTACTCGGGAGGTTGAGACAGGAGAATGGCGTGAGCCCGGGAGGCGGAGCTTGCAGTGAGCTGAGATCCGGCCACTGCACTCCAGCCTGGGCGACAGAGCGAGACTCGGTCGCAAAAAAAAAAAAAAAAAAGACAAAGAAGCAGCTGGGTGCAGTGGCTCATGACTGTGATCCCAGCACTTTGAGAGACCGAGGTGGGCGGGTCACTTGAGCCTGGGAGTTTGAGAACAGCCTGGGCAACATAATGAAACTCCATCTTTACATTAAAAAACAACAACAACAACAACAAAAAAAACAAAAACAAAAAATAAAGGCCTGGTGTGGCGGCTCACGCCTGTAATCCCAGCATTGTAATCCCAGCATTTTGGGAGCACTTTGAGGCCAAGGAGGGCGGATCACGAGGTCAGCAGATGGAGACCATCCTGGCTAACACAGAGAAACCCCGTCCCGTCTCTACTAAAAATACAAAAAAATTAGCTGGGCATGGTGGTGGGCGCCTGTAGTCCCAGCTACTCGGGAGACTGAGGCAGGAGAGTGGCTTGAACCCGGGAGGTGGAGCTTGCAGTGAGCTGAGATCCCACCACTGCACTCCAGCCTGGGTGACAGAGCAAGACTCCTTCTCAAAAAAAAAAACCAAAAGCTGAAAATGGTGGTGCACACCTATGGTCCTGGATCCTTGGAAAGTTGGAATGGGAAGATTGCTTGAGCCCAGGAATTCAAGGCTTCAGGGAGCCATGACCACACTACTGCACTCCAGCCTGGGTTACATAGTGAGACCCTATCTCCAAAATAGTGAGACCCTGTTTCTAAAATAAATAGTAAGTAAATAAAATAGGCCGGGTGCAGTGGCTCACACCTGTAATCCTAACACTTTGGGAGGCCAAGGTGGGGGGATTGCTTGAGCCCAAGAGTTTCAGACCACCCTGGGCAATATAGTGAGACCCCATGTCTACAGAAAAATTTTAAAATGACCCACGCATGGGCCGGGCGCGGTGGCTCACTCCTGTAATCCCAGCACTTTGTGATCTGAGGCGGGAGGATCATGAGGTCAGGAGATCGAGACCACACTGGCCAACGTGGTGAAACCCCGTCTCTACTAAAAATACAAAAATTAGCTGGGCGTAGTGTCGGACGCCTGTAATCCCAGCTACTCAGGAGGCTGAGACAGGAGAATTGCTTGAATCACAGAGTTGGAAGTTGTAGTGAGTCGAGATTGTGCCATTGCACTCCAGCGTGGCCACAGAGCAAGATTCCATCTAAAAAAAAAAATTACCCAGGCATGGTGGTGTGTGCTTGTCGTCCCAGCTACTTGGGAGGCTGAGGTGAGAGGACTACGTGAGCCCAGGAGATTAAGCTGGCAGAGAGCCCTGATCATGCCACTGCACACCAGCTCGGGTGACCCTGTCTCAAAGAATAAAAAAACACTTGGAATGACAAGCCATAGGCTTGGCGAAAATATTTTAAAATCACACATCTAATAAACGACTTGTATCCAGAATACAAAAAGAACACTCAAATCTCAATAATTAAAATGCAAAGAAATGAGCAAATGATTTTAGTAGACTCTTCCTCAAAGAAGATACGTGGTGTGGATAGTAAGAACATGAAAAAGCAGCACAATTATTAGTAGTGAAATACAAATTAAAATCACAATAAGGGCCAGGCACAGTGGCTCAGACATGTAATCCCAGCACTTTGGGAGGCCAAGGCAGGTGGATCACTTGAGGTCGGGAGTTCAAGACCAGCCTGACCAACATGGAGAAACCCTGTCACTACTAAAAATACAAACAATTAGCCGGGCGTGGTGGCGCATCCATGTAATCCCAGCTACTCAGGAGGCTTAGGTAGGAGAATTGCTTGAACTCGGGAGGTAGAGGTTGCGGTTAGCTGAGATGGCACCATTGCACTCCAGCCTGGGCAACAAGAGCGGAACTCTAAAAAAAAAAAAAAAAAAAAATCACAGTAAGACATTATTACCACACATTTTAACCCATTGGAATATCTAAAATTAACAATACTCACGACATCAGCCATTGGCAGAGATGCAGAGTAGCTGAAACTCACATGCAGTGTTGATTGGGAATGTAAAGTGATACAATCACTTTTGAAACCATTTGTTGGTTCCTTAAAAGTTAAGCATATTGGCCAGGCGTGGTGGCTCACAGCTCATGCCTGTAATCCCAGCACTTTGGGAGGCTGAGGCAGGCTGATCACGAGGTCAGGAGATCGAGACCATCCTGGTCAACATGGTGAAAACCCATCTCTACTAAAAATACAAAAATTAACTGGACATCATGGCACACGCCTGTAGTCCCAGTTACTCGGGAGGCTGAGGCAGGAGAATCACTTGAACCCGGGAGGCGGAGGTTGCAATGAGCGGAGATTTCACCACCACACTCCAGCCTGGTGACAGAACGAGACTCTGTCTCGGAAAAAAAAAAAAAAACTCATACCTGTAACTCCAGCACTTTGGGAGGCCGAGGTGGGTGAATCATGAGGTCAGGAGTTCAAGACCAGCCTGGCCAAGATGGTGAAACCCCATCTGTACTAAAAATACAAAAAAATTAGCCTGGCGTGGTGGCAGGCACCTGTAATCCCAGCTACTCGGGAGGCTAAGGCAAGAAAATCCCTTGAACTCGGGTGGCAGAGGTTGCAGTGAGCCGAGATTGTGTTGGAGTGCAGTGGCACAATCTTGGCTCACTGCAACCTTCATATCCCAGGCTCAAGTGATTCTCCTGGCTCAGCCTCCCTAGTACCTGGGATTACAGGCGTGTACCACCACGCCCAGGTAATTTTTGTATTTTTAGTAGAGATGGGGTTTCACCATATTGGCCAGGCTGGTCTTAAACTCCTGACCTCAGGTGATCCTCCCATCTTGGCCTCCCTAAGTGCTGGATTACAGGGGTGAGCCACCATGCCCGGCCTCAAGCTGTACTTTTGTATCCATTAACTAACCTTTGGCTATCTCCCTCTCCCCATTACTCTTCCCTATCTCTAGAAACCACTATTCTAAGCCGGGCACAGTGGCTCATGCCTGTAATCCCAGCACTTTGGGAGGCCTAGGCAGGTGGATCACAAGGTCAGGAGTTCGAGATCAGCCTGGTCAACATGGTGAAACCCTGTCTGTACTAAAAACTTAGCCAGACAAGGTGGTGCGCCTGTAATCCCAGCTATTCGGGAGGCTGAGGTGGGAGAATTGCTTGGACCTGGGAGGCAGAGGCTGCAGTGAGCCAAGATCACGCCCCTGCACTCTATCCTGGGCAACAGCGCGAGACCTCACCTCAAAACCAAAAACAAAAATTACCCAGGTGTGGTGGTGGGCGCCTGAAGTCCCAGCTACTTGGGAGGCTGAGGCAGGAGAATCACTGGAACCCAGGAGGCGGAGGTTGCAGTGAGCCGAGATCAGGCCATTGCATTCCTGCCTGAGCAAGAGGAGGGGAGGGGAGGGGAGGGGAGGGGAGGGGAATCATTATTCTACTCTCTCACTTCTATGAGATCATCTCGAGCTTAGGAGTTCGAGACCAGACTGGGTAACACAGTGAAACCCCATCTCTACTAAAATACAGAAAAATTAGGCATGGCGGCGTGCGCCTGTAATCCTATTCGGGAGGCTGAGACAGGAGAATCACTTGAACTCGGGAGGCAGAGGTTGCAGTGAGTCGAGATGGCGCCACTGCACTCCAGCCTTGGCGACAGAGCGAGAATCTTTCTCAAAACAAACAAAAAACAATACATTTGAGAGAAGAGAACAAAAGGAAAAATGAAGAATACTGAATGATCTAGCAAGAAAGAAGGGAAGAAAAAAACACAAAACGTGTGTCAAAGAGGTAACAAATGGTAGACATGAGTCTAAATAGATTACACAAACTATAAATGAGTAATACTCCAATAAAAAGCGTAAGAAATTGTTTCCTTATGTCTGGGAAACAAAAAGGTAAGAAAAAAAAGAATGATTGTTCAAAATATATTTTTTTTTTGAGACGGACTCTCGCTCTGTCGCCCAGGCTGGAGTGCAGTGGCACGATCTCCACTCACTGCAAGCTCCGCCTCCTGTGTTCACAGCATTCTTCTGCATCAACCTCCCTAGTAGCTGGGACTTCAGGAGCCTGCCTTTTTTTTTTTTTTTTTTTTTTTTNTTCCCGCCATTCTCCTGCCTCGGCCTCCTGAGTAGCTGGGACTACAGGCGCCCGCCATCACGCCCGGCTAATTTTTTGTAATTTTTATTAGAGACGAGGTTTCACCATGTTAGCCAGGATGGTCTCGATCTCCTGACCTTGTGATCCGCCCACCTCGGCCTCCCAAAGTGTTGGGATTACAGGCGTGAGCCACCGCGCCCGGCCTCAAAAGAATTTTTTTTTTTTTTTTAGACGGAGTCTCGCTCTGTGGCCCAGGCTGGAGTGCAGTGGCCGGATCTCAGCTCATTGCAAGCTCCGCCTCCTGGGTTTACGCCATTCTCCTGCCCCAGCCTCCCAAGTAGCTGGGACTACAAGGGCCCACCACTACGCCCAGCTAATTTTTTGTATTTTTAGTAGAGACGGGGTTTCACCGTGTTGGCCAGGATGGTCTTGAACTCCTGACCTGGTGATTGGTGATTCGCCTACCTCAGCCTCCCAAAGTGCTGGGATTACAGGCATGAGCCACTATGCCCGACCTATCATTATTTTTATTCTTTTCTTCCTTTCATTTTGTTTTGTGTTTTTGAGACGGAGTCTCGCTCTGTGGCCCAGGCTGGAGTGCGATCTCGGCTCACTGCAAGTTCCGCCTCCCAGGTTCATGCCATTCTCCTGTCTCAGCCTCCCCAGTAGCTGGGACTACAGGTGCCCGCCACCACGCCCGGCTAATTTTTTGTATTTTTAGTAGAGACGGGGTTTCACCATGTTAGCCAGGATGGTCTCAGTCTCCTGACCTCGTGATCTGCTTGCCTCTGCCTCCCAAAGTGTTGAGATTACAGGTGTGAGCCACCACACCCAGCCTCTTTTTTTTTTTTTTTTTTTTTTGAGAAGGAGTTTTGCTCTTGTTGCCCAAGCTGGAGTGCAATGACACTACTGCGGCTTACTGCAACCCTCGCCTCCCAGGTTCAAGCTATTCTCCTGCCTCAGCCTCCCGAGGAGCTGGGATTGCAAGTGTGTGCCACCATGCCCAGCTAATTTTTGTATTTGTAGTAGAGATGGGGTTTCGATTTGCTGGCCAGGCTGGTCTTGAACTCCTGACCTCAGGTGATCCGCCCGCCTCGGCCTCCCAAACTGCTGGGATTACAGGCATGAGCCAAGGCACCCAGGCCTAATGGTCATTATTGTCATTCATTGATTCAGCAAATAGTGGGGTGCTGGGTGCTCAGCCCCGTGCTCTGCAGTAGCTTGGGTGTCAGAGGTGTGTGAGGCATTCCCAGGTTCTCTCCTGCCCAACAAAACCTTTTGTCTTTGGGGATACTGGTGACACCATGAATCCCAATGCTGTGCAATGTGCTATGACAAAGGAAAGGACAGGGGTTGAGGCAAGGGGCAGGTGTGAAGGCAGGGACAGTCTATGACACTGAAGGAGAGGAGGCCAGAATCGCATTCCTACCCGCTCTCTCAAACTCCATGTTCAGTGGCAGGATCATCCAAAACCCTCTGATGGGGCGGGGAGGGGGGAGGCCTTTTTTCTCCTAAGATGGTATCTGAGTGCCTTTAAGGGTAGCTTTCTTGTGATCACATGAGATTTCTGCTTGTGTCATAAAGAATGGGTCAGAGGATCAGGAGGCTGTGGCTGAAGCTGGGGCGGGTTGTGGGGACCCAGCACGAACAGTAGGGCTCGGTAAATGCTGCAAGTGGAGCCTGGCAGGCCGCACATCCCAATGCCAAGTCCGCCGCCTCTCGGCCTGACACCACCCCTGAAACCAAAAAGGGGAAATCATGTCCTTTGTGCCTCTGTGTCTGCGGTAAGCGGGGCCCTCCAGGGGGCGGGGCCGCCGGCAGGGTCCCCCAAGGCCCGGGTCTCAGGGGAGAGCTGTTCCTGGGGCTCGCAGATGTCTGCAAGGCCGCGGAAGGAGGAGGGTCCAGACACAGGCCCTTATTTCTGACCCGGACTTCTGCGAGGATCTGACCCGGCTAGTCGTCCCTGAGGTGCGTGAGTGCGAGGGTGTGGGAGGCGGCCGGATCGTCCTCGGGCTCCGCGGGGTAGCAAGGAACCGGGACCTCTGGAGAGAGCTTAATGGGGTAGCAGGGAGAGGGCGGGATCGGGAAGAGCAACCTCTAGGCGAGGGGTTCTCGGGAACCGACCGGCGTGTCCCAGGCCCGGGCCCGGTCCAAGCTCCGCCGGCTCCGCCGCTGCCTCCGCACCCAGGCGGACCCCGTTGCGCCCCGCCCGGCTTTCCAGCGCCGCCCGAACCCCCACCCAGCCCACGAGGCAGGGATTCTGTGGTCCTCACTGAGTCATCTGGACCCGAACTAGACTAGCCCAAGGTCACCGGGCGTTCCTGGCGAGGCTAGGGCCGCGCCGCGCCGCCCCTGGTGCATCCCGGGAGCCGCGCCGGTCTGCGGCACCTGGGCGGCGGACAGGGGCGCGGGCGGGGAGGGCGGGCAGCGGGCGCGGGTCAGAGAGGCGGAACTCCCTGCCGCCAGCTCTGTAGTTCGCCTCGCGGGCGGCGGAGCGGCCTCCTGCCGGCCCAGCCCTACGTCCAACCACAACGCCCAGAAAGCCGCGCGGCGCGGGCGGGACCTGCGGCGACTAGCGCGGCGGTGACATCACCGCCGCATCCAGCTCCCTGGCCCCAGCCCCTCCCAGGGTCCGGGCCCTCGGCCTCGCACAGCCTGACGGGAGTCGTGGTCCACCCTCGGGCGCCGCCAGCGGCGGCTCGGGTAGCACGGACTTCAATTCCCGGCGTGCCCTGCGCGCCGAGGCACGTTAACGGCAGGAGGGGGAGGGCAAGCAAAGGGAAAAGCGGCGCCCGGGGGGCGGAGTAAGGCGGGGTGGGGGTGGGGCCCACACCCCTCCCCTCCTCGCTGCTCCTTCCCCTCCCCGACCGTAAACTGGGATCCCTTTCCCCTTTGTGGTCCGCCATATTGGACTCTAACTCTGGTCAAGCCGCGGCGGCCGGGACTGTGGACTTCGCCGGCGTTCTCCCGCCCAGCGGGCCTGCCCCCAGCTCCCGGCCCGCCCAGCCCTCCCCGCCCGACGCGACCCCGCGCAGCGTCCCCCGGCTGGCCGGGAGCGCCCGCCGCCGCCGGCCTCAGCCTCCCCCGCTTCCCCGCCCCTCCGCCGCCGCCCGCGGTCCCCGCGCCGCTCTGCGCCCCTCTCCCCGCCCGCCATGAGCCAGCCGACGCAAGCGCGGGGCCAAGCCCGGAAGAACAAGCGGGGCGGCGGCTGCGGCTCGGCGGGGTAACGGGTGGCTGCGAGCAAGCAGCAAGCCGGCCCGGCGCGGCGCTGCGCGGCTCCCAGGCCGCGGCTGGCGGCCCCCGGGCAGCGCAGGAGGCCTTGGTGGGCGGCGCGGCGGCGGTCCAACGGGCCCCTCGGCGCGGGCGCCAGCGCGGGCGGCGCCGCCCCTGGAGGCTACTTCGAGGTAAGCGGGCGGCAGCGGGCGGGGTCGATGGCGGTACGCGGTCGTAGTCCCCCCGCGCCTTGGCGGAGCTCGGCCTCCCGCTGTCGGCCTGAGCGCCCCGGGCCTGGGAGCGGGATGCTGCGGGCGGGCGGATAACGGGTCCTGCGGCGCCGCGCTTGCCGGGGTCCCGGGGCAGGGCGGCAGGTGGGCCGTGCTCGGCGTGACGCGGTCTCTGTCACTTTCTTGAGAGGAGAACCTGAGCAGAGGCGGCGGGAGGGCGACACCGGGGCCGCGGCTCAAGGCGACGGGATGGCCCGCAGACTGGAGCAGCCCCTGAACGGGCGGGGACGGCTCCCGGGTGCAGCTCCGCGCACGGCGCTTCGCCTTCCGCTGGACCCAGCGGGTGATGTCCGCGAGGCCCGGGCTTCTGTCGTGGAGCCTCGCCCGCTGCAGCAGCTCCAGAGCGACTGCGATTCCAGGGATGAGCAAAGCTGCCCTTTCGCTCCCAGGCCTTTGAAATGTTTCTCTCTGTCCGTCTTCGTTATGCTCTGCGCGTGATGATTGAGAAAGGCCTCCCGGAAGTTTTCCTTTGGTCCTCCTGTGTGGTTATTTGAAATCTACCTGACAGCCACCTGGAGCTGGCAGCCCTGGTCCCTCCTCCCCCGCTTTGTTAAGTTTTCAAGGGTGTTTAGTGGTCTGGTTACTCAGGTATGTATTTAGGGTTCGAACTTAAGGAATTTGAAAGGTGTTTTTTTAAGTTTTGTTTATGAAGATAGCTAGCACACATAGCACCTACCAATTATGGATTCCTGCCACTTTTATTCAACCGTTGGTCACAACATTTTAGAGGGTACAGTATTTATAAGGGGGTATGCAATTGGCGCAGTCATTTCCAGTTATCCCATTGTCTCCTGAAAGAGAATAGATGTTTAAAAGTTGCGTTCTTATAACGTTATTTGAACTCTTAAATTATGTAGTTTTAAAGGCATTGCAATTAAAAACGAAATAAGCATTGGGAGTATTTTTGTGCTAAATCATGACAGAAATTGTTCTTTTTTTTTTTTTTGGAGACGGAGTCTCGCTCTGTCGCCCAGGCTGGAGTGCAATTATGGGACTATCTCAGCTCACTGTAACCTCCGCCTCCCGGGTTCAAGCGATTCTCCTGCCTCAGCCTCTCAAGTAGCTGGGACTACACGCATGTGCCACCATGTCCGGCTAATTTTTGTAGAGACAGGGTTTCACCATGTTGGCCAGGCTGGTCTCGAACTCCGGACCTCAGGTGATCCTCCCGCCTCGGCTTCCCAAAGTGCTGGGATTACAGGTGTAAGCCACCGCCCCCCGCCGTTTTTATTATTATTATATTGTTACATTAGGGTCTTGGGCCGTAGTGCTGGACTTCAGTCTCCCGAGATTGCCCTCATCCAGTATCCTGTGATCAAAACAGGCTGGAGATCAAAACAGGCTGTAGTTCTTGAGATCAAAGATGAGGCGGGAGCGTTTGGATCATTGGGGTTTTTAAGGGCAGTGTTTGCTGCTGTCGGGAAGGATAGGGTGGGGGGGTTTGACTGTGCATATCCTTACAAAAAATATTGATAATTTTTGCTGTAGCTGGTTGTGAAACACATTCATTTCTGTTGATTCAATAAAAACCAGTTGGTGGCACAATAAAATTCTTAGGTTTAGTCTTTCATACCGTTTCAAGTTTTAATAATTCACATTTGCTTTGCAATACTTAGGTGAAATATAACTTTATTATTATTTTTATTTATTTATTTTTTCTGAGACAGAGTCTTGCTCTGTCTGTTGCCCAGGCTGGAGTGCAGTGGTGCAATCTTGGCACACTGTAACCTCCGTTTCCTGGGTTCAAGCGATTCCCCTGCCTAAGCCTTCCAAGTAATTGGGTCTACAGGTGCCTGCCACCATGCCTGGCTAATTTTTTTTGTATTTTTAGTAGAGACGGGGATTCACAAAGTTGGGCAGGCTGGTCTTGAAGTCCTGACCTCGTAATCCACCTGCTTTGGCCTCTCAAAGTGCTGGAATTACAGGTGTGAGCCACCATGCCCGGCCCTACCTTTATTATTTTTGTCACATTATTCAAAATCAGATAACTGTATGCATATTATTATTATTACTATTATCTTGCTAAGTTGCCCAGGCTGGCCTTGAGCTTGTGGTGTCAAGCGATCCCTCTCATCTTAGTTTTACTAATGGATTAGGGTACAGACCCTTGCCACTGTGCCCACCTGAGTATTATTTTTGACAGGACTGTGATATTCTGTTAAACTGGTATGCATTAGGGTTGTTGTTTTAAAAGAGACATGGTCTCTCTCTGTTGCATAGGCTAGAGTACAGTTGGCATGGTCATAGCTCACTGTAACCTCAAATTTCTGGACTAAGTAATCCTTCCAAGTAGCTGGGACTCTAGGTATGTCCCACCATGCCTGGATAATTTTTTCTTTTAATATAGAGACAGAGTCTCACTATGTTACCCAGGCTGGTCTTGAATTCTTGACCTCAAGCTATCCTCTCATCTCTGCCTCCCAAAGTGCTGGGATTACAGGCGTGAGCCACTGCACCTGGCCTATGGCTTTTGACCATAACCCACTCTTAAGAAATAAAATCTGTTAAGATCTAGGAAGCGTACACAAATACAAACAACAAAAATTTCACAAAATATTTTAGGGCCAGGCATGGTGGCTCATGCCTGTAATTCCAGCACTTTGGGAGGCCGAGGTGGGTGGATTACCTGAGGTCAGGAGTTCCTCAGCCTGGCTGACAGATGATGAAACCCCAGAGATGGTGAAACCCTGTCCCTACTAAAAATACAAAAATTAGCCGGACATGATGGTGTGCACTTGTAATCCCAGCTACTCAGGAGACTGAGGCAGGAGAATTGCTTGAATCTGGGAGACGGAGGTTGCAGTGAGCTGAGATCTAGCCATTGCACTCCTGCCTGGGCAATAAGAGTGAAACTCTGTCTCAGAAAAAAAAAAAAAAAAAAAATCTCATTGTGGCTAACACGGTGAGACCTCGTCTCTACTAAAAATACAAACAATTAGCCAGGTGTGGTGGCGGGCGCCTGTAGTCCCAGCTACTCCGGAGGCTGAGGCAGGAGAATGGCATGAACCCGGGAGGCTGAGCTTGCAGTGAGCCGAGATGGCACCACTGCACTCCAGCCTCGGTGACAGTGAGACTCCGTCTCAAAAAAACGAACAAATGAACAAAAACAAACAAAAAAAACTGGCGGGGTGGGGTGGCTCACGCCTGTAATCCCAGCACTTTGGGAGGCTGAGACAGGTGGATCACCTGAGGTCAGGAGTTCAAGACCAGCCTGGCCAATGTGATGAAACCCCATCTCTACTAAAAATACAAAGATTAGCCGGGAATAGTGGTGGATGCCTGTCATCCCAGCTACTCTGGACACTGAGGCAGTAGAATTGCTTGAACCTGGGAGGCAGAGGTTACAGTGAGTCCAGATTGCGCCACTGCACTCTAGCCCAGGCGACAGTGCAAGACTCCGTCTCAAAAAAAAAAGAAAAAAGAAAAAAGGCCAGGCGCAGTGGCTCACACCTGTAATCCCAACACTTTGGGAAGCCGGAGCAGAAGGATCAGCTGAGGTCGGGAGTTTGAGACCAGACTAACCAACATGGAGAAACCCTATCTCTACTAAAAATACAAAATTAATTGGGCGTGGTGACGCACGTCTGTAATCCTAGCTACTCTGGAGGCTGAGGCAGGAGAATCGCTTGAACCTGGGAGGTGGAGATTGTCGTGAGCCGAGATTGTGCTATTGCACTCCAGCCTGGGCAACAAGGGCAAAACTCTGTCTCAAAAAAGCAAAACAAAAAACAAACAAAATATTTAAATACTTTTCTGATCTTTTCTATTCCATGTAGTCTCATTAATACAATCTGTTTTATAGTTCACAGAATTAGTTCATTGTGTATTTTTTTGTTTCTGAGATGGAGTCTCGCTCTGTCTCCAGCCTGGAGTGCAGTGGCGTGATCTTGACTCACTGCAGTCTCCACCTCCCGGGTTCAAGCGATTCTCCCACCTCAGCCTCCTGAGTAGCTGGGACTACAGGCGCCTGCCACCACACCCAGCTAATTTTTGTATTTTTAGTAGAGACAGGGTTTCACCACGTTGGCCAGGATGGTCTCTATCTCTTGACCTTGTGATCCACCCACCTTGGCCTTCCAGAGTGCTGGTATTACAGGTGTGAGCCATTGCAGCTTCTTTATTATGTACTGTTGAGTTGTGTGCTGCACCTTGACAGTTGCTTTTACTGTATTTTAAGCTTTTAAAATATGCCCCCATCTTGGATGGTATTTTATTTTATTTTTTTACTTTTGAGACAGAGTCTTGCTCTGTTGCCTAGGCTGGAGTGCAGTGGTGCCATCTTAGCTCACTGCAACTTCTGCCTCCTGAGTTCAAGTGATTCTCCTCCCTCAGCCTCCCGAGTAGCTGGGACTACAGGAGTGCATTACCACACCTGGCTGATTTTTTTTTTTTTTTGAGATGGAGTCTCACTCTCTTGCCCCAGCTGGAGTGCAGTGGGGTGATCTTAGCTTACTGCAACGTCTGCCTCCTGGGTTCAAGTGATTTTCCTGCCTCAGCCTCCTGAGTACCCTCCTGGGATTACAGGCACGTGTCACCATGCCTGGCTGATTTTTGTATTTTAATAGAGACGGGGTTTCACCACGTTGGTCTAGAACTCCTGACCTCGTGATCTGCATGCCTTGGCCTCCCAAAGTGCTGGGATTACAGGCGTGAGCAACCGCACCCGGCCATTTTTTATATTTTTAGTAGAGACAGGGTTTCACCATGTTGGACAGGCTGGTCTCGAACTCCTGACCTCAAGTGATCTATCTACCTGCTCGGCCTCCGAAAGTGCTGGAATTACAGGCATGAGCCACTGCACCTGGCCGATATTTTAAACTGTTAAAGCTGTCTTTAGTTTTTAAGTTTCTTTGTAAGTATTTTAATAATTGTTCATTAAAGAAAGTCTTTGTGGTAATTGGGGTAAAATATTCTTGACACAGATCACAGAAAGTCTTAATGTAATTCTGAAGCTTCTGAATTGTTTCCCCACAGATGGTGAGCTTTTTGGAATACCTTGTATGGTGCAAAATGGCACCCAAAACAATGTCAGCAAGAAACAGTGAGTGGGTTCTGGTCCTATGCTTCCCAGGGGGGCTTTCTGAGTCCCGGCAAGCAGCCTCTACACTCTGTAGTCACCAAGCCAGAAGGTGGATAAGAGAGAGGGCAGAGTGGAAGGAGTGTCCTGATTTTCAGGAGTGGTCGCAGTCCCACTGTCCTGTGTGCTGGACACAGCACTATGTGTTATACCCAAGACCACCTTCATCGAGGTGGCTGCTGAGCCAAGGAGGCTGTTGTTTCTGCATGTGGGTAGCTTCAACAAAGGAGGAGGGGCTGGGTGCGGTGGCTCAAGCCTGTAATCCCAGCACTTTGGGAGGCCGAGACGGGTGGATCACGAGGTCAGGAGATTGAGACCATCCTGGCTAACACGGTGAAACCCCGTCTCTACTAAAAAATACAAAAAACGAGCCAGGCGAGGTGGCGGGTGCCTGTAGTCCCAGCTACTCGGGAGGCTGAGGCAGGAGAATGGCGTGAACCCAGGAGGCGGAGCTTGCAGTGAGCTGAGATCCGGCTACTGCACTCCAGCCTGGGCGACAGAGCGAGACTCCGCCTAAAAAAAAAAAAAAAAAAAAACAAAGGAGGAGGACATGGGAGGAGCAGGAAAACAAAACTTAGCTTATCAGGTCTTTGACCCAAATCAGAACTCTTATACACAAAGCTTGAACCACAAATTCGATAGGCTCTGTTCTGTGGGCAAGGTATCAACCTTGCACTACCTCAGTTTTCTTTTTCTTTTTTTTTGAGATGGAGTCTCGCTCTGTTGCCCGGGCTGGAGTGCAGTGGTATGATCTCAGCTCACTGCAGCCTCCGCCTCCTAGGTTCAAGTGATTCTCCTGCCTCAGTCTCCCAGGTAATACAAAACTTAGCCAGGCGCGATGGCATATGCCTGTAATCATAGCTACTCAGGAGGCTAAGGCAGGAGAATTGCTTGAACCCGGAAGGTGGAGCTTGCAGTGAGCTGAGATTGTGCCACTGCACTCCAGCCTGGGTGACAGAGCTAGACTCTATCTCAAAAAACAAAAACAAAAAAATTTTTTTTTTTGTAAAGATGGGAGTCCCACTGTGTTGCCCAAACAGATCTCAAACTCCTGGGCTCAAGCAATCCTCCCACCTTGGCTTCCCAAAGTTTGGGATTATAGGTGTAAGCCACTGTCCCAGCCAAAATTGAATGTTGAAAATCTGAATTTTAACAACTGTAGGTTCACATATCTACTACCACAATCAGGATACAGTACGGTTTAATTGTTCACAAAAACTCCCTCATGTTATAGTTATACTCTCCCCAACTCCTAAAGTGTTGGCAGCCATTACTCTGTTACTTGGTATGATTTTATCTTTTGGATGAGTCCTGTAAATGGACTCATACAGCGTGTAGTCTTTTCAGGAAGGTTTATTTCACTCAGTATAATGACTGAGAGTCATCCAAGTTGTTGCATGTATCAGTAGCTTGTTCTTTTTTACTGCTGTGTAGTATTCTGTTGTGTAAATGTACCACTGTTTGTCCATTTTTCCATTGGTGGACATTGGGGTTGTTTTCAGGTTTTGGTGATTATAAGCAGAGTTGCTGTAAACATGTCTATAAAGGATTTTTGTGTGAAAGTGAATTTCAGTTTTCTAGGTGAATACCAAGGAGTAGGAGCTGGTCATATGGGAACATTTTGTGAAACTGCCAAACTGTTATCCAGAGTGGATATACCATTTTGCCTACTCACAGCAATGTCTGAGAGTTCTAGTTGCTCTGCTAGCACTTGAGATTTTCTGTTGTTTTTGCCTACACTATTATTATTATTAATATTTTTTAGTAGAGGTGGGGTTTCGCCATGTTGCCCAGGCTGGTCTCAAACTCCTGAGCTCAGGCAGTCTGCCTGTCTGGCCTCCCAAAGTGCTAGGATTACAGGTGTAAGCCCTGGCCTAAACTATTTTTTAAAAAACTAGTTTTGTGGGCCGGGTGTGGTGGCTCATGCCTGTAATCCCAGCACTTTGGGAGGCCGAGGCAGGCGGATCACTGGAGATCAGGAGTTTGAGACCAGCCCAGTCAAGGTGTTGAAACCCCGTCTCTACTAAAAATACAAAAAGTAGCCGGTTGTGGTGGCACACACCTGTAATTCCAGCTACTTGGGAAGTTAAGTTGAGGCAGGAGACTCACTTGAACCTGGGAGGTGAAGGTTGCTATGAGCCGAGATTGCCCCACTGCACTCCAGCCTGGGCAACAAGGTGGAGACTCTGTCTCAAAAAAAAAAAAAATTCTTTTTGTGGAAATGGGGTCTCACTGTGTTGCCCAGGCTGGTGTCTTACCTTCTGGGCTCCAGTGATCCTCCCACCTTGGTTTCCCAGTGTTGGGATTACAGGTGTGAGCCACAGCACCCAGCCTTAAACTACATATTAGTTTATAATTCCTGACCTTAATATATATATGTATGTATGTGTGTGTGTGTATTTTTTTTTTTTTTTTTGGAAGTGGAGTCTCACCCTGTCACCCAGGCTGGAGTGCAGTGGTGCGATCTTGGCTCACTGCAACCTCTGCCTCCCAGGTTCAAGCGATTCTCCTGCCTCAGCCTTCCCGGTAGCTAGGATTACAGATGTGCGCCACCACACCCGGCTAATTTTGTACTTCTAGTAGAGATGGGGTTTCACCATGTTGGCCAGGCTGGTCTCGAACTCTTGATCTTAAGTGATCTGCCCACCTTGGACTCCCAAAATGCTGGGGTTACAGGCGTGAGCCACTGAGCCTGGCCTCTTAATACTGTAATAAATAGGTCTGTAGTGGTATCATAGTTTTAATTTGCATTTCCCTAGTGCCTAATAATATTGAACATGTTTCCTGTGTTTATATGCCATTCCTGTATCCTCTTGGGAGAAGTGTTTTATCAAGACTTTGCCTGTTTTTCTTTTTTTAACTTTTTTTTTTTTTTGAGACGAAGTCTCACTCTTATCCCCCAGGCTGGAGTACAGGCACGATCTGAGCTCACTGCTACCTCCATCTCCTGGGTTCAAGTGATTCTCCTGCTTCAGTCTCCCCAGTAGCTGGGATTACAGGTGCCTGCCACCACGCCCGGCTACTTTTTGTATTTTTGGTAGACACAGGCTTCACCATGTTGGCCAGGCTGGTCTTGAACCCCTGACTTCAGATGATCCGCCTGCCTCGGCCTCCCAAAATACTGGGATTTCAGGCGTGAGCCACCGTGCCTGGCCTACTTTGCCTATTTTTTGAAAGTTCTCCATGATTCTGAATTCAAATCCTTTGTCACATATAATTTGCCAACATTTTCTTCACCTCTGTGGCTTATCTTTTTATTGAGACAGTGTTTCATTCTGTCACCCAGGCTGGAGTGTGATGGCATGATCTTGGCTCACTGCAACTTCCGCCTCCCAGATTCAAATGATTCTCATGCCTCAGCCTCCTGACTAGCTGGAGTTACAGGGGTGCACCACCACGCCTAGCTAATTTTTGTAGTTTTAGTGGAGATGGGGTTTCACCATGTTGGCCATGCTAGTCTTGAACTCCTGACCTCAAGTGATCTAACTGCTTCAGCCTCCCAAAGTGCTGGGATTATAGGTGTGAGCCACCACACCCAGCCTGTTAACTGTTTTTTTGCAGAGAAAAAAAAAATTAATGTGAATGAAGTTCATTTTACCAATTTTTTATTTTATGGATCATGGTTTTGGTGTCATTTGTAAGATCTCTGTTTTAGCTCAAGATTATGAAGATTTTTTTCCCTCTATGTTTTCTTCTAAAAGTTTTATAGTTAACTTTTTTTTTTTTTTTGGTGAGACGGAGTCTCATTCTGTCGCCCAGGCTGGAGTGTAGTGGTGTGATCTTAGCTCACTGCAACCTGTGCCTCCCAATTTAAGTGATTCTTGTGACTCAGCCTCCTCAGTGACTGGAATTACAGGCGTGTGCCATCATGCCTGGCTAATTTTTGTATTTTTAGTAGAGACGGTATTTCGCCATGTTGGCCATGCTGGTCTTGAACTCCTGACCTTAAGTGATCAGCCGACTTTGGCCTCCCAAAGTGCTGGGATACAGGTGTGAGCCACTACACCCAACCTGTGAACCGGTTTTTTGCGGAGAAAAAAAAAATTAATGTGAATGAAGTTCAATTTATTAATTTTTCTGTGTGGATTATGGTTTTGGTGTCATTTCTAAGATCTCTATTTTAGCTCCAGGTTATAATGATTTTTTCCTTCTGTGTTTTCTTCTAAAAATTTTATAGTTTTACTTTTTTTTTTTTTTCTGAGATAGAGTCTCGCTCTGTTGCCCAGGCTGGGGTGCAGTGGCACCATCTCGGCTCATTGCAACCTCTGCCTCCCAGGTTCAAGCGATTCTTCTGCCTCAGCCTCCCAAGTAGCTGTGATTACAGGTGTGTGCCATAGCACCTGTCTAATTTTTGTATTTTTGGTAGAGATGGGGTTTCACCATATTGGCCAGGCTGGTCTCGAGCTCCTTGTGATCTGCCCTCCTTGGCCTCCAAAGTGCTGGGATTACAGGCGTGAGCCACTGTGCCTGTCAGTTTTTTTTTTTTTTTTTGAGAGAGAGAGAGAGAAATATTA
>NW_016806413.1:1129024-1153226 GCF_001698545.2 Rhinopithecus bieti
TCTTTTTAAACTTCTTTTTCTTCCCAGTGTCGGGTATGTCTTCATCAGCAGTGTGAAAATGAATTAATACAGAAGTGTACTGTTTATTTCTGTATCTCTCCCATTTATTTATTTATTTATTTATTTATTTATTTATTTATTTGAGACAGGGTCTTACTCTAATCCAGGCTGGAGTGCAGTGGCATGATCTCGGCTCACTGCAACCTCTGCCTCCTGGGTTCAAGTGATTCTCCTGCCTCAGCCTCCCTAGTAGCTGGGATTACAGGTGCCTGCCACCGTGCCCAGTTAAGTGTTGTATTTTTAGTAGAGGCAGGGTTGCACCATGTTGGCCAGGGTGGTCTTGACCTCCTGACCTCGTGATTTGCCCGC
Source organism: Rhinopithecus bieti (assembly GCF_001698545.2). Lineage (NCBI taxonomy): Eukaryota > Metazoa > Chordata > Mammalia > Primates > Cercopithecidae > Rhinopithecus > Rhinopithecus bieti. Next base: position 1,129,394 of record NW_016806413.1, read on the forward strand.
CTCGGCCTCCCAAAGTGCTGGGATTACAGTCTTGAAGCCACTGTGTCTGGCCACCTGTATCTCTCTATTACTGAATTCTTGTCTGATTTGTACCATTATAGTCAGAGATCATTCTTTTTATGATCTAAAATTTTTCAAAAAATTTAAGGTTTTATGGTCTGTTTAGGTGAATGCATATACACTTAAAAATGTATGTACTACTATTATTAGGTGTTTTCTGAATGTCAGTTAGATCCAGTTGGCTGATAGTTTTATTTTGGTTGATGGTTTTGTTCGCTTCTATATTCTTGCTGAGTTTTTGTCTACTAGTTCTTTTGATTGCTAAGAGATTATGCAGTCTCTGCCTAAAATTGTAGATTTGTTCACTTTTCCTTACAGTTTATTTAGTTTTTGCTTCATGTACGTTTGAAGCTGTGTTTGGTGCATATACATTTAGGATTGTTAGGTCTTGGTGAATTGACCTTTTTGTCATTTAAGCTGTATCCCTCATCCTTGGTAGTTTCCTTGTCTCTGAAGTCGCTTTTGTCTGATACTACTAATATAGCCTCTCCAGCTTTCTGCTAATTAACATTCGCATGTTATATTTTTTCTATCTTTTTGCTTTAAACCTATTTATATTATTTGAAATGAATTTCCTGTACATAACTGTCTGATTAATTTTCATTAATTATGCTTATTCATATTTTCATTTTAAATTGTAATGTGGGCCGGGCGTGGTGGCTCAAGCCTGTAATCCCAGCACTTCGGGAGGCCGAGACGGGCAGATCACAAGGTCAGGAGATCGAGACCATCCTGGCTAACATGGTGAAACCCCGTCTCTACTAAAAAAATACAAAAAACTAGCCGGGCGAGGTGGCGGGTGCCTATAGTCCCAGCTACTCGGGAGGCTGAGGCAGGAGAATGGCGTGAACCCGGGAGGCGGAGCTTGCAGTGAGCTGAGATCTGGCCACTGCACTCCAGTTTGGGCGACAGAGCGAGACTCCGTCTCAAAAAAAAAAAAAAAAAATTGTAATGTGTATGTGAAATATACTTATTGGAGACCTCTTTTCCTGGCTTAATTACTAATTTAATATTTATTTGTTGCTATTATAGGATGCTGCTTTGAATTGTATTTGATAAAGTTCTCTTTACTAGACTTTTTGACCCTGTAAGCTTTGTAAACTGATTTGCTAGATTACGTGAACATGGTGACACGAGCCATCTTCATTTTAGGGTTTGACCAGTATGAGTTCAAATCATAGGCCTCTATATGCCATGGGCCTCTATAACATTTATTTTGTTTTTACTATAGAAGTAAGTTTCAGCTGGGCTCAGTGGCTCACACCTGTAATCCCAATACTTTAGGAGGCTAGAGATAAATATGTAAATCCCAAAAACATATAAAAATCTGTAACTTAGGCCGGGCGCAGTGGCTCAAGCCTGTAATCCCAGCACTTTGGGAGGCCGAGACGGGAGGATCACAAGGTCAGGAGATCGAGACCATCCTGGCAAACACAGTGAAACCCCGTCTCTACTAAAAATACAAAAAACTAGCCGGGCGAGGTGGCGGGCGCCTGTAGTCCCAGCTACTTGGGAGGCTGAGGCAGGAGGATGGCGGGAGCCTGAGAGGCGGAGCTTGCAGTGAGCTGAGATCCGGCCACTGCACTCCAGCCTGGGTGACAGAGCAAGACTCCGCCTCAAAAAAAAAAAAAAAAATCTGTAACTTAGTGACCAAATTCTAGATAATATTGGGGTCCAACCGATTATGAAAACTTACTTTATTTTAATGGAATTAGCAGCTGGGTGCAGTGGTTTACAGCCATAATCCTAACACTTTGGAAGGCCAAAGTAGGAGGATCCCTTGAGCCCAGGATTTTGAGACCAGCCTGGGCAACATAGTGAGACACTGTTTTTTTTGAGATGGAGTTTTGCTTTTGTTGCCCAGGCTGTAGTGTCATGGCCTGATCTCGGCTCACTGTAACCTCCGTCTCTTGGGTTCAGGCGATTCCCCTGCCTCAGCCTCCCAAGTAGCTGGGATTACAGGCATGTGCCACCACGCCTGGATGATTTTGTATGTTTAACAAAGGTGGGGTTTCACCATGCTGGTCAGGCTAGTCTTGAATGCCTGATCTCAGGTGATCCGTACGCCTTGTCCTCCCAAAGTGCCAGGGTTACAGGCGTGAGCCACTGTGCCTGGCCAGTGAGGTATTGTCTTTTTTTTTTTTTTTTTTTTGAGATGGAGTCTCACTCTGTTGCCAGGCTGGAGTGCAGTGGCGCGATCTCGGCTCGCTGCGATCTCCACCTCCCAGGTTCAAGTGATTCCCCTGCCTTAGTGTCCTGAGTAGCTGGGACTACAGGTGTGCACCAGCACACCTGGCTAATTTTGTGTATTTTAGTAGAGATGGGGTTTTACCATGTTGGCCAGGATGGTCTCCATCTCCTGACCTCGTGATCCACCTATCTCAGCCTCCCGAAGTGCTGAGATTACAGGTGTGAGTCACCATGCCCAGTTGAGATACTGTCTTTACAAAATAAAAGAAATGAGCCAGATGTGGTAGTGTGCACCCATAGTTCTAGCTACTCAGGAGGCTGATATGGGGGGATCACTTGAGCCCGGGAGGTCGAGACTGCAATGAGCTGCAGTCATGCCACAGCACTCCCACCTGAGTGACAGAACAAGACCCTGTCTCAAAAAAAGAAATGTTTCAATTTCTAAACTACCTTGGAGTAATTCCAATAATGTTTGTGGTATAGAATTACTGCTTGTTGTTTTCCTGAGGAAATTGACTTTTTCCCTTACATATGTTAATAGATGGTGATGTCAAGTAAAGAACATTTTTCTTTTGAATATTTTGAACACAGTATTAGATACAACTTGAAACTGAATGAGAGGTTGTAGAATCCAATTCTTTTGGCACAGGATTTTTAAAAATAAACATTTTATTTTAGAATAATTTTAGATTTACAGAAAAGTCACCAAGATAGTACACTACCCCATTACCTGCAGGGGATACATCCCAAGACCCCCACTGGATGCCTGAAACTGCAGATAATACTCAACCCTAATATATACAGTGTTTTTCCTATAGGTAATACCTTTACCATAGGTAAAGCTTAATTTGTAAATTAGGCACAGTAAGCGATTAACAAAAATAACTAACAATAAATAGGACAATTATAACAATACACTGTAATGAAAGTTATGTGAATGTGGTCTCTGTCTCTTACTCAGAATATCTTCTTATACTGTCCTCACCTGTTTTTGAACTACAGTTGATCACAGGTAACTCAAACCACTGAGAAGTGCAGCTGTGGATGAGGGCAATGAGGGCTTACTGTTGTGCTTAGAGTTCTCTTCAGCCAGCTTTCCCTAATATGGATATTCTAGAGAACCTTAGTATATTTGTCAAAACTAAGAAATTAGTATTGGTACAATATTATTAACTACAGATTATTTGGATTTTTAAAATGTTCTGTTTCTGTTCCAGGATCGAATCCAGTACACCACAGTGCATTTAGCAGCCCACAATTTTAATTTTAATTCTTTTTAGTTTTCTCACCTATGAAATGGTGAAGCTTTTTTTTTTTTTGAGACGGAGTCTCGCTCTTTCGGCTGCACCCGCCACCTTGCCTGGCTAGTTTTATTGTATTTTTTAGTAGAGACGGGGTTTCACCGTGTTAGCCAGGATGGTCTCGATCTCCTGACCTCGTGATCCGCCCGTCTCGGCCTCGCAAAGTGCTGGGATTACAGGCTTGAGCCACCGCGCCCAGCCGGTGAAGCTTTTTATTTTCTTCAAAGGATTCCTGAGAGGCTAATTAATATTCAGTTTTATAGTATGGTAGTAATTTCATGTTCATGCTAAAATTCAGTAAAATAGTTAACTGTTGGCTGGGCATGGTGGCTCACGCCTGTAATCTCAGCACTTTGGGAGGCGGAGACGGATGGATCATGAGGTCAGGAGATCAAGACCATCCTGGCTAACATGGTGAAACACTGTCTCTGCTGAAAATACAGAAAATTAGCCGTGTGTGGTGGTGCGCGCCTGTAGTCCCAGCTACTTGGGAGACTGAGGCAGAAGAATCGCTTGTCACTGCACTCCAGCCTGGGTGACAGAGTGAGACTCTGTCTAAAAAAGAAAAAAAAAAGTTTAATAGTGTACTACAAGACTGGGCGCTATGGCTCACGCCTGTAATACCAGCACTTTGGGAGGCCAAGGTGGGTGGATCAGTTGAGGCCAGGAGCTCAAGACCAGTCTGGCCAACATGGTGAAACCCTGTCTCTACTAAAATACAAAAATTAGCTGGGTGTGGTGGTGCGTGCCTGTAATCTTAGCTACTGGGAAGGCTGAAGCAGGAGAAACGCTTGAACTGGGGAGGAGGTTGCAGTGAGCCTAGATCATGCCACTGTATTTCGTCGTGGTTGACCCAGCGAGACTGTATCTCAAATGAAAAAAAAAGTGTACTACAATCTAACTACTTTTCCTAAAAATACTTGGTAATTATTTCACTTAGGTGAAAGTAGCCCACCCAGGCAAACGTTGTCTACAAGTTACTAGTTAGAGTCCAGTCCCTGTTGCCCAAGCTGGAATGCAGTTCCACTGTCATAGCTTACAGGCTGGAGTGCAGTTCCGCCGTCATAGCTCACTGTAGCCTCCAACTCCTAGGCTCAAGAGATCCTCTCACATCAGGCTTTCAAGCAGCTGGGACTACAGGCACGGGCCACCACACCCAGCTAATTGAAATTTTTCTGAGGGGGATGAGGATCTTGTACGTTGCCTAGACTGGTCTCAAACTGTTGGCCTCAAGCAATCCTCCTGCCTTAGCCTCCTGGGTATTTGGGATGACTGGGATCACAGGTGGGAGCCACTGTACCTAGCTGCTTTCTGTCTTTAAAAGCAAACAAAATCAGGCTGGGTGCAGTGGCTGCACTGTCATCCCAGCACTTTGCGAGGCCGAGGTGGACAGATCACTTGAGGGCAGAGGTTCGAGACTAGCCTGGCCAACATGGTGAAACCCCGTCTCTACTAAAAATACAAAAGTTAGCTGGTCATGGTGGCATGCACCTGTAATTCCAGCTATTCAGGAGGCTAAGGCAGGAGAATTGCTTGAACCCAGGAGGTGGAAGTTGCATGAGCTGTGATCGTGCCACTGCACACCAGCCTGGGTGACACAGCGAGACTCCATCTCAAACAAAAACAGAAACAAGCATAGGAAGACAGCTGTAGTTATTGTTAATATTTTCCTTCCTTTAAAAGAATAATGGGATGGTTTGGATCAATCATTTCAATTAAATACCTCTGCACAAACTGAATTGAACTGTTCTTTGTGTGTTTGTACATTTACAGATGTCCACACCTGTATTCCAGTGGGAATGCTGTGATGGTCAAATCATAGATGCATAGAACTTCAGAACTGGAGGGGGCAATAGCAGAACCCCTATTTATTGCCTAGATAGTATTTGTTAGCTGAGGAAACTGAGGCCCGAAGACTTGAGTTCAAAAAATTCCTCTAATTGGTCTAGTCAGTGTCCCCTCACATACCTTTCAATTTCTGTTGGCTTTTGTCACGTCTCAGTACCAACTGAGATAAAGAAACCATCTTGCTATTCTTTTTTAATTTTTATTTATTTTAGAGACAGGATCTTGCTCCGTCACCCAGTCTGGAGTGCAGTGGCACAATTATAGCTCATTGTCAACTTGACTTCCTGGGCTCAAGCAATCCTCCTGCCTTGGCCTCCCAAAGTGCTGGGACTACAGGTGTGAGCCACTGTGCCCAGCCCTGTCTTACTAGTCTGGTCTTCCTTACTCTTGCTGTAGTCTACTGCATTTTCTCTTCTTTGTGAACACACTCTGCTGCTTCCTCTTCCCTCTGGATGTCTTCCACCTGCCTTTGTACCTGAGCACCTGAATGTCTTCAGCTTCCTTTCGTGGCCCCTCACTTGCTCCTGCCACCCCTGTCTGCGAGACTCTGGCTGCACAGACAGCTGAGTGTCCTTCTTGCTGTTCGTTCGCTTCCTTCCATCTTGCTGTTCCACTGCTGTCGCAGTGCCTCTGGGGCACTGCAGTGATCCTGACCTGCTTGTGTAGTGCGGCCTGCATGGCCTGATCAGGCCAGGTTTTTCTTGACTCCATGCCTTTGTGCATGCTTTTCTTTTCTTTCTTTCTTTCTTTTTTTTTTTTTTTGAGATGGAGTTTCACTCTTGTTGCCCAGGCTGGAATGCAGTGGTGCGATCTTGGCTCACTGCAAGCTCTGCCTCTCTGGTTCAAGCCTCCCGAGTAGCTGGGATTACAGGCCCCCACCGCCATGCCCAGCTAATTTTTTGTATGTTTAGTAGAGGTGGGGTTTCGCCATGCTGGGCAGGCTGGTCTCAAACTCCGGACCTCAGGTGATCCACCCGCCTCGACCTCCCAAAGTGTTGGGATTACAAGTGTGAGCCACCGCACCTGGCCTGTGCACGCTTTTCTTTCCAGTGTGTTCTTCTGTCTTTGCCTGATTAACCCCTTTCTTTCTGAGATGGAGACCATGCTCTGTCCCTGTGGGAAGCATTCCTTCACCGTCCAAGGCCAGGCTGTACCCTCCCTTCTGAGTTCCTGTGGTGCCTGTCCTGGCTCAGCCACACCACTTAGACTGGATTGGAACATCTAAACTGTGCGCTGTGGCCTGCTCAGCGTGTAGTACATGGACAGAAACATTGCTCAGAGAGCCAGGCTCTTTCCTCTTCACCTTTTTTGGGACATCTTTTGTCTTTTGATTTGGAAGAAAGCATCTATCCATTTTTCCAAAGTTAACTGTGTGCTCCAGGGGCTGTTAACTGATGGTTTTTAATGAGTCTGTTAATTCATGGAAACTCACTGCAGAATTTATGTGTAGTACGTTATCTTGAGGCTTCTTCAGTACAGCCGTGTCGTTTCTCTCCTGTGTCTTGAATTTTTTCACTTCCGTTGGGTTGTTTTTCTTCGCATTCAGATTCTCTTTTCTTCCGTTCCCCTTCCTCAGTGTTTTGTTTTAGTTTTGTGGAGGCAGGATCTCACCATGTTTCTTAGGCTGGTCTCGAACTCCTGGGCTGAAGTGATTCATCTCACCTGCCTCAGCCTCCAAAGTACTGGGATTACAGGCGTGAGCCACTGCACCTGGCTCCCTTTGAGCTTTTTGCACGTGACTGTGATATCCACCTTTCTGGAACTTTCTTTTCCTTCCTCTGCGTGGCACCATGCCATTGTAGTTCTCCTCCTGACTGTTGCTTTGCTTACTCTCCAGGCTTTGGTGAACTCACTTATTTATGTCCTTATAACACAGGTTATTCTATGTTGAGTTCTTCCTCTCAAGTTCACACTTAATATGTTAGGCATATGGTGGTAGAGATTTCTTTTTTCTTTTTTGGACAGGATCTCGCTCTGTCACCCAGGCTGGAGTGCAGTGGCGCAGTCTCAGTTCACTGCAGCCTCTGCCTCCTGGGTTCCAGGCGGTTCTCCCATGTCAGCCTCCTGAGTAGCTGGGAGTACAGGTGCGCACAACCATGCCTGGCTAATTTTTATATTTTTTGGTAGAGACCATGTTGGCCAGGCTGCTCTCGAATTCCTGCCCTCAAGTGATGGGCCTACCTTGGCCTCCCAAAGTGCTGGGATTACAGGAATGAGCTACCATGCCTGGCTGCTTGTAGAGATTACTTTTTTTTTTTTTTTTTTTTTGAGACAGAGTCTCACTTTGTCGTCGCCCAGGCTGGAGTGCAGTGGCGTAGTCTTGACTCACTGCAACCACCATCTCCCGGGTTCAGGCGATTCTCCTGTCTCAGCCCACCGAGTAGCTGGGATTATAGGCGCTCGTCACCCACCTGGCTAATTTCTGTATTTTTAGTAGAGATGGGGTTTCCCTCCACCGTGCCCAGTTAATTTTTGTATTTTTAGTAGAGATGAGGTTTCACCATGTTGTCCAGGCTGGTCTCGATCTCCTGACCTTGTGATCCACCCACCTTGGCCTCCCAAAGTACTGGTATTACAGGCATGAGCCACTGTGCCTGACCTTTGATCTGCATTGCAAACAGTTATGGGTGAGTCTTAATCTGTTCTGAGGCAAGAGAGATGCTTCCAACTCAGGAATTTGTGTGCTTGACACTTACAGCTATGGAAGCCTTGGCAGTTAATGAGCGCTCAGTCAGTACATTCTTGAGTTCCGCTGTATAATTTTAATTAAACTGGTCTTCACAAAAACAGAGGCTGGGCACAGTGGCTCACACCTATAATCCCAGTACTTTGGGAGGCCGAGGTGGGAGGATTGCTTGAGTCAGGAGTTCAAGACCAATCTGGTCATCTCTACAAAAAAAAAAAAAAAACCTCCCAAAACCAAAACAGGTAGTCTTCAGAGAAACTCTGGATCAGAGGTAATGCTAATAGTGTATGTGGAACAGTAAGGACGTTTATGGCAGAGCCAACACTTCTACTTCCTGAACAAGCTCTTCATTGGCCATGTAATGAAGTTTAAAAAAATCTCAGCAGAACTGGGAATCAGCCCTCAAAGATTATTTGAAATCTGGATTTACATCCACTTTTATTAATGACAAGCCATGCCTGAAGTGTTTATCTTGCCTTGAGATGTTAGGGAAGGAAAGTATATATAGCCTTCACATTCACCAAAATATTTTAAGCATTCAAAAGAGAAACATCACCTGTAAATTTTGCAGCTGTATTTAAAGTCATGTACTACACAATCTAGTATTTGTATTAAACTCAAAGAGAAACTCCTTTTTGAGGTTTCTAACTTTTATTTCTATATTGCTTAGGGTTCAGATGCAGAAGCAACTGTAGTTTTCATAGGCAGGCATTTAATATGGAGAATTAGGAGCATTTAAAATTATTATATCTGTTTATTTTTTGAGACGGGGTGTTGTCTAGGCACTGGAGTGCAGTGGTGTGATCATGGCTCACTGCAGCCTCAACCACTCAGGCTCAAGTGATTCTTTCATCTCAGCCTCCTGCATAGGTGGGACCACAGGCGCCTCTACCAACCTGGCTAGTTTTTTTTTTTTTTTTTTTTTTAAATTTTTTTTGGAGACGGGGTCTTGCTGTGTTGCCCAGGCTGGTCTCAAACTCCTGGGGTCGAGTAATTCTTCTGCCTTGGCCTCACTAAGTGGTGGGATTACAGGCATGAACCACCACAGCTGACCAGGAGCATGCAACATTTTTGAAAGGTCTGTTGGAAAAGGTTCTTGTCTGGGCTTCCGTGAATGACTTCCAGCACAAAAGGACAGCATTCAGCTGTGGAGGTGGTGGAGCCAGTCTGTAACTCTGCCACAAGTATCTAATACTGGGAACAAAATAGCCACCTACTATTTGGGAAAAGGGTATTTTCCAGTAGGGGATGGGGGAGTGAGCAGAATGGCAGAAATAATACATGGGAAACAATATGGCAACAAAAGAAATACATTATTTTGTCAGTAAATATTTTTGGAGTATTCATAGACTCAATTCTAGGAGATTTGGAAGAGTAACTGGTTAGAATAAATGATAGTATAGGGGTTTGCTCTGGGATGATGGAAGCACTTGTGATTTTTTTTGTTCTTGTTTTTGATTTTTGAGATAGGGACTCACTCTGTTGCCCAGGTTAAAGGGCAGTGGCACCATCCATTGCTCATTGCAGCCTGAACTCCTGGGCTTAAGAGATCATCCTGCCCCAGAGTAGCTGAGACTACAGTCACGTGCCACCATGCCTGGTTAATTAAAAAAAAATTGCGGAGACAGGGGTCTTGCTATGTTACCCAGGCTGGTTTTTAACTCCTGGCCTCAAATGATCCTCCCACTGTGGCCTCCCAAATTACTGGGGGAGTATAGGAGTGAGCCACTGCACCTGGCCACATGAGTATTTTTATACGTGTTAACTTGTTCTTTTTTTTTTTTTTTCTTTTTTGAGACAGAGTCTTGCTCTATCGCCCAGGTTGGAGTGCAGTGGTGCGATCTCGGCTCACTGCAAGCTCCGCCTCCTGGGTTCAGGCCATTCTCCTGCCTCAGCCTCCCGAGGAGCTGGGACTACAGGCGCCTGCCACCGCGCCCGGCTAATTTTTTGCATTTTTAGTAGAGACGGGGTTTCACCGTGTTAACCAGGATGGTCTGGATCTCCTGACCTGGCGATCCGCCCACCTCGGCCTCCCAAAGTGCTGGGATTACAGGCGTGAGCCACCGCGCCCGGCCAACCTGTTCTTTTTGATAGATTCTAGTTGAGTACTCTTTTGATGAGACACAAGCTTGTGGATTCTGAAATGATTTCGTTAGTAAACAAGGTTTTGTGGAAATACTGGATATACACAATGATAGAGTAGCTTTTTTTTTTTTTAAGATGGAGTCTTGCTCTGTCGCCAGGCGGGAGTGCAGTGGCACGATTTCGGCTCACTGCAACCTCCGCCTCCCGGCTTCAAGCGATTCTCCTGCCTCAGCCTCCTGAGTAGCTGGGACTACAGGTGCCTGCCCCACGCCCAGCTAATTTTTGTATTTTTAGTAGAGACGGGGTTTCACAGTGTTGGCCAGGATGTTCTCCATCTCTTGACTTCGTGATCCACCTGCCTCGGCCTCCTAAAGTGCTGGGATTACAGGCGTGAGCCACGGTGCTCAGCCAGAGTAGCCACTTTGTAATAAAAAAAATTAATGTAGTCCATCAGGTAAGAAACAAAAGTAAAAAAAGATTCTTGGGTAGGGCAGGATTGCAGAGAGAATAATATGCGAAATTGGTTTACCACATGATGCATAGGGAACTGCTTATAACAACCAGTTGAAGCCAGAAGCACTCCTGGGTCAGCCTGAGACCTTTATAGAGTAGTATATCTTTACAATATTTTGTAATGAGGGGGGAGTAACTGAAAATACTTGGCAAGACACAGGGGTTTGCTGGCTGTCTTTTGGCAAAGGTAAAAGCATTGCCTATTCTGAAGGTGAACTGAGTGTTTTTCTTTTACATAAAGGTAAGTGGTCTAAATTTGCAGACCTTTGCTGTAATAAGTGGGCGTCAGTAGAAAGCCATCTAGCAGATTCAGTATTTTTGAGAAAAAGAAACACGTAACCTGTCCCCTCAAGGTAAAGGTGACACTTTAACAATGAGTGGAAAATTGCTTTTGGATAGAAAGTTGCTGTGCTCAGCATTTTGAAAATGGACGTTTAAGCCAGTCACGGTGGCTCACACCTGTAATCCCAGCGCTTTGTGAGGATGAGGCAGGTGGATCACTTGAGGTCAGAAGTTTGAAACCAGCCTGGCCAATGTGGTGAAACCCTGTCTCTACTAAAAATACAAAACTTAGCTGGGTATGGTGGTGTGCGCCTGTAGTCCTCAGCTACTCGGGAGGCTGAGGCAGGAGAATCGCTTGAATGTGGGAGGTGGAGGCTGCAGTGAGCCAAGATTGCACCACTGCACTCCAGCCTTGGGAGACAGTGTGAGACTCTCTCTCAGAAAGAGAAAATGGATGGATGTTTAGAATTGTCTCCATTGTGTGTGTGTATGTTTGCTAAGAATAATGTAAATAGTCATCTTACTGCACACTTAAACTTGGAAATGAAATTTTTTAGCTTGTTTAAAAGCTTCCTTTTGTAACAATAGTGTCTTGAACTTATTTATTAAAAATACAAAAATGTGATACCTTCTGATTACTATGTAAGAATAAGGAACTCTAATGAAGAGGATGTAAGTTGACTAGCTGAATTTCTTTTTCTTTTTTGTTTTGAGATGGAGTCTTGCTCTGTCGCCTAGGCTGGAGTACGGTGGCGTAATCTCTGCTCACTGCAAGCTCCGCCTCCTGGGTTCACGCCGTTCTTCTGCCTCAGCCTCCCTAGTAGCTGGGACTACAGGCGCCCAACACCACACCCGGCTAATTTTTTTTTTTTTGTATTTTTAGTAGAGATAGGGTTTCACTGTGTTAGCCAGGATGGTCTCCATCTCCTGGCCTCGTGATCCGCCCGCCTCGGCCTCCCAAAGTGCTGGGATGACAGGCGTGAGCCCCGACGCCTGGCCTGACTAGCTGAAGTTCAACAGAAACCTTGCATAATTAATTGGTGAGACTGAAAACCAGTTTTCATAATTGAGCAAGTGCAGCCAATGATCTGCTTCTTCTACTTCGCTTTCTGTATCTTTGAGTGGGACCTTTTTCAGCAAAGATTGCCAGTAAAACTGACTCTCTAAATAATTGAATTTAGAGTACTCCTAAGATCTGGTTTTAACACAGAGTATTCAACCAAGATTTTTAAAATAATGAAGTACATTCAATCATACTGATCTCCTTAAGTTTTTTATCATGATTTTTGGTGACACAACAAGTTTTGTGTTGTTAATAAAAAATACGTGAAGTACATTCAATCATATTGATCTCCTTAAGTTTTTTGTCATAATTTTTTGTGACACAACAAAGTTTTGTGTTGTTAATAAAAAATATGTAAAAAGACAATTTTATTTTCATCTCATTGTATGTTTCTATATTTTGTGTATTTTTTAATGAACATAAATTACATTCATTAACTGCTGCACAGTGCCTTCTGCATTACCAGTAGGAGTTACATGGTGATCTCAAAAGCCATGCACCTTGTGCGATGCCCAGATGAACAGGCACAGTTGTGTAGACGCAGGATATGTGTGCTCAGGCCTTACTGGCCAGGCGACCCTGCCGATGCAGTCTCCTGGTGACTGAGCAGGGACTCCTTGGGTGCCTCAGTCATCTCTCCAGGTGGGTCCCTTCCTCCTTTCTTCCGTTACCTTATGCCTCTGCAGGGGTGTGGCTGTTGCCCTCCAGCACGTCCTGTTTTCATGTTGGGGTCATGGCTTCTGCCTTCGCTCTTCAGAAGCCTGTTCTCTACTACTTCTCATCTCCATTTCCCACCCCTTCCTCCTGGTTCTGCCTCTGAGAATCCTTCAGGACCTGGCTTGATGCTGCCTTTTCTTTTCCACTTACCTTCCAACCACAGTAGCAACTTCTCTAGTGATACTTTACACCTTTGTTTTACCTATACATTTATTATCTTTTATGAGATTGGTATTTTAAAAAATATGATAGCTGTGGGCTTATAACATTTTTTGTTTAAAAGAGTGGAAGTTTGTTGAATATAGAACAATTTTAAGGCATACTACCTTGTTCATAGCCAGTAAGTGTTGTTGACTGAATCAGATAAGATACAGAATTAGGGATTTTAAAAAATTGTCTAAAAATTGTAATGTCTGTAGCTGGACTTGGTGGTGCACACCTGTAGTACCAGCTGCTCAGGAGGCTGAGGAGGGAGGATCACCTGCGCCCAGGAGTTTCAGGCTACAGGGAGCTGTGATTGTGTCATTGCACTTCAGCCTGGGCAGCAGCAAGACCCTGTCTCTAAAAATAAATAAATAATTTTAACATCACATTTGGGTCTGTAGAAGTTTTCTGCCATGTGAATTTAGACAGAGGCCAGCCAATTTCGTCTGATTTTCAAACGTACGTTCTAATCCAGCTATCCCCACAGTGAGGTGTGTGTGATTACCAGGTATAGTGACCAAAGTGTAAAGGAAAAAAATGAGAAGCATTCCAGTGAAAGAGCAGGAGTGATTATTTGGAGAATAGTAAATCTTAGGAACGATTGCTTGAATGTGGCTTTTTGTGTACAACACAATTGATTCAAAATTTAGTTACTTCTGATTCTGGATTATAGAAGGATTCTGTTAAGATTGTTCTTTTCCTTTTCCTTTGGCATGGAAGCTCAGAAAGTACAGAATTAAGACTTTAGATCATTCTGGAAGTTTAACACTAATGTAGTTACTCATTCAGATTCTTTTGTTGTTGTTATTTTGCCTTTTTTTTTTTTTTTTTTTGGTGTTGCTCTGTCGCCCAGGCTGGAGTGTAATGGCACGATCTCGGCTCACTGCAGCCTCCGCCTCCTGGGTTCAAGCGATTCTCCTGCCTCAGCCTCCTGAGTAGTTGGGACTACAGGTGTGCATTAGCACACCTGGCTAATTTTTTGTATGTTAGTAGAGATGGGGTTTTGCCACATTGACCAGGCTGGTCTCGAACTTGTGAGCTCTGGTAATCCACCGTGGCCTCCCAAAGTGCTAGGTTTACAGGCATGAGCCACTGCGCCCCGCCCAGATTCTTGTGTAGAGCCATCTGATTGGAAACCCATGTGTGGGGGTTGAGAAATTGTCGTGGAAACTCTGTTGCTAACAGTGGTGGAATATTGGATTTTATTTAGCAGTAATACAAAAGCAGCCCAAAGGTAGTTTATCGAATCATATTTATTTTATTGTCATAGTTAAGCACAGTTGTGCAGATGTGAATTTAGTGCTGTTCGCCATTTTTATTATTGTTAAAACAAATTCTTTTTTTTTTTTTTTTTTTTAGAGACGGAGTCTCGCTCTGTCACTCGGGCTGGAGTGCAGTGGCCGGATCTCAGCTCACTGCAAGCTCCACCGGTTTACGCCATTCTCCTGCCTCAGCCTCCCGAGTAGCTGGGACTACAGGCGGCCGCCACCTCGCCCGGCTAGTTTTTTGTATTTTTTTTTTAGTAGAGACAGGGTTTCACCATGTTAGCCAGGATGGTCTTGATCTCCTGACCTCGTGATCCGCCTGTCTCGGCCTCCCAAAGTGCTGGGATTACAGGCTTGAGCCACCGCGCCCGGCCAACAAATTCTTTTTGAGACAGGGTCTTCTCTGTCATCCGGGCCGGAGTGCAGTGGCCGATCATGACTCACTGCAGCCTTGATCTCCCAGGCTCAAGCTATCCTCCTGCCTCAGCCTCCCGAATAGCTGGGACCACGGGCATGCACCACCACACCTGGTTAATTTTTAAAACGTTTTTGTAGAGACGAGGGTATTACTATGTTTCCCAGGCTGGTCTTGAACTCCTGGGCTCAAGTGATCCTCCTGCCTTGGCCTCCCAAAGTGTTAGAATTACAGTTGTAATCCACTGCACCCAGCTGCTAATTCCGTTAAAATAAAATAAATTTTCATAATCGGTTGGACTCCAGTATTATCTGGAATTCGGTCACAAAGTTACAGATTTTTAGATGGTTCTGGGATTTATATATTTATCTCTAGAATTTTAGGGTGGCAAATTGTTGAGGGTGACCATAATTTGATTTCGTCTCATTCAGATGCTCTTGAAGTTTGAACCACACTGTTAGGGTCAGATGCTGGATAAGTCAAATGCATCTGGAGGTTTTCACATCTAATAAGTTACAGAAACTGAGAGTATATCTTCTCTTCTTCACTTTTGGGTATCTTCTGAAATTGTGACTGAACTGCTAAATAGCCCAAAAGTTCTTCAGAATCCGAAATTCTGGACAGTTTGTCGGTAGTGAATGTTCGTAGTCCCCACTTGCCATTCGTTAAACTCATGGGGCCAGTTTGAATCTGTACTTCCTTGGACAAATCATATTACCCTTATATCTACCTGCAGGGTTGAATTCAGTGTGTTCAGATATCTTCGTTTGTAAGAAAGCAGTACATTCTATGAGTTACCGTGGATTTGGTAACCCTAACCCTAAATCTCTAAGTTCAGAGAGTCATTCTGTGCTAACGAAGCAACTCTCAATCTCTGCAGTGAGCTTTGGTGACATGGCTCAGGAGATACTGAAATAAACCAAATCTCCTTATGTTTTTTTCTCCATATATCTTTAACTTTTCCCAAGGTTCCATGAACTGTTACCCTCCTTGCAGAGGTCATGCCACATCTTTCAGTATAGGACACAGCAGTAAAGGGCCTTCTAGCCTGCTCTATTGACTGGAATAATGGGAACTCATTTCTCCCCATCATGGTGACACAGGAAATAAGCCTTGCCACGTCTAGGTGCAAGGCTCTGGGCAGTTTAGGAGACAGTGTCTCTGTAGGTGGACCAGTTACCCCATGGATATGGGCCTTGGTGAGCTCCTCCTCAGATCAGGGCTAGGCTAGTTTTCAGCCCCACTCCCTGGCCTGGGAGCTTTTGTGATTTAGGAGAATACATATTTACTGCAAGTCTCACTCACAGATGGGCCTTACTCAGGTGGTCATGTCTCCCGTGTAGTAAGTCAAGCACTTTGAGTGCCGAGCACACAGGGCCTATTTCTCTTCTGCTTTACGCTTCCTCCCCTACCTCTGCCTGTTGTCTTCAGGGTTCACCCACTCAATTTCGCTTATGGAGTGGGCGGGGGCATGGGCAGCTGTCTGTGCTGTGGCTGTCTTCCTGTGGGGTGACTTCGCAGGACCTCTTTCCTGCCTTGTCACCTTACCCATAGGCTCTGCTCTTTAGTGACTCCCCTCCGTGGCCCCAGCCCTTCCTTCTGGCAGCCTCTAATGATGGATTACTGGCCAGTGTCGCTTTGTCTTTAGTTGACATTTCTCATAAGTGGACCAAATTTTGTTTTTATGTCAGGCGTTGTCGTGGGTCCTGAAGAGAACAGCTGTATTGTACAGGCTGCCCTGTACCCTGTGGGTTAATTATCCATTCTGAGCCCTGGAGGAGAGGGCAGGTTCTGGGGTAGTAGGCACATGTGGCACCACCTTGCCAGCAGCTTGGAGACTAGTACTTGTTGGCACAGTGAACTTCTGTTTGGTTATGTATAAAAAATTTACATTTGTACTAGGGATTTGGGAATGAATGGCTTCTGAGGTAGAAGTCCTATTTAAAGAAGTCATTGTGGAAAGAGGTTTTGAGAGGTATGTGTAGAGTGAATTACTAGACTAGAACTTTTTTTTTTTGTTGAGAGAGTTTCGCTCTGTCCCCCAGGCCGGAGTGTAGTGGCGTGATCTTGGCTCATTGCAAACTCTGCTTCCTGGGTTCAAGCGATTCTCTCACCTCAGCTTCCCAAGTAGCTGGGATTACAGGAGTGTGCCACCAAGCCCAGCTAATTTTTGTGTTTTTAGCAGAGACAGAGTTTCGCCGTGTTGGCCAGGCTGGTGTTGAACTCCCGACCTCAGGTGATCAGCCTCCCAAAGAGCTGGGATTACAGGTGTGAGCCACAGCGCTCTGCCTAGACCAGAACTTTTGTTTACTACTTTGTTTTGTTTTTTTTGTTTTTTTTTTTGTTTGTTTGTTTTTTTGTTTTTTTTTTTTTTGAGACGGAGTCTCGCTGTCACCCAGGCTGGAGTACAGTGGCCGGATCTCAGCTCACTGCAAGCTCCGCCTCCCGGGTTCACGCCATTCTCCTGCCTCAGCCTCCCGGGTAGCTGGGACTACAAGGCGCCCGCCACCTCGCCCGGCTAGTTTTTGTATTTTTTAGTAGAGACGGGGTTTCACCGTGTTAGCCAGGATGGTCTCGATCTCCTGACCTCGTGATCCGCCCGTCTCGGCCTCCCAAAGTGCTGGGATTACAGGCTTGAGCCACCACGCCCGGCCCGTTTTTTTTGTTTTTTAAAAAAGGAAAGGAAGTAAAAGAAAGGCATTTGTTAGTATATGCATAGAAAGAAATATAAAAAGCTATATCCCAAACTATTTCCTGTGATGATCTCTAGGGACAGTAGGATTTTATGGACCTTTCTATTAACAATGTTTCTGTATTCTTTTTACTTTTTCTATTAGCTGTATGGGGTTGAATAATGCCCCCCAAAGATATCCAGGTTCTACTCCCCGGAACCTGCGAATGTCACCTTATATAGCAAAAGAGACTTTGCACATGTGATTACATTAAGGATCTTGAGATAGGGAGATTAGCCTGGATTAGCCAGGTGGCCCTAAATGCAATCATAAGGGTCCTTCTAAGAGGGAGGCAGAGAGAAATTTGAGAAAGAAGAGGCAAGATGACCACTAAAACAAGATACTACAATGCTGTTTTAGAAGATGAAGGAAAGGACCATGAGCCAAAGAATATAAAGAGTGCAGCTCATGCAGTTGAAGATGAAAAAGGCAGGAATACAAATTTTTCTCATGTGATCCAGCAACTCTAGTTCTGGGTAGATATCCAAAAGGTTTGAAAGTAGGGCCTCAAAGAGATATTTGTACACCCATGTTTATAGCAGCATTGTTCACTACAGCAAAAAGGTATAAGTAACAAAAGCGTCCATCCACAGCTAAATGTATAAAAGAAAATGGTATATACATTCAATGGAATGTTATTCAGCCTTTAAGGAAGGAAATTGTGACACACACTGTACTTAGATGAATCAAATGCTCAGTGAAATAAGGTGATCATTGAAGGACAAATATTGTATGATTCCTCTTATATAAGGTACTTAGAGCAGTCAAATTCTAAGATGGAAAGCAGAATGGCAGCTGCCAGAGGATAGGGTAATGGGGAGGGAATGGGAAGTTATTATTTAAGGGGTACAGAGTTCCAGTTTGGGAAGATAAAAAGAATTCTGGGGTGGAAGGTGGGGATGTTGGCACAACAATGTGAATGTACTTAATGCCACTGAACTGTACATTTAAAAATTGTTAAAATGGTAAATGTCATTATATATATATTTTACCATAATTTAAAAAAACAAAAGAAAATAGGCTGGGTGTGGTGGCTCATTCCTGTAATCCCAGCACTTTGGGAGGCCAAGGCGGGTGGATCACTTGAGGTCAGGAGTTTGACACCAGCCTGGCCAACATGGTGAAACCCTATCTCTACTAAAATACAAAAGTATCCAGGCGTAGTGGTTCATACCTGTAATCTCAGCTACTTGGGAGGCTGAGGCAGGAGAATTGCTTGAACCAGAGAGGCAGAGCTTGCAGTGAGCTGGGATCGCATCATTGCACTCCAGCGTGGGCAACAAGAGCAAAACTCCATTTCAAAAAAAAAAAAAAGAAAACAGATTATCTCCTAGAGCCTCCACATGGAGTGAGTCCCTGCCAACACCTTGATTTCTGCCCAGTGAAACTGATTTGGGATTCACTTACATCCAGACTTGTAAGAGAATAAATGCGTTTTTTTTTTTTTTTTTAAGCCACCAAGTTTGTGGTAATTTGTTATAGCAGCCATAAGAAACTAATACAGATTCTGTATTAGTTGGGGATTAGTTTTCTGGGATGAGTTTGTATTGGTTTTGGAATTTTGTATCCCAAAAAGAGTGTAAAAGTTTCTTCGTTAAATAAAGGAACTGATACCCATCGCCATTTGCTTAATTTTATGCCTTTCAGAGTGTTGTTTGTTATTAACACTCTAACTTATGGATCTTCAGAAATATTTTTACTTGCCACTGTCCCATTAAAGGAGCTTGGCTCTCCAGAGTCACACCCATAACAGTATTTGTCCCCTATGGCCAGGACTCAACTTGAAGGGCAAGTCAGGGTCAAACAATACTAGAAACCATAAACAGTCCCCAAAGAGGAGAGCCTTCTTCACATTTGATAAAAGTTGTAATAGCTGTGATAGTGGGCATCCTTGTCTTATTCCATAAGTTCCTCACTTAAATGGGGTTGCCTCTAATGTTCTACCTTTAAATATGACGCTTGCTTTAAGTTCTTCTTAAATACTCTTTGTAGTGTCCCACCTCTAAGATAGCCTCCAATGAGCTTCACCTGCTGGTATTCTTGCCCTTGTGTAGTTTCTTCCCACACTGTACCACAGTTAGTATGACCAATAAAATACAGCGTAAGTAATAGTATGTCACTTTCTAGATTAGGTTATAAGAGATATTGCATCTTCTATCTAGGTCATTCTCACGGTGTGTGTCTTGCATCACTTACCCTGGGGGTAAGCCACATCATTAGCCTATAGAAAGGGCTATATGCTGAGGAAATGAAGCCCTCTGCCAACAGCCAGGTCCGTGCATAATGGACCCTCCTATCCCGTGTAGTCTTCAAAGACAGCAGCCCCAGATAACAGCTGGACTGAGTACCTCTTGGAGACCCTGAGGCAGAACCACCCAGCTAAGCCATTCCCAGAAGCTGTGTGACATTATGTTTGTAGTTTTAAGCTGCTATGTTTAGAGGATAATTTGTTTCTCAGAAACAGATAAAAAAAAATAGTCTTTATCACACTGAGGGAGTTTCCTTCTATTACCTAGTCTAGGATCCAGCCTATGGACATTTTGCACTAAATTATTATGTCTCCTTTGTCTCCTGCAAGCTGGGACAGCCTCTCTTTCTTTTTTGCCTTTCATGACCTTGACACTTCTGAAGAGATGTACTAATCAGGTATTTTGTAGAATATTCCTCTTGCTTTATTCAGGTTTTGTATTTTTTCAGCAAAACTGTGGAAGTGAAGGCAGTGCCCTTCTTGGGTGCCTTTAAAAGGAATAGAAAATGCATTAATCTGGGTGCAGTGGCTGATGCCTGTAATACCAACACTTTGGGAGGCCAAGGTGGAAGGATTGGTTGAGCCCAGGAGTTTGAGACCAGCCTGGTCAACATAGCAAGACCTTTTCTCTACAAAAACTTTTTTAAAAAATCAGCCAGGCAGGGTGTTGCATGCCTGTGGTCCCAGCTACTTGGGAGGCTGGGGTGGGAGGATAGCTTAGGCCCAGGAGTTTGAGGCTGCAGTGAGCCATGACTGCCCTGCTGCACTCCAGCCTGGGCTACAGAGTGAGGCCCAGGCTCAAAAAAAAAAAAAAAAAAAAAAAAAAAAAAAAAAGAGAAGGAAGGAAAGAAAGAAAGAAGGAAAGAAAAGAAAGGAAGGATCGAAGGAACGAAGGAAGGAAGGAGGAAAGGAAGGAAAGAAAGAAAAGAAAAATGAAAAAGAAAATGCATGAATACATTTGTAAGAAGGTGGAGATAATCAAATAAAAGGAGAAATTGACGACGCAGGAAAGGGAAGAAGTAACTGGAGGAGAGAAGTCTGTGAAAAGGTAAGAATCTCTGAAAAAATGCTAAGCTCGTTGAGGTGGACTTTAGTATTTTATTCTTTGTATTAAGGCACTGAAGTTTTTACAACAGACAGGTACTACTTTTGTGATTAAAAACAGTAAGTATATTCATCATGGTGGGTGGGAGGCAGGACTAGATTGCAGCTCCAACTGGGATGGACAGAGCAGCATGTAGAGGCTTGCATAGTGAATTTTAGCTCCAGAACGACTGCAAGAACAAACCTGGAATCCTGAGAGGACCCACAGACCCTCTGAAGTAAGCAGACTGCTCCTTCGGGACATGGGAGACACCCCAAATACTGTGAGTACCCAAACTGCTGAAGTGGGAAATGGAGATCCTCTGCTCCCGACCACACACCCCCACTGGAGAAATCGAAGGTCTAGTTTGTGGGAAAAATTTCCGACCTTACTTGGAGCTGAGTCAATTTAGAGAGCCAAGCAAAATAAAGATGTAGAAGAAGCAGCAGGAAAGGCCCTAGGAGCTCACTGGGTCCCCAAGCAGGCCATTCCTGCCTGGCACCACAGGGATCCTTCAGGAGAGCGGCCAGAGGCACCGGGGAAAATGCCATAGGGAGAAGGAAATCTCCAGCTTAACTTTGTAACAATTTGAACCAGGAGAGAAGCCTCCTGGCCAGAACTCAGGGGAGGGTGTGAATCTGGTGTGCAGACTCCACAGGTGGGGGAAAAACCAAAGCCCTTTTCTCTCACAGCTTTGGTTTTTGGAGGTGGATAGCCTGGGGCAAGTTCTCAAGCCCTTCTCACCCACTGCCTGGAAACAGACTCAGGGCTGTTAGCAGGGGCACAGTGAGAGTGACACAGACCCTTCAGATTGCATGGGAGCTAGGTGAGACCTGTGACTGCCGGCTTTGCCCTACTTCCCTGACAGTCTGCATGACTCAGCAGAGGCAGCCATAATCCTCCTAGGTACACAACTCCACTGACCTGGGAACCTCACTCCCATCCGCCACAGCAGCTGCAGCAAGACCTGCCCAAGGAGACTCTGAGTTCAGACACTCTTAGCCCTGCCTCTAGCTGATGGGCCTTCCCTATCCACCCTGGTAGCTGAAGACAAAAGGCATATAATCTTGGGAGTTCCAGGGCCAGCTCCTTTCCATACTACCATAGCTGATGCTCTCTGGAAAGTGCCACCTCCTGGCAGGAGGTCAACCAGCACAAAAATAGAACATTAAACGGCCAAAGCTAAGAACCTTCACAGAGTCATTTCACCCCACTGCCACCTCCACCAGAACAGGTGCTGGTATCCATGACTGAGAGACCCATAGATGGTTCACATCACAGGACTCTGTGCAGACAACCCCCAATGTCAGTCTGGAGCCAGGTAGACTTGCTGGGTGGCTAGGCCCAGAAGAGAGATAACAATCACTGCATCTTGGCTCACAGGAAGCCACATCCATAGGAGTAGGGGGAGAGTATTACATCAAGGGAACACATTGTAGGACAAAACAACCTAAATGACAGCCTTCAACCCTAGACCTTCCCTCTGACGGAGCCTACCCAAATGAGAAGGAGCAAGAAAACCAGATCTGGTAATATGACAAAACAAGGCTCTTTAACAACTCTCTCCCCCAACAAAAAAAAAAAAAAAAATCACACTAGCTCACCAGCAATGGATCCAAACCAAGGAGAAATCCCTGATTTACCTGAAAAAGAATCTAGGAGGTTAGTTATTAAGCTAATCAGGGAGGAACCAGAGAAAGGCAAAGCCCAATGGAAGGAAATCCAAAAAACAATGCAAGGAGGAAATAGATATCATAAATAAAAAACAATTAAAACTTCAGGAAACATTGGACACACTTGTAGAAATGCAAAATGCTCTGGAAAGTCTCAGCAATAGAATTTAACAAGTAGAAGAGAGAAATTCAGAGCTCTAAGACAAGGTCTTTGAATTAACCCAATCCAACACAGACAAAAAAGAATAAGAAAATATGAACAAAGTCTCCAAGAAGACTGGGATTGTGTTAAACAACCAAACCTAAGAATAATCAGTGTTCCTGAGTAAGAAGAGAAATCTAAAAACCTGGAAAACACATTTGTGGAAATAATCAAGGAAAATTTCCCTGGCCTTGCTAGAGACCTAGACATCCAAATATAAGAAGCACAAAGAACACTTGGGAAATTCATTGCAAAAAGATTGTTGTCTAGGCACATTGTCATCAGGCTATCTAAAGTTAAGACGAAGGAAAGAATTTTAAGAGCTGTGAGGTAAAAGCACCAGGTAACCTATAAAGGAAAACCTATCAGATTAACAGAAGATTTCTTAGCAGACACTCTACAAGCTAGAAAGGATAGGGCCCTATCTTCAGTCTCCTCAAACAAAACAATTATCAGCCAAGAATTTCGTGTCCAGCGAAACTAAGCATCATATGTAAAGGAAAGATAAAACCTTTTTCAGACAAAGAAATGCTGAGAGAATTCATCACTACCAAGTTGCTACTACAGGAACTGCTAAAAAGAGCTTTAAATCTTGAAACAAATCCTGGAAACACATCAAAACACAACCTCTTTAAAGCATAAATCACACAGGACCTATAAAACAAAAATAGAATTTAAAAAGCAAAAACAAAAGACAAAAAAACCAAGGTACATAGGCCACAGATAGCACAATGACTGGAATGGTAACTCACATTTCAATACTAACATTGAATGTAAATGGCCTAAATTCTCCACTTAAAAGATACAGACCTGGCCAGGTGTGGTGGCTCATGTCTGTAATCCCAGCACTTTGGGAGCCCAAGGTGGGAGGGTCACTTGAAGCCAGGAGTTTGAGACCAGCCTGGCCAACATGTTGAAACCCCATCCCTACTAAAAATACAAAAATTAGCCAGGCGTGGTGGCATGCACCTGTAATCCCAGCTACTTGGGAGGCTGAGGCAGGATAATTGCTTGAATCTGGAAGGCAGAGGCTGCAGTGACTCAAGACTGTGCCACTGCACTCCAACCTGGGTGACAGAGTGAGACTCTGTCTCAAAAAAAAAAAAAAAAAAAGAAAGAAAGAAAGAAAAAAGAAAAGATACGGAACTGTAGGATGGATAAGAACTCACCAATAAACTATCTACTGCCTTCAGGAGACTCATCTAACACATAAGGACTCACATAAACTTAAAATAAAGGGATGGAAAAGGCATTTTATGCAAATG
>NW_016806413.1:1156794-1253475 GCF_001698545.2 Rhinopithecus bieti
AAAAAAAAAAAAAAAGAACTGTGATATATACATGTGATGGAATACTGCTCAGCCATAAAAGGAATGAGTTAACGGCATTTGCAGCAACCTGGATGAGACTAGAGACTATTATTCTAAGTGAAGTAACTCAGGAATGGAAAACAAAATTGTATGTTCTCACTGATATGTGGGAGCTAAGCTATGAGGACCCAAAGGCGTAAGAATGATACAATGGACTTTGGGGACTTGGGGGGAAGGATGAAAGGGGAGTGAGGAATAAAAGACTACAAATAGGGTGCAGTGTATACTGCTCAGGTGACAGGTGCACCAAAATCTCACAAATCACCACTAAAGAACTTACTCATGTAACCAAAAACCATCTATTCCCTGATAACCTATGGGAGAATAAAAATAAATAAATAAATGCTTTAAAATAAGTATTTATTACTTTTAACTTGAAGCTAGTCCTTTTCAAAATTACACTACCTTGGTTTTCCATATCATAAGAGGCTTCTTTAGAATGTGTTTGAAATGTTTGTTCCTCGGTGCCGTAAAGAAATAGCACTTGAACATAAATGTCATTTATTTAGTAAGGCCATTTTTACTTCCTGCAGAAAGGGTACACTTGCCAGCAGTTTTGCCACAAGAGTACACTGAACAAGGGAAACAGGGTCATTTATAACCTGCTGCGCTCACCCTACTGCTGTGTCCAGTTTCCATTGGCTGGAACGGGACCTCACATTCTGTATTTGTCCCGATTGGCTAGCAACTTAGAACTTTTTAAAAGAGGCAAAGGTAGAAGGGAACAAAGGAAGGAGGAAGTAATTTGTGGAATGCTGAGAAAGGTAAAAACGCTTTTAAATAAGGAAGAGGAACAGGCTATGACCTAATGCTTGCTTGGACCAGTATAAGCATGTTAGGGCAAATATTTAAGCTAAATTGTGGGAGCTAAGAACATAAAGTACATTGATTTCCTTATTATGGCCAGCAGATATTTAAGAATGTTAGCACAGGTCTTTCAATAAATTTTGCTTCTAAGAGAAGTTACTATTTATTCCTAATTAGATGCGAAGGAAAGTCTTTGAAAAGGAACCTCTACTTTACTTTTTACACATGGACACCCACAAAATTGACTTTCCTCCCAATGTAATTACCTGTTTTCTTTTATTGCATTTGATCTTCCACCTGAACCACTGCACATCTCCGACCCTTGTGTCTCCCCTCCAGCTCTGTCATCCTTCTCTGCTTGTCTCCTTTGCCTTGGTTTTCATTCAGTCAATGCTGCAAATGCCACAACAACTATGCCCCGCAGCAGGAAATGGGCCTACAGCGACGAACAGGCCAGGCTCTCTGCCCTCCAGGAGCCTCTCAAACTCAAATCTTTGTCTCTAATTCTACTCTGTAACTGGGTGCCTCTGCCTGTCTTCCCATCTGTGTGTCTTCCATATTATGGAACCTGACCCTCCAAGTCTCTCTCTCTCTCCCTCCCTCTTTCTCACTCCATCTCTCTTTCTCTCCTCTCTACTGTTGCTTCCCAACCACCATCTCAGATGGTCTTTGTGGTCCCCACCATGCTACCTCCTCACCTGCTTCCTACCTCACCTTGCCTCACCTACTCTTTTGGAACCTCCCAGGGTTTCGGCATTCTGGATTAATTTAAGTAGTATTTAAAATTTCTTAATGATCAATTTGCTTGAGTTATTTGTGGAATCCCTTAACACTGTGTCACTTGAATCAATGTGACATTATTTCTCTGCCCTCTGTTCATTTTCCCTACTTCTTGCTTCTTACTCTGCCCTGTTTGTCTAATGTAAAAGCCTGTGGCAAACATCTCCAGGAAAGGGAATCTCTATTGTCTTGACCATCTCGTCCCCTTAAGGTAAAAACAAGACTACTCCTCCTTGCTTACCCTCTAGGTAAGACAAACTCACTAGAAATGACCTAGAAGTGTAAGAGTAATACATAATTCCAACTTGGTATTTATTTTCGTGCCTTAACCAGGTATATTCTTACCTGAGCTGTCACATTTTATTTTATTTTATTTTATTTATTTATTTGTTTTGATACGGAGTTTTGCTCTTGTTGCCCAGGCTGGAGTACAATGGTACCATCTCGGCTTATTGAAACCTCCACCTCCTGGGTTCAAGCGATTCTCCTGCCTCAGCCTCCCGAGTAGCTGGGATTATAGGCATGCACCACCACATCTGGCTAATTTTGTATTTTTAGTAGAGACAGGATTTCTCCATGTTGGTCAGGCTGGTCTCGATCTCCCGACCTCAGGTAATCCACCTGCCTCAGCCTCCCAAAGTGTTGGGATTACAGGCATGAGCCACCTCACATGGCAGCTGTCACATTTTAGACATTGATTTAGATCTTCTGGGAACAACTTTCAGTCTCCCAGTATGGAGATGAAGGCAAACCTCAAGATTCATGCTACTATATGAATTACTTTTCAATAAAATTGCCCCAGTTGTGATAACCAAATCACTTACGGTGTAGATGGGCTTATCATCTATTGTTTCCTAGCATCTATTCCTCCCTCTTTCCTAATCACCACTTTTGGAATTTCCTTTAGGAAACTACCTCTTGACCCAATTCTGGGCCATTTAGTCTGTGTACTTGACCTCCATCCCCAAGTCTAAGGTGCAGTGTAAACCACTCAGCTCATTCTATCCCAGGAACACAGAGACAGTTCAGTCAGACAGATGACCTAAGCCAGAGCAGTCAGAGGGAAGCACAGGACTTCTGCTGGGAATACTAGATCCCAGATTCTCTTTCCTACTGTGTGTAATAAAAACCTTAGGAGCTGCTGCAGCCATCCCAGAACCAAACCGCTGCTGCAACAAACGTGGAAGTGCAGATATTTCTTTCATATACTGATTTCCTTTCTTTTGAGTAGATAATCAGCAGTAGGATTGCTGTATCATATGGTAACTCTATTTTTAGTTTTTGAGGAGCCGTCAAACTGTTCTCCATAGTGATTGTACTAATTTACATTCCCACCAACAGTGTGAGGGTTCCCATTTCTCTGCATCCTTGCCAGCATTTGTTATTGCCTGATGATGTCTCAATGTAGTTTTGATTTGTATTTCTCTGATGATCAAAGATGTTGAGCACATTTTCATATGCCTGTTTGCCATTCGTATGTCTTGTTTTGAGAAATGTCTATTCAAATCTTTTGACCATTTTAAAATCAGATTATGGTTATTTTTTCCTACAGAGTTATTCGAGCTCCTTATATATTCTGGTGATTAATCTCTGAGAGATGGGTAGTTTGCAAATATTTTCACCCATTTTGTGGGTTGTCTCTTCACTTTGTTAACTATAGCCTTTACTGTGCAGAAGCTTTTTTTTTTTTTTTTTTTAACTTGATGTGATCTTACTTGTCCAGTTTACTTTGATCATCTGTGCTTGTGGGGTATTGCTCAATAAATTTTTGCCCAGACCAATGTCCTGGATATTTTGCCCAATGTTTTCTTCAAGTAATTTCATCTTTTGAGGTCTTAGATTTAAGTCTTTTATCTGTTTTGATTTGATTTTTGTATATAGTGAGAAATAGGTGGTCTAGTTTCAATCTTCTGCATATGAATAACCAGTTTTCCAGCATCTTTTATTCCATTGTGGTCAGATAAGGTGCTTGATATTCAATTTTTTTGAATGTTTTAAGACTTGTTTTGTGACCTATCAAATGGTCTATCTTTGAGAATGATTCATGTTCTGAGGAAAAGAATGTGAATTCTGCATTTGTTGGATGAAATGTTCTGTAAATATCTATTAGATTCATTTGGTCTATAGAGCAGATTAAGTCCAGTATTTCTTTGTTGGTTTTCTATCTGGAAGATCTGTCCAATAGTGAAAGTAGGGTATTGAAGTCTCCAGCTGTTATTGTATTGGGGCCTCTCTGTCTCTTTAGCTCTAATAATACTTGCTGGGTGTTCCGGTATTGGGCACGCATGTATTTAAACTTGTTATATCCCTTTGAATAAACTTTCTACCCCTATCTTTCTCTACCTCCTCTTTAAGGCCAATAACTCTTAAATACGTCATTTTGAGGCTATTTTCTTGATTCTGTAAGTGTGCTTCCTTGTTTTTTATTCTTTTTTTGGTCTCCTCTGACTATGTATTTTCAAATAGCCTGTCTTCAAGCTCATTAATTCTTTCTTCTGCTTGATCAATTCTGCTATTAAAGGACTCCAATGCATTCTTCAGTATGTCAGTTGCATTTTCCAGCTCCAGAATTTTCTGCTTGATGTTTTTTAATTATTTCAATCTCTTTGTTAATTACTACTATTATTATTATTTTTGAGACGGAGTCTTACTCTGTTACCCAGGCTGGACTGCAGTGGTGCAGTCTCAGTTCATTGCAACCTCTGCCTCCTGGATTCAAGTAATTCTCATGTCTCAGCTTCCCTAGTAGCTGGAATTACAGGCATGTGTTACCCTGCCTGGTTTTGTTTTGTTTTGTTTTGTATTTTTAGTAGAAATAGGGTTTTACCATATTGGCCAGGCTGGTCTCGAACTTCTGGCCTTAAGTGACCTACCTATCTGCTTCACAGAGTGCTGGGATTACAGGCATGAGCCACCATGCCCAGCCTCTTTGTTAAATTTATCTGGCAGAATTCAGAATTCCTTCCCTGTGTTATCTTGAAATTCTCTGAGTTTCTTCAAAACAGCTATTTTGATTTCTGTCTGAAAGGTCACATATTTTTGTTTCTCTAGGATTGGTCCTTGGTGTCTTATTTAGTTCATTTGGTGAGGTCATGCTTTCTTGGATGGTGTTGATGCTAGTAGATGTTCTTTGGTGTCTGGGCATTGAAGAGTTAGGTATTTATTGCAGTCTTCAGTGTCTGGGCTTTCTGGTAACCATCCTTCCTGGGAAGACTTTCCAGATATTTGAAAGGACTTGGGTGTTGTGATCTAAGCTGTATCAGCTTTAGGAAGCACCCCAAGCCCAGTAACACTGTGGTTCTTGCAGAGTCATAGAGGTACTACCTTGATGATCTTAGACCAGATCTGGCAGAATTCTCTGGACTACTAGGCAGAGATTCTTGTTCTCTTCCCTTACTTTCTCCCAAACAAATGGAGTCTCTCTCCCTCTGTTCTGAGCCACCTAAAGCTGAAGGTAGAGTAACACAAGCACACCTATTGCCACCACCACTATTGGTGTACTGGGTCAGACCTGAAACCAACATAGCACTGGGTGTCACCCAAGGCCTGCTGTAGCCACTCCCTGGCTACTGCCTATCTTCTCTCAAGGCCCTGGGGCTCTACAATCAGCAGATGGCAAAAACCACCCAGGACTGTGTCCTTCCCTTCAGGGTGGAGTGTTCCCTCAGGGCTCAAGTGGGTCCAGAGATCTCTGGGCCAGTTCAGGAGTAGGACTCTTCTAAGAGTTGCTGTCCTTATGGCCTAGACTGCTTTTCAAGTTCATTTAGAGACTGCGAGCACTTTGGCCCTAGGAGGCAGGGTTTGCAGGCACTCAACGTTTGGACTACTGGGTAGGGCTGGTTTAAATGCTCCCTCCCTTGGCAGGCATCAGCTGGGTTTGGTCTGGGAGTCAGGGGCTACAGTCAAAATCTTATAAGTTTACCTGGTGTTCTATTGTACTGCAGCTGAGCTGGCACTCAAACCATGAGATGTAGTCCTTCCCATTCTTCCCTCCCCTTTCCAAAGTCAGAGGAACCTCCCCATAACTACAAGCCACAGAGTACTGCCAGATTACCACCAATGTTCTCTTAAGGCCCAAGGGCTCTTAAGTTAGCTATGGTGCATGCTGCCTGGGCTGGGACTCACCCTTTAGAGCAGTGGGCTCCCCTTTGGCCCAGGGCAGATCCAGATATGCCATCCAAGAGTTCAGTTCTGGAATCAGGGACTCCAAGAGTCTGCTTCGTGCTCTATCCCTCTGTGGCCATGCTGGTACCTAAGGTGTAAGATAAAGTCCCTTTTACTTTTCCCTCTGCTTTTCTCAAGCAGAAGGAGTTTTGCCCTGTAGTCACCACAGCTGGTAATATGCTGAGTCTCACCTGAAGCCAGCAAGTCTCAGAGGTTCACCCAAGGCACTTGATGCAGTACCTGGGTATCGCTGCTTGTTACTCAAGGCCCGAGGGCTCTTCAGTTAGCAGGTGAAGAATGCTACTGGAACTGGGGCCTTTCCTTTAAGGCATCAGGTTTCCTTCTGGCCCAGGGTGTGTCTAGAAATGTCATCCGGTAGCTAGGGCCTGGAAATGGGGCTTCACAACTCTGACCAGTGCCCTATCCTGCTGTGGCTGATATGGTAAACAGGATGCAAGACAAAGTCCTCTCCACTCTTCCCTCTCCTCTCCTCAAGTGAAAGGAAGGGGTCTCTTTTGGAGCCATGAGCTACGCAGCCTGGGGTTAGGGAAAGGGTGATGCCAGCACTCCCTTGGCTACCCCAGCAGGTGCCTCAGTAGGTCACCTGTCCCCCTACTCTACTGTCTCTGGGCCAGTTCAGGAGTAGGACTCTTCTAAGAGTTGCTGCCCTTATGGCCTAGACTGCTTTTCAAGTTTATTTAGAGACTGAGAGTCCTTTGGCCCTTGGAGGCAAGGTTTGCAGGCACTCACGTTTGGACTACTGAGTAGGGCTGGTTTAAGCATCAGCTGGGTTTGGTCTGGTTTTCATTTCCACTCTAACAGGACAGCCCTGGGTTCAGTGCCTCAAAATTGCTATACTCTCCCTCCTCCAGCACTCAGAGATACTCTTTGCACCAGGTCACAGCTGCCAGGGATGGGGAAGCGGTGGCGTCGGCGATTCAGGACCTTTTTTTCTATCTCTTCAGTGCCTTTTTCAGCAATATGAAGTTAAAACCAGGTACTATGAGGGCTCACCTGATTTTTGCATATTATGAAGGTGTTTTTTCTGTGTATATAGTTGTTAAATTGGTATCCTTGTTGGGGAGAGGATCCATGGAGCCTTTTATTCTACCGTCTTGCTCTGCCTCTCCTAAATGTAATCTTTTAAAAGGTGAGGAGTATAGTAGAGTCTCATTTTTTTTACAGATTTCATATTTGAGAATTTGCTTACTTGCTAAAATTGATGTGTAATCCTAAAATCGATCCAGCACTTTTAAGATCATCGACAGACATGCAGAGAAGGATGAAAAATTTGAGCTCCCCTCGGTGCACATTCCTGGCTGAGGCTGAGCAAGGTGATGCCCTGCCTCCTTGTTTCAGCTAATCCTGTAAGCAGTGTCCTTTTTGCAGTATATTCAATGTCATGCTTTTTACATTTTTGTGCATTTTGTTGGTGATTCCTCTGTTTGAAATGGTCCCAGCCACAGTGCTAAAGGGCTGTCTAGTGTTTCTAAGGGCAGGAAGGCTGTGATGTGCTTCACAGAGAAAATATGGTTAGAGACCATATTTGGTCTCTATGGACCATATGTTGGTTAGAGACCATACCGACACCATAAGTCAGGCTTGTGTTATTGGCCAAGGGCTCAATGTTAATGAACACTATACATAATATTAATTAAGATGTCTTTAAACAGAAACACGCAAAAGACAAGGTTATGTATTCATCAATTGACAAAAATGTTATGACTAGAGGCCTGCAGGAATCTAATCATGTCTTCCCTAGGAAAAATGGTTTGGTGTTTGTAAATTCAGTGCTCAAGACATCTTTATAGAACATAATTGCTACTGTGAACAATGAGGAACAACTGCATGTACAAGGCAAACAGGAATGACACGGCCCTTCTGACATCATAGCTTAGTCGTTAAGAGCTCATACTCTGGGTGGAAATAGCCTGGCTTTGAAGCTCGGGCCTACCACTTTTATGATGTACAGTCCTGGGCAAATTACTAAACCTTCCTGGGCCTCACTTGCTCTGTGGGTAAACTTAGGATCATTTGCTGCGAGGATTAAATGAGATCATCATATAAAGTTCTTGGCCACATTCAAGATACTCAGTAATGGCAGTTAATGTTTTTGTTATTTTTATTGAATTTAAAGAGTCAGTCCAAACATCCTGTTAAGTGGTTCAAAAGTGCTAAGAGGCCAGGCACTGTAGCTCACACTTGTAATCCCAGTGCTTTGGAAGGCTGATGTGGGCGCATCACTTGAGTTCAGGAGTTTGAGACCAGCCTGGGCAACATGGTGAAATCTCATCTCTACCAAAAATACAAAAAAAAAAAAAAAAATTAGCCAGGCATAGTGGTGTGCACCGATGGTCCCACTACTTGGGAGGCGGAGGTGGGAGAATCGCTTGAGTCTGGGAGGTGGAGGTTGCAGTGAGGTAAGATCGTGCCACTGCACTCCAGCCTAGGCGACAGAGTGAGATCCCATCTAAAAAAAGAAAAAAAAAAAAAAATGCTAAGATTGTATAGAAAAGGAAGAAATCTCTCTATACATATTACTGACCATTCAATGGAGGAAGAAATTGTATGGAGTTTGCATCTGTGATATTTTTGCCAGACTGTAAGTTCTTTGAGTACATGAACTGAGTCTTGTACACAACCTGGGAAACACCACAGCAAGTGAATAAGCTCAGAAAGAAGACTGTTCTGGGGTAGAATTGAGGCTCAGTCCCTTGTGTGTGAGCTTAGACAAATCACCTACCTTCGATTTTTTTCACCTGAAAATAGGGTAAAAATGAGAATGCCTACCTTTTAGGGATGGTGCCACTTGTAAGTACAATAATTCATGGAAAATGCCTCATATAATGCCTGCACAAGGGGCTTTCAGTAAATGTTTGTTCCTCCATTCCTGTAGCAACCAGCCAGCTTCCTTGATTATAGCCCTGGTTCAATAAACATCTGCCAATCTAACTCCTCCTTGAATTAGTGGGGCCCCAGGATTCATGCTTGCTGAACTGGATGAATCTGCAGAAAAGAATTCCCCAAGGAGGAGCCTCTCCCTGAGTTCCCTATACCTTCTCTTAGGCCCCAGTTCAGGGGAGAGTCCTCTACTCCCCTTCTATTACTTTCTGAATGGAACATAGACACAAGACAGGGAAAAAAGCAATTAAAACCCGACATTCTTATCTGGACATCATTTGTGTATAATGTCTGTACCTAGCTATCTCCCTCTTCTGGATTTATCTTTGCGTCTGACATAGCACCTATCAACCTTAGCAACTAGCATTTGTTGAGCACTTAATACGTGTCATCAGGCAGTGTGTTAAACACTTAATAAATATTAATCCATCTAAGCTTTATAACAAACCCTCTCAATAGGTACTATGATCATCGTTTTGCAGATGAGGAAATTGAGACCCAGGGAGATTAAGAAAAACCATTCAACACCACACAGCTAGCAAGTGCTAGACTGGAATTTGAGCCCAGGCAGTCTGGCTCCAGAGCTCATGCTCTTAACCACTAAAGCCGGGCTGCTTCCCTCAGTCCTTGCTGCACATACTTGCTTGATAAATATGAGCTAAACGTCTGTTGAGTGAAAAACAGCAGGCCTGTCAACTAGCCATCATCCCACATAGTCAACCTTTCCCCTCCATGCACAAAGGTAAAGATGAAGGGTGTGCTTTGTTTCTTGCTCTGAAGGTCATCTGTCCTGATTTTCCTCAAATTGAGCCTCAACTTCTTTAGAGCATCACTTCACCCATGCAATGTCCAAACAGGTCTTATTTCAAGTGTTCACTCTTCTGAACCCGAAGAAAGTTTTAAATTCTTCTCTTTTAAGCACTGATAATAAATCAATTTCCCATTAGCTGTAAGCTTTGCTTCTCGGGAATAGACTCAGGAATTGGATGGACCATTTTTTCACATTGCTTCATGCTGACCTGCAGGATAGGCCTGGCTTTGGTGAGCCAAAGGACTCATGAGGATCTTTGCAAAGCCAGCATCTGACAGGTCAGTAACTAGGAATATAGGAGTGGATGCCCTTCTGAAACTCATCACAAGGCAATCCAGGCCTCAAGTGTCCTGAAGTAAAATCAGTGTTTCCTTAGGAGCCTGATACTGAAAATTATTCATCTTGGGCATCCCTCTCAGGGTCACAAGGTTTGCTGAAAATTATCTCTTTTATTGTCTTTCAAAACTTTGATGCTTTCCCCTAAATGCCTTACAGTTCGGAGTGCATATGAAAAAACCCATTCAGAATGACTCATTCCACAATTACACTTGGACACAGAGACAGACCTTGGGATTAAGCTTTTAATCTGTTCATTACAGGGGAGAAAACAAAATCCTTTCCATTGCTGCAAATCTTCTTAGGCCTTGTGATTGCTTCTAGAAAAAGATAATCCTATTTAAAGAAATACTGAATTTTATAAAACAGTATTGAGTTACATTTGACCTGCAGATATTTAGAATTTGTCGTTCTTAGTCTGAGAATGGGTTATAGGTGATACACGTTTATTTGCAAATGTATTAAATGTATCTTGCCCATCTTTTGGTGATATCTGCAATTCTAATAAATAACTTTTAATGGATCGTGTATCTCTTACATTTCTGCCATCAATTGGGCATTTAGTCATAGTAATTTTTAGTGTCTCTTATATTCTTGTAGGGTTAATTAGCCCTTGACTTCATGTGTATGTATATTGCCCCCCACCAAGTAGTCTATAAATTAATTAAATCAATGATCATGCTCCTTTAATCCTCAATCAGCAGTTCAGCTTATACACAGAGGACAGCAAATGATAAATTACTCCCAAAGACCTAGTTAAGTATTTTCCAGGCCCAATTATACAGCAGACGAATAGAGAACACGTAAGCTTTAGTTTCTTATGCTGCCCAACTTATGGGGTATACAGATTGTGTCTGTAAAAAATTTAACAAGCACAAGACTCAAGGAGGGAGCTGGGGAACTGGTCAGCTGATATGAATAACAACAATAATGTAACTGCCCCATCATATCCTTCAGTGGCTGGAAGGGCTTGCCAGCACATGCTTCACCTGACAGTGGCTTCCCGGTGGCTGATGACAAACACACCCCAAGTAGAGAGGATGGTGCCAAACACATCTGAACTAATTGCCTTTCGGATCAATCACAATAAGTATCTGAGGAGCTTCCTCAAGCCCCTTCTTTCTAGTCTTTCTCTCTCTCCTCTCCTGCCTCATTTCCGTCAGTTTTTTTTAACCCTTTATGTT
The DNA here is from genome assembly GCF_001698545.2 of Rhinopithecus bieti. Classification (NCBI taxonomy): domain Eukaryota; kingdom Metazoa; phylum Chordata; class Mammalia; order Primates; family Cercopithecidae; genus Rhinopithecus; species Rhinopithecus bieti. Next base: position 1,167,838 of record NW_016806413.1, read on the forward strand.
TCTCCCTTCTCCCAAACATAGTTTCTAAATATGTAAAACAAACCAGTCTTTTCTGTCTAATAATGATTGCCTTTCACAGCAGACCTTCAAATTCTTACACTGAATGACCTCCTTCCCACCAGAGGGGAAGATGATAAGAAACTAGAAATCCAGGCTGGCTAAATGATAACATCAAAATCACCATTGCCATCATCATCATCTACATTCTCTACCTGGAACCCTAGGAGAAAAGTGGGAAGGAGAGGGAAGGAAGAACGAGGAGTTGAGCTAAGAAGGAAGATAAAAAAAATGGAGGGAAGGGAAGGAGGAGGAATAGAAGAAGGTGGGGGAAGACAAGAAAGAGTAAGAGAAGGAGATGGAAGAGGAGCAAAAATGGGAGGAGTAGAAGAAGGAGAAAAATGAGAAAGAGAGGAAGGAGAAGGAGAAGGAGAAGAACATGTAAGAGGAAGAGGTAGCAGCCTTGGGACTGGCCAGGCAATGAGATAGTGCCCCTGGCCCTCAGCCCTGAGTAGGGGAATGCCATTCTAGAGCTCACAAAGGGTTGAAAGCAGGAAATTACCACCACAATGCAATCTGCCAGTCAACTGGACTGTTCTGTAGCCATTTAAATCTGGATCACCCTGTCCCCAGAAATAGGATGAGGATGCTAATAGCCCTCAATTATAGATCCCTTATTACAGGCCAGCACTCTGCTGGCTGGCAGCAAACAAACCACTTCACCTCTCTAAACCTCAGCTTTTTGTCTACAGACAAGAGGGTAGACATGGTACCTATCTCACAGGTCTGTTGTAAGGAGTAAGAACACATATAAAGCAGAAGGTGCCATGCCTGGTACAATGTAAGCTCTCAAGAATACCAGCCCCTGGTATTATATGTAGGGCTGCCCCTTCAGGAGTTGCGGGTTGGATAAGCAAGGAAACCTGTTTAGTGTGTAAATCCAGCAAAGGTGTAGGTGAATTAGTACTGATAAACTGCAAAAAGGGAAATATTCTATTCCTGGTTCAGTTACCACATCCTCTACAAAGTATGGGCCTGGGCAGAGTCATTGTTCAGGTTAGTTAAAACTCTGCTTCTCAAACATGTATGTTCGTGACTCACCCAGGGATCAAACAGTCTGGGTGATCCCTGAGCCTGGATCTGAGATTCTGGGCCTAAGAGTCTACATTTCTAACAGGTTCCCAGGGAATGCTGATGCTGCTGTTGCATGGGCAACCCTGTGAGCAGCAGAGAGCTAACTGATAGATCCGGTGTGACAGAGCTGATCGCAACATCGAAGCCATGCAGAAGTAAAGCCAAGACACATGACCACTAGTTACTTCCCAATGCTTACTCAGTCTTTTAATTATGGGAGCAAAGGCCCATCTGGATGAGTGGGAAGCTTGAGTAATGAAACTTACAAAGAAAAAGGAAGGAAGGTAGAAGGGAAGGAAGGAAAGAAGGGAAATGAAATCAAAGTGAATTGCTTCTAAGGTTATACAAGAAAAGAAGAATTAACAGAATTTTGCCTACTAGAGATTAGTCCTATTGAATCTACTTGAATAAATACATTTAATTCATTTGAAATTAACCAAGTATTTATCAAATAGAGGCTGCCAAATCTCTTGGAAAAGATTTTTTAAAAGAGTACTTAACATCTCTTCACCTGAGTCCTATTTACATATTAAATTTGCTTAGCAGATCCAAAGGCAAAGACTAATCCCAATCAAAATAACCACACTTTCTTCTGAATTGAACTAACCACATATGAAAAACTCAATTCAATCCACCAGTGTCTGAACATCCTGTATTATACTAAGCACCATCTTTGGTGTTGGGGATAAAGAGAAGAAAGACACCAAAGCACATTCTCAGGAGCTCAGGGTCTACTAGTGGAGACAGACAATGAAGCCTCTGACTCTATGATGATGGTAAGCACACAGTGGCTACAGAATACAGAGGACCCAAACATCTCTCAGCCTGGAGATAAAGAGGAGGGCAGGCAGGGAAGGAATAGATCAGGAAATACTTCCTGGAGGAGGTGATTTGAGTGCTGTCCTGCCTCTGTAATGGCCAAATATCCTTCTGGCTGTTCATTCCTCAAGTCCCCAAAATAGGATCTAGGAAGATGAGTAACCTGTGGTCAGAAGAGCAAAGAGCAGTTTCTGGAGTCCTCTGACCTCCACAGCGGGCTGTGAGACATCTTCAGTTCCTTGCTCCTTTGCCCTACCAATAGGGGGCAGAGGCAGTGACCCTGAGCAAAGAAGTTTCCAGTGTAAGCTTTCAACTTACACTAATGTGTACATTTGCATCTAATTAACATACCTTACCAGCTGATAGCACATAAATAGTAATTCATTGGCCCTCTTCTAGAATGTCTAACCAAGTAGTTTGAACTCTCTCCCAGGACAAGCAAACTTCAGGAGCTGGGGGAGGCTGCAGTGGAGCTCCAGCTCTCAGCTCACAGCCCTGGTGGGCCCACAGCACTGCTCTGGGAGAAGAGCCCAAGGTGATGCACCACTTTTCCAAGAGGGAGACCCCCTTTTCTGCTATAAATGAGACACTCTAAAAGAGGGGGAACTGGCCAGGGTGATCTACTTTTAAAAGAAAATAGAGATTTGATGTCAGGAAGCTTGCAATAAGCCCAGACTAGCCTTCTCCAAGGCACCAGAAGTGCTACACAGAATAAGATCCATGATCAAATGGTGAGAAGTTCTGTAGCATAGAGACCTTTTAAGCATTATTTGACAAAGGGTGTCCCCAAACATGATTGACCATGAACCATTTTTTTTTTTTTTTTTTTTTTTGGAGTATGGAGTCTTGCTCTGTCGCCGCGAGCTGGAGTGGCAGTGGCCCCGGATCTCAGCTCACTGGGCGCAAGCTCTGTGCCTCCCGGGTTTGCACGCCATTCTCCTGCCTCAGCTCCCCCGAGTAGCCTGGGACTACAGGCACGCCGCGCCAGGGTCGCCGGCCTAGTTTTTTGTAATTTTTAGTAGACCACGGGGTTTCACCATGTTAGCCAGGATGGTCTTGATCTCCTGACCTCGTGATCCGCCCATCTCGGCCTCCCAAAGTGCTGGGATTACAGGCTTGAGCCACCGCGCCCGGCCGAAACCATTTTTTAAAAATAGCAGAGGACTTAATAGCATTTGTCCAAAACTAGTATTCCATGGAGCTTGCTCTGGGAAATGCTGCCCTTGCTCTGCCAGTATTAGTCCCAGTTCTCTAGAAAAACAGAACCCACAGGATACATATACACATACACACACACACACACACACGCACATATATACACATATACATATATGTATTCATATGGATATCTATCTATCTAGACAGAGAGATATTTATTTTAAGGAATTAACTCATGTGATTAGCTCATGTGATTGTGAAGGCTTGGTAAGTCCAAAATCTGCAGGTTAGGCCAGAAAACTGGAGACCTAGGGAACAGTTGCAGCTTGAGTCTAAAGGCAGTCTGCTGGCAGAATTCCCTCTTCTTATGGGGAGCTCAGTCCTTCTTCATCAAAACTTTCAACTGATTGGATATGCACATTATGGAGGGTAATCTGCTTTACTTAAAGTCTATTGATTTAAATGTTAATCTCATCCAAAAAATACCTTCACAGAAACATCCAGAATAATGTTTGACCAAATAGCTGGGCACTATGGCCCATCCAAATTGACACACAAAATTAACCATCACAGTGCCCTCTTTTTTGTCTTGTCACTCCACGTGGTGTTAGCTAAGAAGCTCATCTGGGACAGGAGAAGTCAAACCTTCCTAACGGGCTCATTCACTTGGTTGGCAAGTTAGTGCTGACTGTGGGTGGAGAACTCAGTGGAGCTTTTGGGGTGGAGGAAAGGGGTCCATTGTTTCTCTCTGTGGGCTTCTCCATGGGTCTTCCTCTAGCACCGTGACTTGACTCCAAAAGCAGGTGTTCTATGACATATTGCAACACACCCTCTGGCCTCTAATTACCTACGTTTCTCTCACATGTAAAATACACTCACCCCCAAAGTCTCATCCCTTTACTACATGAGGCTTGAGGACCAGGGTCTCGTTATCTAAACAAGGCTCAAGTATGGAGTTCCCATGTGCAGTTCAAAGGCCACACAAGTTGGATAAAGAAGCAAGACTCAATTGTCTGCTATCTTCAAGACACCTATCTCACATGAGCAATACCCATTGGTTCAAAGTAAAGGGATGGAGAAAGAGCTATCATGCAAAGAGAAAACAGAAAAGAGCAGGGGTTGCTATTCTTATATCAGATAAAAGAGACTTTAAACCAACAATGATCAAAAAGGACAAAGAAGGGCATTAAATAATGATAAAGGGTTCAATTCAACAAGAAGACTTAACTATCATAAATATATATGCACCCAACATTGAAGCACCCAAATTTATAAAACAAGTTCTTAGATACCTGCAAAGAGACTTAAATAACTACACAATAATAGAGACCTCAACATCCCACTGACAGTGTTAAATCATCAAGGCAGAAAACTAACAAAGATATTCTGGACCTAAACTTGACACTTGACCAATTGGGCCTAATAGATATTTATAGAATACTCCATCTCAAATGAACAAACTATACATTCTTCTCATCTGCACATGGCATGTACTCTAAGGTCAACCACATGCTCAACCATAAAGCAAATCTCAACAAATTTTTAAAAATTGAAATTATACCAGCCATACTCTTGGACCATAGTGCAATAAAACCAGAAATCAATACCAAGAAGATCTCTCAAAACCATACAATGCATGGAAATTAGGCAACTTGCCTCCTGAATGACTTTTGGGTAAAGAACAAAATTAAGGCAGAAATTTTTTTAAAAAATGGAAACTAATGAAAACAGAGAGACAACAAAACATTATCTTTGGGGCCGGGGAGAGTGGATCATGCCTCTGATCCCAGCACTTTGGGAGGCCAAAGTGGACGGACCACTTGAAATCAGGAGTTTGAGACCAGCGTGGCCGAAATGGTGAAACCCTGTCGCTACTAAAAATACAAAAAATTAGGCCAGGCGTGGTGGCTCATGCCTGTAATCCCAGCTACATGGGAGGCTAAGGCAGGAGAATGGCATAAACCCGGGAGGTGGAGCTTGCAGTGAGTCGAGATCACAGCACTGCACTCCAGCCTGGGCGACAGAGTGAGACTCCGTCTCAAAACAAACAAACAAACAAACAAACAAACAAACAAACAAACAAAAATTAGCCAGGCATGGCGGCACATGCCTGTAATCCCAGCTACTCAGGAGGCCTAGGCACGAGAATCGCTTGAACCTAGGAGCTGGAGGTTGCAGTGAGCCAAGATCATGCCATTGCATTCCAGCCTGGGCAAGACAGGGAGACTCTTGCCCAGTAATAGTAATCATCATCATCATCATCATCATCATCATCATCATCATCATCTTTGGGACACAGCCAAAGTAATGTTAAGAGAAAATTTTATAGCATTTAAATGCCTACATCAAGAAGTTAGAAAGGTCTCAAATTAACTACCTAACATCACACCCGGAGGAACTAGAAAAACCGGAGCAAACCAGTCCCAAAACTAGCAGAAGAAATGACTAAAATCAGAGCAGAACTGAAAGAAATTAAGATGTGAAAATCCATACAAAAGATCAATGAAACCAAAATTGACTCTTTGAAAGAATTAACAATATTTATAGACTGCTAGCAAGATTAAAAAAGAAGGCCAAGCACAGTGGCTCATGCCTGTAATCCCTGCACTTTGGGAAGCCGAGGCAGGCAGATCACTTGAGGCCAAGATTTCAAGACTAGCCTGGCCAACATGGCAAAACCCTGTCTCTGCTAAAAGAAAACAACAACAACAAAACCAAACCAAACCAAAACAAAACAAAACAAAAAAACCAAAGGAAAGAAGAGAGAAGATCCAAATAAGCACAATCAGAAATGGGAAAGGTGACATTACAACCAACTCCACAGAAATGCAAAAATCCTCAGATTATTATAAACACCTCTATGCACTCAAGTTAGAAAACCTAGAAGAAATGGATAAATTCCTGGAAACATACAACTTCCCAAAATTGAAGGAGGAAGAAACTAAAATTCTGAACAGACCAATTAACGAATTCTGAAATTGAATCAATTAAAAACTTACCAACCAAAAAAAGCCCTGGACCAAAAGGATTCACAGCCGAATTCTACCAGGTGTACAAAAGAGAGCTAGTCTTGGCTGGGCACAGTGGCTCACGCCTGTAACCCCAGAACTTTGGGAGGCCAAGGTGGGTGGATCACCTGAGGTCAGGAGTTTGAGACTAGCCTGACCGACATGGTGAAACCCAGTCTCTACTAAAAATACAAAAAAGTTAGCTGGGCATTGTGGCGCACGCCTGTAATCCAGACTACTTGGGAGCCTGAGGCAGGAGAATTGCTTAAACCTGGGAGGCAGAGGTTGCAGTGAGCCCAGATCACTCCATTGCACTCCAGCCTGGGTGACAAGAGTAAAAATCCGTCTCAAAAAAAAAAAAAAAAAAAAAAATTGAGGAGAAAGGACTCCTTCCTACCTCACTCTCCAAAGCCAGCATCATTCTGATACCAAAACCTGGCAGAGACACATGGAAAAAGAAAACTTCAAGTCAATATTCCTGAGGAACATAGATGCAAAAACCCTCCAACAATATACTATCATGCTGAATCAGCAGCACATCAAAAACTTAATTCATCATGATCAAGTAGGCTTTATTCCTGGGATGCAGGTTGGTTCAACATACATAAATAATAAACATGTTTCACCACATAAATAGAATTGAAAACAAAAACCACATGATCACCTCAATAGATGCAGAAAAGGCTTTCGATAAAATTCAACACCACTTTATGTTAAAAACCATCAAGAAATTAGGCATTGAAGGAACATACCTCAAAATAATAACAGGCATCTGTGACAAACCCACAGCCACATTATACTGAATGGGCAAAGGCTGTAAGCATTCCCCTTGAGAACTGGAACAAGATAAGGATCCCCAGTCTCACCACTCTTATTCAACATAGTACTGGAAGTCCTAGCCACAGCAATCAAGCAAGAGAAAGAGATAAATGGTATCTAAATAGGAAGAAAGAAAGTCAAATTATCTCTCTTTGCAGACAATATGATTCTATAGCTATACTCTAAAGACTCTGCCAATAGGATCCTAGAACTGATAAATGACTTCAGTAAAGTTTCAGGGTATAAAATCAATGAACAAAAATCAATAGCATTTCTATAAGATAATATTCTGAGAGCCAAATCAAGAATGCAATTCCATTTACAATAGGCACGCAAAAATAGAATAAAATACCTAAGAATACAGTTAACCAAAGAGATGAAAGATCTCTGCAATGAGAATTACAAAACACTGCTGAAAGAAATCAGAGATGACACAAATGAAAAAACATTCTGTGCTCATGGATTGAAAGACTCAATATTGATAAAATGACCATACTGCCCAAAGCAATTTACAGATTCAACACTATTCCTATCAAAGCACCAATATCATTTTTCACAGAATTAGAAAAAACTATTCTAAAATTCATATGGAACAAAAAAAGAGCCCAAATACCTAAAGCATCTTAAGCAAAAAGAACAAAGTTGGAAGCATCACACTACCTGATTTCAAACTATACTACAAGGCTACAGTAACCAAAATAGCATGGTACTGGTACAAAAACAAATAAATAGACCAATGGAGCAGGATAGAGAACCTAGTAATAAATCCATTCACCTACAGCCATCTGATCTTCAACAAAGTTGACAAAACAAGCAATGGGGAAAGGACTCCCTATTCAATAAATGGTGCTGGGACAACTGGCTAACCATATGCAGAAGATTGAAACTGGATCCCCACCTTTCACCATATACAAAAGTTAACTTAAGATGGATTAGGCCAGGCACGGTGGCTCGAGCCTGTAATCCTAGCATTTTGGGAGGCTGAGGCAGGCAGACCACCTGAGGTCAGAAATTTGAGATCAGCCTGGCCAATATGGTGAAACCCTGTCTCTACTAACAATACAAAAATTAACTGGCCGTGGTGGTGCATGCCGGTACTCCCAGCTACTTGGGAGGCTGAGGAGGGGGGATTGCTTGAACCCGGGAGGCAGAAGTTGTGGTGAACTGAGATCATGCCACTGCATTCCAGCCTGGGCAACAGAGTAAAATTCTGTCTCAAAAAAAAAAAAAAGGGTTAAAGTCTTAAATGTAAGAACTAAAACTGTAAAACTCCTGGAAGAAAAACTAGGAAATTGGCCTTGGCAAAGAATTATGACTAAGTCCCCAAAAACAGCAACAAAACAAAATTGGCCAGGCATGGTGGTTCACGCCTATAATCCCAAAACATTGAGAGGCTGAGGTAGCTGAGCCCAGGAGTTTGAGACCAGCCTGGGCAACATGGTGAAACCCTATGTCTACAAAAAATACAAAAATTAGCCAGGTGTGGTGGCACACATCTGTAGTCCCAGCTACTTGGGAGGCTGAGGAGGGAGGATCACTTGAGCCCGGAAGGTGGAGGTTGCAGTGAGCCCAGATCAAAACACTGCACTCCAGCCTGGTGACAGAGTGAGACCCTGTCTCAAAAAAAAAAAAATTTAAAAATTTAAAAAAAAAATTGACAAGTGGGACCTAATTAAACTAAAGAGCTTCTGCACAGCGAAAGAAACCATCAACAGAATAAACAGACAACCTACAGAATGGGAGACAATATTAGCAAACTACAAATCCAACAAAGGTCTAAGAATCTATTGGAACTTAACCGCATTAAAAATGGGCAAAGGACATGAACAGACGTTTCTCAAAAGAAGACATACATGCAGCCAACAAATATATGAAAAAATGCTCAACATTGCTAATCAATAGAGAAATGCAAATCAAAATCACAGTGAGATACCATCTCACACCAAAGTCAGAATGGCTGTAATTAAAAAGTCAAAAAATAGGCTGGGCGTGGTGGCTCACACCTGTAATCCCAGCACTTTGGGAGACTGAGGCAGGCAAATCACTTGAGGCCAGGAGTTTGAGACCAGCATGGCCAACATGGAGAAACTCTGTCTCAACTGAAAATACAAAAATTAGCCAGGTGTGGTGGCACGTGCCTATAATCCCAGCTACTTGAGAGGCTGAGGCACAAGAATTGCTTGAACCTGGAGGTGGAGGTTGCAGTAGCTGAGATCTTGCCACTGCACTTCAGTGTGGGCATCAGTGCAAGACTGTCTAAAAAAAAAAAAAAAAAAAAAACCCAGAAAACCAACCCCCCCACCAGAAAAAGTTAAAAAAAATAGATGTTGATGAGATTGCAGATAAAAGGGAATGCTTATACACTGTTGGTGGGAATGCAAATTATTTCAAGCCACTGTGGAAAGTAGTTTGAAGATTTCTAAGAGAACTTGAAATGGAACTACCATTTGGCCCAGCAATCTCATTACTGGGTGTATACCCAGAGAAAAATAATTATCCTACCAAAAAGATACATGCACTTGGTATGTTCATCACATCACTATTCATGATAGCAAAGACATGGAATCAACCTAAATGCCCATCAGTGCTGGACTAGATAAAGAAAATGCAGTACATATACACCATGGAATACTATGCAGCCATAAAAAGAACAGAATCATGTCCTTTGCAGCAATATGGATGCAGCTGGAGGCCATTATCCTAAGCAAATTAATGCAGGAACAGAAAACCAAACACTGCATGTTCTCACTTATAAGTGGGAGCTAAACACTGACACAAAGATGAGAACAATAAACACTGAGGACTACTAGAGTAGGAAAGGGGGAATAGAGTGAAGCCTGAAAAACTATCAGGTACTATGCTCGCTCCCTGGGTGCTGGGATCATTCACACACCAAACCCCAGCCACACACAATTTATCCATGTAACAAACCTGCACATGTACCCCCAAACCTAAATGAAAGTCAACAAATTTTTAAAAAGTTAACAAAGAAGGCCACAAAATATCATGTCCACTGAGAAGAGGGGTCTATGTTTCCTCTCTTGAATCTGGGAAGGGGGAGTTCTGTTGATTATGTGACAGAAGATAGCAGGACGACGCTGTGCCAGTTTCCAGGCTCGAGTTAAAAGATCAGTTCCTTCCTCTTTCTGTCTCTTGGATCCCTGACTCTGGGCCTGGTCCTCCAAGAATAATACATATTCACGAAATTAAATATTCTTAGTACAACTGAATAACCTCAGTGGGCACCATGAAGAGTAGACCTATCCAGCTGAGCTCTGCCCAGATTCCTGATTCACAAAACCATGACATAAACTAACATAGTGTTTTAAGCCACAGCAATACATATCAGGAACAAACAGTATTTGAACATCTTTTTGTTCGGTAGTTTATAATTCCCGATTTTTTGTTTAATAGCAGAAATCTCTTTTCCAATAAAATCTCATGTGGAACTCTAATATATAAAGGAGGTCAAGGGGACCTCCTGCTTTGCCTGAAGTCAGGATAGGGGACCTGAACTTCTTCAGACTTCTTATCTCTGTCCCACGGCTGAGAAATATCTGATAAATGGCAGGATCCTCAGGATAGAATTTAAGATAACAGATCTAGTCCTGCTCTTCATTTTACAGAGACTATATTTGAGGTCCAGGGGTTAAATGACTTGCTTTACATATGCTGTTCTCAAAGTGTGGTCCCAGGACCAGTAGAATCAATACTATCTGGAAACTTGTTGGAAATGCATGTTCTTGAGCCAAACCCCAAAGCTACCAAATCAAAAATTCTGGGTGTGGGGCCCAACAAGCCATCCAAGGGATTCCAATGCAAGTGAAAGTTTGAGAACCACTACTCTGTATCACAGAGTGAGGTAATTACCAAGGAAATACTTTGAATTGATCAGACCTGGATTTGAATCCTGGCCGCTTCTTAATTTGGTGAACTTGGACAAGTTACTTAATGTCCCAGCCTCAGTTTCCCTATCTGGAAAGAGAAGAGAGTAATAACTACTGTCTATTCCCTCTTCTATTCCCACTTCCTCCTGTGAAGGTACCAATCCTTTTTTTGTGATGGAGAAGGAGAGAGGGAAGCCCGAAGCTGATGGGATGACTCAACCCAACCAAAGGAGTGAGTGGCTGCTATTTCCTGAGTCTGGGGTTTCCTTCTAAGCATCCTTGACTAATTCAAAGAGAGCAGGTGAAGCAATAAGGATATGTCACCACTGAGATTTAATTCACACTGACTGGCTGGATCAAAATTTCTGAGCGAGGCCCTGGTATTTCTTGCACACAGACTCAAATTCACCATTGTGTAGGAATGTCTCTCCAGGTCTCATGCCTCTGTCTGCAGCACCATCCCAAGGGCCCTCCACCCCTCCCAGTTCCTTCCCCAACCTTCCCCCAAGATGGAGCAAGCCAGACCACAGCTGGTTCTGCCTCTAATTACTGTTTTCTTCATTAGCCTGTTTTTCCTTCTTTCTCACCATAATGTCAATTCCAGAAGGAGGAGGTTGTCAGGGCAACCCAGAGTGGAGGCAAGAAGTCCATCCTTGACCGAACCTTAACCCTGTTTGGTTAAACACCCCCAGGGTTCTTGGATGCCCTCTTATTTGGTAGCAAGAATGTAACATTTTAACATTTTCTGATTTTCTCCTCTCTTCTCTCCCTCTAATAATCTCTCTGTCTCCCTCTGCAAAGTCAGCCTGATCTGTGCATATTCTCCTGAATTTAGAAGCTCAATTCCTTTTGTTTCTAATGACGTTGATACTTTCTTCTCCCTGAAACAACAGATCAAGACCCTCCCAATACCCCCACTGATCAGCACTGCCCACGCCACCCTCCCTAACATGGCTGGGGGAGAGAATAGATGAGGCCAAGCACTGTGAGAGCCCAAGTGTATGGGGTGGACACATGCAAATCAGAGCTGATGGTATTAATGATTTTATTAATCTCTGTTTCTCTGGCCCACATTCTCTCCATTACAAAACTCGAATGTTGGTGCTGAGTTGCCACAATTAAGTTACGATGGCAATTAAAATGATACGAAAATGGTGTGAGGAGAAAAATATCAGAATACAGAAACACATTATGTCTAAGAGATGAGATGATGATTTTTGTACTTTTCTGTATTTCCTGAAAAAAAAATTTTTTTGAAACAGGGTCTCACTCTTGCCCAGGCTGGAGTCCAGTGGTGCAATCGTAGCTCACTGCAGCTCAAGCAATCCTCCTACCTCAGCCTCCCAAGTAGCTGGGACCATAAGCACCTGCCACCATGCCTGACTAATTAAATTTTTTGCTTTTGTTGTTTTTGTTGTTGTTGTTGTTTATTTGTTTTTTTAGAGATGGGGTGTCCCTATGCTGCCCAGGCTAGTCCTAGACTCCTAGGATCAAGGGATCCTCTCACTTCAGCCTCCCAAAGGGCTGGGATTACAGGCATGAGCCACTGCACCCTGCCATGTAAATTTCCTGAAATTTTTAAACAATAAGCATATATTACTTTTCTACTTTGTTTTAGAAATAATTACAGATTTACAGAAGTTCCAAAAATAGTACAGAGAGGTTTTATGTACCATTTATCCAGGCATATATTGCTTTTATGATAAAAATAAAGGTATTTTATTTTATTTTTTTCTTTTAGAGACAGGGTCTTGCTCTGTCATCCAGACTGGAGTGCCGTGGTATGATCATAATTCATTGAAACCTCGAACTCCTAGGCTCAAATGACCCTCCTGCCTCAGCCTCCCAAGCAGCTGACTACAGGCATGTGCCACCACATCCAGCTATTTAAAAAATAATAATTTTTGGTCTTGAACTCTTGGTGTCAAGTAACCCTTCTACCTTGACCTCCCAAAATGCTGGGATCACAGGCATGAGGCATCAAGCCCAATAAAAATGAAGATACTTTAAAAATACTACCATACATACAGCAGCCAATTTGAGAGAACTCCCAATGGCCAAATCTGAGCTAATCTGAGCAATAAATAATGATAGGAATGGATTATAATCTATAAAATTAAATAAATAGTCATAAGTCCATATTGATAGAAATAAATACTTGAATAAATACACAACGAGAATGGATATAGCTCTTCTTTACAGTAGCATTCCAATTTAAAATGTAGACAGAATGATGGAGATAGGAAATCAGCATTAGGCAAATAGCACAGTAATAACTGTTGTCAGAAACCACCAATAAATACTAAAATTAGTGAGCAAAAGAGTGATGAGAAACAGGATATTTGCATAGTCTCAAAGTATCTTCCCACAAGATAATTATTAATTACAAAGGGAAAAACAGAAACGGAGCAGACATAACCTCAGCCAAATTATCAAGGTCAGCATCACCAGTACTAAGACATGTTCCTACCATGTGTCTCTAATATGATTCACAATATCACTTCTGTTGTGTTATTATCCAAAATGCATTACCTCAGTCTAATCACGACAAAACCTCACACAATCCCAAAAGTGATCAAAGGAAAAATACTTCTTTCTTTCTCCCCCCAATCATTGAAGGTCTTCACATGTCTCCTCACGAGGAACATTATACAAAATACCTGACCAGCACTCTTCAGAAGTGGCAAGGTTAGAAGAGACAAGGCAAGACTGAGGAACTGTCCCAGGCTAACGGAGGCTAAGGACACAGGGCAACTAAATGCAATGTGGAGTCCTGGATTGGATCTTGAACTAGTAAAGGTACATTAGTGGAAAAACTAAGACTGGTATCAATTAGAGTTCTTGATTGTAAGCAACATAAACCAACTCTGGTTAAACAAGATTTATTGGAAAAGCATCAGCATGTAAAGGAGGAGCCTAGAGTTGAACTAAGGCAGACTGGCTCCAGAGACCCAGCTCCTAACTGTTACATTTTTCATCCTTTTGACAAATAAATAAGCATTTATTGAGGCTCTCTGCGTTCCAGACACTGGAGATATAAAATTGAACAAAGACTTAGTTGCCGAACTCAATTACTCCTGATAATGCTGGTATCCCCAGTCCTGAATGAATGCCATGCTCCAGGCAGGTGCTTAATAAATGGCAATTGAAGGAATCCATCAACTGTTGTGGTAACTAGCTTCCAAGATGATCTCCACTTCCATTAAGTAGTCCTTTTCTATACTGAATAGCATCCTGCTGGACTCATATAAGATGGTGGAAGTGATAGTATATGATTACTGAGGTTATGTCAATCTCCTTTTCAAGGGTCACCTGCTCTGGGGCAGCTAGCTGCCATGTCACAGGACACTCAAGCAGTTCAGTTTTACATGATGAGAAGTTGCAGCCTCCTGCTAACTGCCATGTGAGGGAGCCTTTTTTGGGGCAGATCCTTGAGTCCCAGTCAAGCCTTCAGATGGCTACAGCTCTGGCTGGCACCTTGATTCAACATTGTGAAGAACCCTGAGTCAGAACCACCTAGCTAAAGTGTTCTTCAATTCTGGACCCACCGAAACCATGGGAGATAATATTTATTATTGTTTTTGGTAGCTAAGTTGTAGGGTAATTTGTTGTGCAGCAATACATTAATGATACACCCATTTGATGAATAACTGTCAAATCCTGTGTTCTGTGCTTCCTATTATAGCATCGTCATGACAATATTTGATTGTTTACATGCCTGCATCCACCAGATGGCCTGAGGATAGGGATGGTCCTTTATTTCTGGGTCCCCAGTGCCTGGTGCCATACTTGACATATAGCGGGTACTCAATAAATACTTGTTGAACGGATGAGAAGTGGAGAAGGCAGTCCTAAACCTGTCTTTATCCAGAGTTCTCTAACAATCCTACTAAATATTACCACTGGGGAGAAAAAAAAGGGATAGATTTTCTTTAGAACCCTGAAATAAGTAAGGTTTTTTTCATTCCCTGACTTCCAATCATCAACGTGTTCCAAAGATATCTGTTTTCCAAAGATAGCTGAAATAGAAGCAGAAATGTTTAGCACTGAGATGAATATCCTCCCACTCCCCACTTGGGTTGAGGAATGACAATTCCATACATGCCACAAAGGTATAAAATGACCCTTCATAAGTCATCTCAGTGGGCTGACTTGTCACTGTTTGTAAATGACACAATGTGAGGAAATTAGTTATATTCAAAATGTGCCTCTTTCCGTCTACTTAGAAAATTAACAAGCAACCATTAAAAATACGAGAAATATTGATCAATATGGAAAATATATAATGTTCAGTGAAAAAGCCAGTAATAAAATTACATGTGCATCACAAAGACTGTATTGGACACCTCTTCAGGTCCTCTTGGCCCCACCTGTCTCTTAGTCTAGGCACTGTTGGAGTAACCAGTTCTGGGTCAACGCCAATCAGCTTCTCACAGGTGCATCCTGATAAATGCCCCATTTATCTAGCCTGTCACCTTGGGGCTTTTCTGTTGACATCATTGCCTGGACTTAGAGGAAATCCACTCAGCACTGATGCAAGGGCAGTCCAGAAGTGTGGCGGAGTTAACGCCCCATGGGGAAAGCCTTTGACCAATAGGGGCTGGGAAGCCATGGAAAAATGCTTCTTTCTTTCTTTCCTTGCTCATTGATATGGCCCCTCAGATGGGTCTGAGTTGCACTCAGCTGTGGCCAGTTCCATCATTCAGCCTTGTCTGCTTTGCTCCCTCACCTTTTGCTTTTGCTCCCTGGAATCACATTCCTCAATAAAATACTTGCATGGAAACCTTTGTCTCAGTCTTGCATTCTGGGGAAACCAGGCCAAGACAAACATCACGACGTTAGAATAAAACGTATTTATAGGGACAGAGATGACAGGAAAAGCACAAATATGATGGCAGTGGTTGTGTTAGGGTGGGGGTATTATGAGTGTTTTTTATTTTCTTTACTTAAAATTTTTTCTTAAATGAAACTTAATTTCTATAATTAAGAAATGTACATTTAAAACATTATTTCCATTTCATAAGTCATTGTCAGAAATGGTACTGAACTAGACAGAAGCACTGACAGAATGTCATTCAGAGACCTCTGCTCGGATGTTAATGATCTTCCTTAAGGAGTGGGGCAAGGGAGAGAGTCTGGGAAGGCATATTGTTGGGGAAGAATACAGGGAGTTGAATTAATTGGCCAGAGCGTTGCTAAGGAGAATCTATCCTCTCTACTCTTGTCGGTTTCTGAGTTTGGCATGGAGCGTTTAGCAGCATTTTGACCAGCTCTATTTTTGGCATTTTCTTCCACTTAAAAAGTCTCTATTAATATCGAGGTATTTTAACATCCCAGGAACATTTAAGGAAAAGCACTTCAGCTCCTTTGAGGTCTCCCTGTCCCATCTAGTCAGTGGCCAAGGTTAGGGTTGGAGTCCTGGGTCGGGGAGTGGGAGGCGGGGGAATGAGGCAGGAGATGGAAGTGCCTGTGGATGATCATCACCTGTGGAGCTGCCGATGGGTAAGAACCATCAAGGCAATATCTTTTGGGTAGGGAAAATGCCCTGGAGCCTGGAGAACAGGTCAACAGAGGTAGGTCAGGAGTAGGGGTAGGGCAGGGAAAGCAGGGATGTTCCCTGTGGGCTGGGCTGGCGTCTTACAGAACTCTACCTCCAGGCTGGCCCTGGTAGCTGGGGCTGGTTTTTTTTTTTTTTTTGAGACGGAGTCTCGCTCTGTGGCCCAGGCTGGAGTGCAGTGGCCGGATCTCAGCTCACTGCAAGCTCCGCCTCCCAGGTTCCCGCCATTCTCCTGCCTCAGCCTCCCGAGTAGCTGCGACTACAGGCGCCCGCCACCTCGCCCGGCTAGTTTTTTGTATTTTTTAGTAGAGACGGGGTTTCACAGTGTTAGCCCGGATGGTCTCGATCTCCTGACCTCGTGATCCGCCCGTCTCGGCCTCCCAAAGTGCTAGGATTACAGGCTTGAGCCACCGCGCCCGGCCTCTGGGGCTGGTTTTAAGAGCAAAGGACACACTTAAGGCTGTCAACTCCAGTCAAAGAAGGGAGGCAGAGATCTGGAAATTTCAAGCCCCAAACCATTTCGATGCCTGCGTTTTCTAGCAATGTTTTCAGAGTCACCCAAATATGTTGGTTTTGCTTTTCATGCACTGATTTGGGAAATGCGCCCACAGAATTTCTGGCACTCCAGAAAGCCAGATGACAGGGCTTAGGGTAGCATGTTGAGAACCGTCCGAGCTTCCCTTCATTTCTGAAGGCCTCTCAAAGTGGGAGAAAATAACTGGAAGGGGCCGCCATGAGACGGGGACACCTAAAGGGAAACAACAAGGCCCCAGTGAGGGAAAGCCAGCCAAGGAAGCAGCCTCCGGTGCACACTCACTCCTGCAATCACATAAAAACATAAGCAAGTTCGTGGTGTGCAGGTCACTATTTAACAATCAGCTGTCTGGAGTGCCAGGGGGTGACTTGTTTGCTGATTTCCATGGAGTAAATGTACTCCCTCCATGGCCAAGTTCAAGAGACCCATGGTTTAACACCAGTTTGCAAAATTCCCAAATAGTTAACAATTGGCTCTTTTGAAATGGCATGAATCAGCTGCAACACACCACTGTACAAGCCAGTTCTGCAGCACTGATTTGTCCCCTTCGGCACCCAGCATGTACTAGGTACTAACTGAAACAACCGCCATGAGGTGGGCTGTTATTAGTATTATGCAGATGGAGACATTGAGCCTCCAAACACATCATTTTCTCAGGGTCATAAAGCTGGAAATAAACAGAACAGGAACGCAAATTCAAGTCTCTAGACCTACACTGTCCAATACAGTAGTGCGATACCCAGTGACTATTGAACACGTGACGTGTGGCCAGTCCAAACTCAGATGTTGCTGTCAGTAAAATATATACCAGATTTCAAAGATTTAGTCAGAAAAAAGGATTTAAAATATCTCATTTACATATTTTTTCTATTGGTTATATGTTGAAATGATGTTGTGGGTATGTTGGGTTAAATACAATGTATTTTTGAAATAATTTCATGGGCTTCATTTATTTCTAATGTAGTTACTAAACAGTTACATACCTAGCTTATATCCTATCTCTATTGGTGTGGCTCTGAACTCCTGGCTCAAGGCCCTCTTTCCAAAACACCAGGTATTTCTCATATTCAGAGATACACAAATTCCTACAGGTTTCTGTGTGTAAAGACACACACACACACACACACACACTCCCTCTTGTACACAGGGCCACTGACTCTGCCCCAGTTCCTCTGTATACCCACCCCCCTCACCACACAGAGCCACTTAGGGAAACAGGCCCTTGAGCCATAAAAGTATACAAACCTGGCCGGGCGCGGTGGTTCACACCTGTAATCCCAGCACTTTGGGAGGCCAAGGCAGGTGGATCACCGGAGATCAGGAGTTCAAGACCAGCCTGGCCAACATGGTGAAACCCCGTCTCTACTAAAAATACAAAAAAATAGCTGGGCATGGTGGCAGGTGCCTGTAATCCCAGCTAACCAGGAGGCTGAGGCAGGAGAATCATCTGAACCTGGGAGGTGGAGGTTGTAGTGAGTCAAAATCGTGTCACTGCACTCCAGCCTGGGTGACAAGAGCAAAACTCTGTCTCAAAAAAAAAAAAAAAAAAGAAAGAAAAAAGTATACAAACCCCCAGACCTACCCACAAGGTGCCACCCGAGGACTTCATCCCCCTCCATTGGCCTTGAGGGAAAACACAGTTCTGTAGCATCTACTGGGGATGCCTCCTACCCACAGATCAGCATTGCTGTCAGGCTGAGTGGCAGGCATATGACCAGTGGCATCTTTCCCAGCAGCATCAACGTCTTTGAGGGATTCCTTTGAGAGAAAGATATTTGCCTTGGTGCTGAAATGTTACTGCCTGTGAATTTGAGCTGAATGTCTGACCCTTAGGTAACAACAACAGCAGTGGCTCCAGTGTCCAAGATGGAAGTAGCTTCTATTGGGACCAGCCTTTTCCCAAGCTGTCTTCTTCCTGAATTTCCAGCCTGAATCTTTCCTGACGGAAGTCTCCTGTGTTAGAGGGTGCTGATTAGAAACCCTGCTGCTCCCTGCTTCTCAGTGAATTTGCAGTGCATGTGTGTGGGTGTAAGTGTATGCGTGTGTGAGGGAAGTAGGAAAATCAACACATTTTCATTCAGGCTCTTCCCTACCTCATCGACAAACACACCTTTTTGGCATGTGTGTTTGCTGGCCTGTGTGTCTGTGGCACACTTGCTAGCCTTGAACGTGGGGCTGTGGTCTGGCCTCACCACACTGGTTTACTACCTTTTAGGGGTCAGGCTCTTTTCAAGTTCACAATCATCAGGCACCCTTAAAGGGTTTTGTTTTTCTTCCCTTAAGCAAAAACACCTTCCAACCCAGGTGACATTAATCTGATAATCACATGGAGGTAATTATCCCAAAGCAGACCTCAGATTCTATAAACAGCCACAGCCACAGCCCCCACTGGGACTCAGAAAAACTCTGCTTCCAGAGGTCTTGGCAGACCCCAGCATCTGTCACAACAACCAGTGTGGTTTATAAAGGTTCATTACAGAACTCAGGTAGGCTCCAGAGATGTCACCTTCCTGCTCCTAATTGCTTAATTAGATGGAATATTGCCTGCTGGATTCCAATCAGATGAGTTTCTGTAGATACATCTGACTACAGAAGGCTCTGGGCTTGGCCGGGCGCGGTGGCTCATGCCTGTAATCCCAGCACTTTGGGAGGCTGAGGTGGGCAGATCATGAGGCGAGGAGATCCAGACCATCCTGGCCAACATGGTGAAACCCCATCTCTACTAAAATACAAAAAATTAGCCGTGCATGGTCGTGGGCACCTGTAGTCCCAGCTACTCAGGAGGCTGAGGCAGAAGAATGGCATGAACCTGGGGGGTGGAGTTGCAGTGAACCGAGATGGTGTCACCGCACTCCAGCCTGGGCAACAGAGTGAAACTCTGTCTCAAAAAAAAAAAAAAAAAAATTAAGGCTCTGGAATAATTGTTAGGGTAGGGATGGAGATGGGGGGCAGTACAATGACCTGGAAGATGCTAGAACCAGTGGTATGATAGGATGAGACCTGTGTTAAGAGAAGGGAAGTAAGGTTTTTGTCTCACACTGCCATGAGTTAGCTGTGTGGCCTGAACACCCAGCTGTCCCTTTGGGCCTTAGTTCCTTCCTCAGTAAAATAAGGTGAGTGAGTCAGCTTCCCTCAGGTTCTGCAACGTCAGGGCTGCAAGTAGTTGAAGACCGCCATGCCATTCGCACTGGTTTGTCATTTCACATAACAAGGGGCAGAAGAGGGTATGCCTCAGGCAAGGACAATCAACAGATTTATATCATCAAAGGCTCAGGTTCTTTCTCTGCTGGTTATTCTGCTCAGTGGCACATTGTGGTCACGAGGTGGCTGTGGACATTCCAGGTGTCACATCCCAGTAGACACTGTTCAGAGATGGAGAGGACCCATTTCAGTCTTCTTATTGAGAGGAGGACGTCTTTACCAGAGGCTCCTCCCAGAGACCACCTCTCTCATTGGAGGAACTTGGTCACATGCTCACTCTCAAGCCAATCACTGATAAGGGGCATGGGACTACTTTGATCAGCTTAGAACCAATCTGGATTTAACTCTATGGGTTATTTTGCACTTGCAAAATATTGAGGTTCTGTTAACAGGAGAGAAGGTAGGGTGTGGATGTTAAACAGGCAACCAAGAACATCTGCTATACATACCACTTAACATTTAAGTGGAAAATAGGACACAGGTCTGGTCCTATTTCCCCCATCCCCCATTTCTCTCTTCCTTCTTTTAATCATTTTTTATCCTTTGTCCTAGTTAACATTTAAGGGACATAAGACAAATCAAATTGGCTTGAGAATGTTTTTTTTTTTAAAGGAATTTGTTGACACATGTAACTAAAAAGTTGAGGAGAAGATCTGGTCTGGCTTGATCCAGAGATTTGAACAGTATCCTCAAGGAAGGCTGGATCTATCTGTCTTCCTCTTCATTGCCGGCTCCCTGACAGCTTGTTTCTCTCTCCACTTCTCAGCAGATATGGCCTTCGGTAACTCAAGGCTTACATGGTCCTTGGTGCCCAGGCTCTGGAAGGAGGATGTTCCAGTTATCTACTGCTGCATAAAAAATGCTATGGACTAAATGTGTATTTCCCCAAAATCCATATGTTGAAGCCCTGTTCCCCAGTGTGATAATATTTGTAGATGGGCCCTTTGGGAGGTAATTAGGATTAGATGAAGTCATGAGGGTGGTGCTTGCATGATGGGATTAGTGCCCTTATAAGAAGCAATATCAGAGAGCTTGTGCTCTCCACAGAGCACAAGAGAAAGGCCATGCAAGCACACAGCAAGAAGATGGCTGTCTGCAAGCTAGGAAGAGAACCCTTACCAAGAACTGAATCAGCTGCATCTCGGCCTTGTACTTCCAGACTCCAGAACTGTGAGTAAATTTTTGCAAGTCGCCTCATCTGTGTTGTTTTGTTATAGGAGCCTGAACTAAGACAACAAATCATCCTCAAACTTAGCGGTATAAAACGTCAGCTCTTCATTATGTTTGTGGATTCTATGGGTCAAAATTTGGACAAGGCATGGTGGGATAGCTGGTCTCTGCTCCATGATGTCTGGGGCCTCAGTTGGTGTCTTAGTCTACTCGGGCTGTCATAACAAAATACTGTAGACTGGGTGACTTAAATAAAATAAATTAATTTTCTCACAGTTCTGGAGGCTGGAAGTCTGACAACAGACAGTCAGCCTGACTGGGTTCTGGTGAGGGCTCTCTCCCTGGCTTGCAGACAGCCACCTTCTCATTGTGTCTTCACATGGGCTTTCCTCAGTACATGCATGTGGAGAGGCAGACAATGCCATCTGGCAGCCTTCTGATAAGGGCACTAATCCCATCATGAATGCCCCACTCTCAGGACTTCATCTAACCTGAATCACCTCCCAAAAGGGCCATCTCCAAATACCATTACACTGGGGGTTGAGACGTCAATGTATGAATTTGGGGATGGTTACAAACATTCAGTTCATAACAGCTGACAGATGGGAAGCCTCAAATGGCTGAGGGGTGGTATCATCTAAGTGCCTTTTTATTGTGTCTGGCACCTTGGGTGGAATGGCTTAAATGACTGGGGGTTTATTCTCATTCTTTCTGTTTTCCTCTTCCACATGGTGGCTCAGGGCTCTAAGAGCAAGTGTTTCAGCAAACAAGACAGAGTCCAGATGATCTTTTAGGCCATAGCCTCAAATGTCAAATGGCATCACTTTTGTTATATTCTATGGTCAAAGCAGTTGCAAACCTGCCCAGATTCAAGAGAAGCATCTTGGGCTACATGGGCTCTAGTCTAAGGGAGAAGTATCAAAAACTTGTGGCCATTTGTTAAAACTACCACAAGGGGTCCCTCTTTCTCACAAAGTCGTTAAAATCCCAGGAAAGGACACCGATTGGCCTCACTGGGGTCCAAGGACAACCTCTGGACCAATCACCATCAGTATGTTGATTCAGTGCCCTGAGTGGCCAGTCTCAGGTATAAGCTCCACTTTGTGCCATTTGATGGACTGTGTGACTTTGGAGGAAGAGGGTTTGGCTACAGAGTGCGTATGAAACTGACAGGAATCTTTGAGTTCATGACTAAAGTCTATCAACCTTTAAATGATAAAATGTACAGATTATTTTTTACCATTGTCTACTGGTAAAAATCAAGGAAGAAGGATAACTTGAGGCAAATAGCACTAAAACTGTACCCAAGTGGACCCCTCACCCCTACCACTGCCTGCCCTTTGCTTGAGAGGACCAGGCAGGGAATTGGTCACCACATTCCCCAGCCCCTCTTAACTTCCTATCAATTCCCACCTCCACCTGGTGTCTCTCTCTCTGTTCTCCTCTTTCTCCAATCCAGCTCACCCTCGGCCAGACTTCACTTCCTGAAATGTGTCTTCTGCTTAAGTTGTTCCATGACCCAAACTCCTGAGTAGGTCATTCAAAGCCAATCAAGGCCTGGCCCCAATTTACCCTTCTGACTCTATCTCCTGGAGTTCATCTGTAGGAACCCCTACCCATGGTCAGGTAGATCCTGAGAACACGCCTAGTGTTCCACCTCTGCTACCTTTGCCTGCCTTTCTGCACACCTGCACCTGAGCCAGCCTTCGAGGTCCAACCACAGATCACCATCTCCTTGACACTATTCCTGATCACCCCAGACTTTGGGGATTTACTCCTTCCCTAAACAAATGCACTGCATGCTATGTCCATTTCTGGTCTCTGTGTTTGTCTTCTCCATCCAATTCCCACCAGATCCCCCTGGCAAGCTTGGTGTCCCCAACCCAGGAAGAATTATCCCCTGAAGCAGAAGAATTTAAGGAACTTCAGGGATTCAGTATTAAGCTGCTTTTGTTGTTTAGCTCTGACTAGTGTGTCCCAGTACTGATAACTGGGTTCCTAACTTGTGTCCTGCAATAATAATGACGTCCAACATTTCCAAGCACTGCCTAAGTGCTTTGATATATCCCCTTATTTAATAATAAAAACAATGCTAGTATTTTTCCCCCATTTTACAGAGGCAACTGAGACACAGAGAAGTTAAGTAATCTGTCCCCATTCGAGAGAGAACATGGGCTCCACCTCTTGATGAGGGAGTGGCAAACTTTAGGAGAGCATGTGGGACCAGAAATATTGTTGTAACCATTTGTAGAAAATACAGTCTAACACATCATACTCTCCTTCAGATAATTTTATTTTCAGATAATTACTTTTTATTTTCAGATAATTTGAGAATTATAGAAGAGAGTTGTAAGGATGGTACAGAAAATTCCTGTAGGCCCTTCATCAAAGTTCCTCTAGTATTAATAACATCTTACATCCTCATGATACACTGATCAGGGTACATTCAGTCACTATATCTCCCAGTGTCCTCTGATCTGGGCATTGTCTGGGCCTTTCCCTATCTTTTCTGACCAGGATTCTTTTGAAGAAGCTTGGGTCAGGTGTATACTCTCACTTTGAAAAAGCACACAAATCTCACATTCAGCTTTAAGGATGTATGAAATTTTAAAAGTCAATAAAATTCCATGACCACAGTGAAAATAGTTCTTGTATACTCTTCCCATCATATATGACTGTCTAAAGATTGCAAACTCCTTGCCTGAGGCATATGAACCCTTTTTCTTAAATGGAAAACAGCTCCTAGGCTGATCTGAGCTTCTGTTTCCACATCCAATAATAAAGGAGTAGTGGGGTGGGCTACACGACCTACACACTCTGCCTTGACTCTAAAAGTAGATTTCATAAACTAAATTTCATGGACTTAAAATAGAATTTTTGCTCCTTAATTCTTGATCAAATTTCTACCTTAATTTTAAGGTAAACACTATTAAATCAATTTCTTTTAAAGTCTAAAACTTACACTTTCTCTGTCTCCAGGCGTTCCTCTCCCCGTCTCTCCACTTCACCAGGCTCAAGACTGGGAGGACAGTGGGTGAGCTCAGGATTCATCATCCCCCAGCCACCAGTGTGCCGCCAGCTTTAGGAAGCATGCAGAGCAGTTCTGATGGATGAATGACATCTCTTTCAGATGGACTGCCCCATTTGCCTCCTCACTGCTCTGTTTCTGTTACAAGTTTACTAACTTATATAACTTCCAAGTGCATTTTTCCCTCAAAAATTACACAGTCAGGTCCTCCAGGGCAGTGACCTGGGGCACTATTTCCTTTCCCTGCCCACACTTTGTCCACTTTAGGGGTGGTCAGGGAATATACAATGACCTACTCACTCCTTGGGTATCAGCAAGACTGGTTCTGGGTATCTCCTAGTAAAATAATTTTTCATTCATTCATTCAATAAATGTTCAGTAGACAACTATTATATGCCAGGGGCTGTTTTAGGTGTGAGGCCCTATTCTATTGGGGATAGGATGTCCAGCCTCTCAGATAAGATGATATTTGAACATTGCTCTGGAAAATCCCCATCAATTGCTGGCTAAATGTATTGGGAGGATAAAATGGGGTATACGTGGTAGCAAAGCAATGTGTGTCTGGGTTTAAGAATAAACAACAAGTTGTTTTATTCCAGGTGAAATATATTATGGGTTTTGCTTGCTCTTTGGTTTTGCTTTTTGGTCTTGTGTTGATGAGTTTTGTTACGCTTTTGACTCAAATGGCCTGTTGCTAGGTGCATGCAAGGAGAGCCTAGAAATGTAATAAAGGTAAAATGAGGTCTCTAGGTTTGGAATCCATATACTTTAGAGCAAGACAATTAAGCCCAGTGATTTCAGATGGGGCTGGGAGGCTCATCACAGAACCGGCTTTGATTAGAGCTGCTCATTGTGCTTTGCCTTCCTTGAAACCAAAGGATGCAATTTGGAGGTCACTGGGCATCGGGAGACTCCCAGTGCTTCTGGAAACTTACCATCTCCTCCAGTTCTGCATCCCCTGCTCCAATGTCCTGTCAGCCATACCCTGACACACTCCACCTTCCCTCGGCCTCTGGGTGGATGGGGACAAACCACACTTCTGAAGTCTTGATGCTACAGGAATGCTCATTTTACTTCTGTCTCTCAGCTTCAGAGAGAAACCCTTTCCCTTTCAAATGGGATCCAACTGTTTAAGAAAAAACATCTATTGAACTTTGTCTCTTCCTTTGATCTCTTGGAAAGATGGATTTAGGTTTTGATTCCATCAAAATGAGGAATTTGCCTTATTCTGTAAGATCAGAGATTGGAGGGATTTCTCTTTTCTTTCTTTCTTTCTTTTTTTTTTTTTTTCATTTTTTAAACCCTAAGGGGCAGGCACTGACTATCAAGAGAGCCACATCTGACTGCAGACTCCCCAGCGTGGCACCGGCTCTCCCATGTAGACCTCAAGGGCAGGTAACCCATGCTCCCAATCTGCGAGGGGCCAAGGCCCAGAGTCTACCTCAGAGGTCTGGGATTCAGCCGCCATGGGGTACGTTCCAGGAGGTGCCATTCACATTATCATCCATGATGAGGTGATGCTGAGCCTGACAGATAAGAAAAGGGTCTCACTCTCTAACAGGCACCTGAAGCTCCAAAGGCCTGGATTATTTAATGGAAGGAAGTAGTATTGCTCCTGCCTCTAAATGAACCTGTGTGACCTTCAGCAGGGTGCTGAACCTCTTGGACCTGTGTCTCAGCCATAAAGTATGGGGTTGAGCCAGACTGGCCTCCTGTTAGGTGCAGGCACATGCAGGTTCCCTTTTCTTCAGACTGATGCTGACACAGCAAGAGGCCATTACATTAAGGGTTCCATCTTGACCAAATTTGCTTGGCGCCATTATAAAATGCAGGTAAAATGTTTCCCTCTCACAAGCCCTAAGAAGCATAAAGCTTCCCTTTTTCTTGCTTTTTTTTTTTTTAATGGCAATAGCCACCAAAATGATACTTTGCATTGAAAATAGAAGGAAGTTGGGCGTGCAAGAGTGTCTGGAAGAGGGTACCAGGAATGAAAGATATATTTGCAAATGTAGTAAGAGGTGACTATGGGTGTGATGCACAACTGTTGTTTGCTTGCTGGCTGGCATCCATCCCTCTTTCTCCACTTTTGGAAGCTGATAGTGGTGGTAAACCAGCCTCTGTTTCTCCTGACTGTATCCACTTCTCCGGCCCCAGATACTGAGCTCTGCACCTTCATGCCTTAATTACTTTGAAATACTTCTGTACAATCACACACCCGATGACTCCCTTCATCATGCTGAATTCTAAATTGCGTTTGAAGTAGCTTATCCACTGTTAGCCCTCTGATTAGCTTCTTTCTGAGCTCCAAAATGAGGGTAATCAGAGCAGAGTAAAGATTTTACTGCATGTGCTAGGAGGGAGGAGAGGGCAGGGGAGCTCTTCATTGCAATTTTCTAATAAGACTTTAAGAGCTTTTAAAAAGTAGGCTCATATCACCCCGCAGGCCTGTGGTCACTCTCCACCCCCATCCCTTCAGGAACACCAGTTCTCAAGCCCATCCTCTGCATCTGACTGCACTGCCTTTAGCATCTCCTTCAGCCCTGGTCTCTCCTCCTCTGAGATTACATTTTGTTCTTGAGATTAGGAAAGCGATTATAGCCCTGTCGTCAGTCACATCTAGCCAGCCCCTACAATCTAGATCAGCTTGACTCAACTCCCCCACTGCACAGCCTGTGGAAGCCAAAAGGCCCCTTCCACGTTTTCTGAGGATTTCCAAGTGGGTTCTGGCTTTTCCATGGTCGTGTCTTCCCAGAGGAAGATTTCTAGGGAAGCGAATGAAGCTTCAACTCCAGAGGCACTTACTTGTGGGAGGCCCCCAGCAAAGTGTTCACGTGGTCGTGTTGTTTTGTCCAATTTGCAATATTTTAATATTCTTTTCCCTTCAGAGGATCTCACCAGACCGAGCGTCAGATTCCACGAAATTTGGACCTGCCCATGCATCTAGCCCCCATCTCTGTGCCAAAGGGCATTCACCCAGGCACAAGGCTCAGCACTTTGTTTTTGACCAAAAGACCTCCAAGTATTATTGAGTATAGTGTCTTCTCTAAAGTGTGTGTGTGTGCATGTGTGTGTGCACACGCACATGCATATTGGGAGAGTGATGGTGAGGGCATGTGAAGAAGGGTTTATTGGCCACCAGACGTCCTCATTCTTAGAAATTCCTTTTGAACCCCAGCGTGGGACCCCCAAAGAGGGACCCACCCTCTCAATAACTCTCTAGATTCTCTCTCTCCACTTCTTTCTCTACGCCTTTGCCTCCTTTCTCTTTCCTTCTTCCTCTCAGGAGCACAGCAACTTCCTTTTACTCTCTCATTAAACATTACCTTTGGGTTCTTACCCTGTAACCTCCCCTCTCTGCCTTTAAGAAGTTTATCATGGCATTTCCCCAGGCTGGTTTCTTGAGGAGGGTTTTGGGTACCTGCTGTTGAGAGAGTATATACTTTTTACATCACTACCTGGCTTTCAGAAAGTACTGGGCTCTTCTTTCTAGGGTTTGGGTGAGCAGACCCTGAAACCTGGGGATAACAGAGTAATAGAGGTGCCAGGGAAACCTCAAGAAGCAGAGGTGGCTGGGAAAATGTGGGTGGGCTGGGAGCTTTGGTACCAAGTGTGTGTGTTGAGATGCTGGCCCCAGATCCCTCTTTTCCATCCTTTGGAAAGCCCCAAGGCTTACAGCCAGCTGAATAACACTGAGGAGAAGGGACCGTTTCCTTCCTTGTACCCAACTGGATTCCAACAACTGCTCCTGGTGGCTCCCATAATACTATGTCATATGTTTTTGTTTGTGTGTCTGTTTCTGCCTCCACAATTCTAAGTCCTCAATGCCAGGACCATATATTATTCATTTCTGTTCCTCCCCATTTAGCACAGGGCCTGGAGTGCAGACCTCTCTCGAGAAGTTAGATTGTTAAATTGTGATCCGTGTTTGGCACAGCTGGATGCATGTAGTGAATTTGGAGCTTTGTGACCCAGCCTTTGTCCTGCAGCACTAATAGAAAGGACTGAGGGGAAAGTGCTGTCAACTTTGCCTGGGTGTTGAGAGGGGAAAGCGATTGCAGGGTGCTTTTCAAATGCAGAACACCTCCAAAATGCCAATGCAGAGTGAGCGTTTGCTATCAGAAAAGCCACCTACACAGCTCAGGAGAATAAAAGATTTCCAGGCTGACTTGATTTTTGTTAAACATTGATCTTTGACTTTATAATCGATCGCAAATTCTGCTCAAATCAGAAGGCCAGCTGGTCTCCCTTGGAAACCTAGATTTTAGATGGGGAAAAAGAGGAATTAGAACACATTAATTTTTAAGAAATAATATTTAAATTAAGAAGGAATGTATTTAATTACAGTTTACAATGAATTCCTTTTGGTTTTAAAACATCCTAATTATTTAGAATTTACAAGGACTTGAAGACCTATCTATACCATCCCAATTATCAAGGTGCATTTTTCCTGCAAAAAAGATTACATAGTAGTCTCTGTTGCTATTCTAATATATCATTTTCCTGGAAAATAATGTAGATTTCTATTATATCAAAATGATATAGGCCATTTTGGAAAATACTGACTCCTGTATGTTAATACTAGAGCTGGAAATGACTTCATGGGCCTTGCAATCTATCTCTCTGCCTTCTGGAAGATCTCAATATCTGAAGCCATGACTGTTGAATTCTGTTTTAGAAAGCCCTCCTGAATCTGACTTTCACAGTCTCTGGTTTTTAGTACCCAGTCATTATTCCTACCAGGATGTTCTTTCCAGAAAACTGATTTTCTCGAGCTGCAACTTAAGCACGGTTCTCTCGAAAGTGGTAATGAATAACCAATGTGTGTGTGTGTTTTGTTTGTTTGTTTGTTTGAGAAGGAGTCTCGCTCTGCCTCCCAGGCTGGAGTGCAGTGTCGCGATCTCGGCTCACTGCAACCTCTGCCTCACGGGTTAAAGCTATTCTGCTGCCTCAGCTTCCTGAGTAGCTGGGACAACAGGTGCACGCCACCATGCCTGGCTAATTTTTTGTATTTTTAGTAGAGACGGGGTTTCACCGTGTTAGCCAGGATGGTCTCCATCTCCTGACCTCATGATCCGCATGCCTCGGCCTCCCAAAGTGCTGTGATTACAGGTGTGAACCACCATGCCTGGTCGCAATGTGGTTTTTAAGTCCACTTTCCCCCCAGGGTTGAGGCAGTTGTGGGTGTGCTATTTTCCCTTGGCCTCTCCCCTCATCCATTCTCTGACCTGCCTTGTGCACCAGGAGACTGGTCCCAAGGACTACATCGCCAGGGGTCCCCGTACCTTCTAGATTCGGGTTGAGTTAGCCATAGCCATTGGGAAGCACTGGCAGAGACCTGTGTGTGGGAGGGGAGAGAGGCCAGAGAGGCCTTCTCTATTTGGCCCCTTCTCTAGCCATGGTGGTGGCCCCATGACTGCAGCACCCATGGAGTGGCCCCTCCTCACAGGCCCAGCTCTCCGAAGGCTCTGAGAATAACTCTTTCTTCTCCTCCAGTGTTCAGGTCCAGAGGTAACAACAGCCCCGCACTGTGGCTAGCCTTTGGATTTCCTTCACCTGCTCACCTTCTGTAAACAGTCCCATCATTGAAGTTTCTTGAACCATAGGGCTGGCTTCTGCTTCCAGCCAGAACTCCACCTCATAAGCTGGGTGACAAGGTGTCTAAAGCTAATTCCCTTTTTGTGGAGCAGGGGAGCTCCGTCAGGGGTCAGTTTGTCCCATTTCCCCCCGAATTACCTCAGAGGGTCTGGGTTTCCCCATTGGTCCCAAGGCCAGTGGAAACTCTTGTGTTGTGGTCAAATCATACTGTGCCCACCATGAAGAAGGTTCTGGAGTGGGAGCTGGGAGCTGTGGGCACTAATAGGTAGACGCTACTCCACAGTCCTGTGCCAGAGGGACGTGGACACAGGGTGGATAGTGCTGATGTCATGGTCATTCTGTGGGTGGAGAAGGACCTCTGCAGTGTGGGGAGGAGCCCCAAGCATGGGGCTCCAGGCAGAGACAGCCTCTGACCACAGCTGCCAAGACCTGCCTTTGGTATGCTCAATCCTTTCTTGCGGCTCCCTGTGCAGATCCCTTTTCAGACCACAGCCCGGGTCCTCCCCTTCTGCCCTGCACAACCCTCCTGGGGTTCTCTTAAAACTTAGCACAGTGATGTAAAATGCCTCAGAGTGGCTAGTGACACAGCCCTGAGAAACACCACTGAGAAAACCCCGTGCTGACCCCTACACAGCCTCTTCTTATCTGCAATGTGTGACGAACCCCTTTACTCTCTGGGCCACAGTTTCCCCATCTATAAAGAGACACCCTGCCCATTTGCCCCACCAGGGGTTTAAGTGACTCTAATAATATGTGCAGGGGTACTTTGAACATTGTTTTGGCATCACATGGTCTTCTCTTTCTGACACCCCACATCCAAATCATCAGGAAATGCTGTAACTAAAACATTTAAAGCATTAGACCAACAACAGCCTCCAAACTGGCTTTCCTATTGCCACTTTGTCCCTGCTCCTGAGTCTGTGCTCTACCCACAGCCAGAGTCATTCTTTAAGACATAAATTAAAAATATGAGTCAAGATCCTGCAAAGGCTTCCCAGCTGACATGGGAAAAGCCAAAGTCATTTAAAGTCATCTACAAGGCCCCAACGATCTGCCAGAGAGTCCAGCCTTGGGCTCCAGACCCTCCCTGGGCCATGCCCTGGGCCGTCTGCCTTCTAGTGTGCCTGGCTTGCCAAGCACGCGCCTACTTTAGGGCCTTTGCTCCTGCTGCTACCTGTGCCTGGAGCCCCATGATCGGCTTCCTCAGCTCCTTCAGATCTCTGCTCAAACATTACCTTTTCAGCAAGGCCTTCCCTCATTCTTAGCATCCCCACTCCAGGTACTCCCCATTCCGGTGACTGGAGTTAGTCTTCTCCTTGACTCTCCCCTACCTAACACATGCTAACTGCTGCTCACCTGCCTGCTTGGTTCTGGCTCCCTGCACCGAACAGTGGTTCATTGCTGGATCCCCACAGCAGTGCCTGGCATGTTGTAGATGATCGGCAAATATGTGTTGAATGAACATATGGGATTTGATTTTATTCTCTTTGCTTTGACTTAGGTCTCTTTGTCCGAAGGCAGGGCCTTCTCTATCTCAGCGAAGCTGTGTGTCATGTGAAATAAACCTGTGTAATGCAGGTAAGAGTCCACAGCTTTCGCCTGAGCTCATAATGAAAGGGGGCTGGTGGTGACGAGAGTACATGGGAAAATGCAATTTTAAATGGGCATATAAAATTAAGCTTGGAAATGCACAATCTCATTTTAAAAAAGAAGCTAGGACTGAAATATGTCTAGTGCTAATTTTATTCTACAAACATTGTTCTAAAAATGTAACGCCTTTATAATTTTCTATCTCCCGTGACAATACAATAGCTTTGATGCGATGATTCCTTACAAAGAAGAAGGGGTGAGGATGAAAAGGCAAGTGGGAGAGGGAGAGGGGCTGCAGGAGGGGAGGGGCTCTTCTGGAGAGGCTCCTACACCTGAAACAGGTGTGCCAAGAGCTAGGCAGAGACGAAAGCCTGTCGTTTTAACAGGGAAGAATTTGGGCTGGGACTTGGGGATGGGGGATGGGGGTGCTTTCCTGATAGGAAGGATGTCATAATCAAAGGTGAGGAGGTGGAACTGGAGTGGGATGTAAATGACTTCATTAGAACAGAGGGCTGGAATGGGGCCGAAAACACTGGCCGAGACCAATAAGAACGAGCTTCACTGTGGGGTCCAGAATCCTGCCTGCAGCCTTCATCCAGTGCATGTTGATGGAGCATGGAATGTGTGGCAGGTGCTGATCTCAGATCCACAGGTATGGCCCTGAGCCAGGCAAAGCTCCCATCTGGAGCTCTTCTTGGAGAGATTGGTGGGCTTTGAGAGGGGACTGTAACACACAGCACCTGGACTCTGGGACCAATGAAGACAGAACCCGTCTACTACCTCTGATATCACCACTTCCCAGGGCCCCAGAATCTTTGCCTGAACAAAATGGCTCCAAGTGAAGCCCAAAGGATTTGAAGTTTCGGCTCACTGCCAGGCTGAAGGGAGCTGCACGTGTCACAGATGGACACAGTCACACACCATGTTGGAGTGAGGGGTTTGTGATCAGACAGCTCCGAGTTGGGATCGGGCTCTGCCCCTCAGTAGCCATACAGCCTCGAGTTGGCCCCTGCTTCTCTAAGATTCATTTCCTTTTCTGTACGAGAGTGGCCCTAGGACCTACCTTCTGATGTATGGATTCAGTGAGCCTGTTCCTAAAACTCTGGGCCCAGTGCCTGCCAGGAGGAAATGCCCGTGGTCTGTGGTCATGACTCTTCTGAGCAGGGAAACATCACCAGTAGATGCTCCCAGCACTGACACTTCTCTGACAACAGGGGGCGCAGGCAAGTCAACAACCTGGAGGGGATGGGCTCCATGTTCAAGACATACGTTAATGAAGACGACTCACTTTTTTGTGGGCAAAAGCACAGCTATTGACTCCTTTTCTTGGTCTGCTGCTTTAGTTGTTGAAAGTGTTTCCACATCTCCCACTTCCTTCCATCTGCACAGCTCTCCAGTGTAGTAAGTAGGATTCATGGTAGTCTCTTGTAGGATGGAGGAAGGAGGGAAGCACAGGAGTGGCACCACAGCCCATCCCAGGCAACACTCAGCTGTGGTGCTGATGACGAGTGGCCCTGGTCAAGGCTGGCAGTGTGGCCAGAGCTCAGCCTTCCCAGAGCCCTTCCTACATGAGAGCCGACCATGGCTGGGAATGTCATCTCTCCTTGTCTTCCTGAGGCTGCAGTTGCGCCCCAACTCCCACCTAAGGGTTGCCCTCCCCTCTGTAAAGGGCTTCCTGTGGAGGGGCAGAAGGCACAGAAGCTGTTCTCTCGAGCAGGAGCAGGTTGCCTCCTGCTGTCTGGGTACCATGGCAACAGATACGCTTCTCAGTACTTCTCAGGTACTTCCACTGCCTGATCCCAAGCAACACCACTACCCAGGTTGACCCCACCAGGATTCACAGCGATTCTGAGCCAGCACCTTTTTTAGGCATTGACATCTGCGCTGTGGCAGCCTTCCAGGTCACCCCAACATCAGGTTGCCACTCTCAGTTGCCTCCAGGGTGTCTGCCCCTTGGAGGTCTTTCTGTGAATTCACTGGCTATGCCAGGAAGTTGGTGTCTGTCTCCTTACCACGTTTGAGAATTCTTGATAGGATTCTTGATGATAAGTCCCTGTTAAAGTTGCAGCCACAGTACCTTTCGCATAGTGGGTGCTCAGAAAAGGACCCCACAGCATACCTTGGTGCCAGACCTACATAGGCTGTGACAGGAAGAACCAAAGACTTTTCAGGTCAATAGCTCACAGGAAGCGGGGGTGGGGAGAGCTAGCCCTGGAAACCTGATCACAGCATGATGGGCGCCAAGAGCATGAGTATGAGGCCAGACTGCCAGGGATTGAATCCTAACTCCATTATGTAATTAGCTAAGGACCATGGGCAAGTTGTTTAACACCTCTGTACCTCACTTTCCTTACCTGTAAAAATGGAAGAGATAAAAGTATCTTTCCTGGTCAGGAGTAGTAGCTCACACCTGTGATCCCAGCACCTTGGGAGGCTGAGGTGGGTGGATCACCTGACGTCAGGGGTTTGAGACCAGCCTGGCCAACATGGTGAAACCTCATCTCTACTAAAAATATAAAAATTAGCCAGATGTAATGGCACGTGCCTGTACTCCCAGCTACTTGGGACACTGAGTTAGGATAATTACTTGAACCTGGGATTTGGAGGTTGCAGTGGGCGGAGATCGCACCACTGCACTCCAGCCTGGGCAACAAAGTGAGACTTTGTCTCAAAATGAATAAATAAATACATACATATATACATACATAAATGTATCTTTCCCTTTAGTGCTTGGAAGGACTGAATGAACTAATTCCAGCAGACCATGGAAAATTGGTCCTGGTACATCACTAATGCTCCATATGTGTTCACTGGCAGTATTTATCATAATTTGGGTATGCTAAAATAAAAAGAAGGTCAGAAAACAGAATATTTTGTGGAAGCCATTGCTATATATGTGCACTGGAAATGGAAATAGGTGCTCAAAAATTCCAATAAGGGTTATCTGTGGTTGGCGGGATTAAGGATGACTTTCAGTTTCTTTTATATATTTTTTCTGTGATTCCCAACTTTTCTGCAGTGCACTTATATAAAATGACTTTTGAAATGAGATATTTTTAAAGCTTCTTTCAAAAAACCACCTGAGACCTCTACTGCCTTCCCATCCTGAATATCGTTTTGGATTCTAAGGAGATATTCCTGCTGTTTCCAATTGCCTGGGAACAAAAGGAAACCCGCTGAGACGTCTTAGCCCAAGTAGTGGAGGCTATGTTTCTGCAGTATTTTGCTTGTACACCCAACTAGAAAACAAGACATCTTGTGTTTTGAGTGAATCTCTTCCATTAATCATGGGGATACTCCAGGTCTATCTGGCAGAGTGATTGTTATAATTACAGCCTCCATCTCCAAAGATAATGTCGGCAGTCAAGTGCAGTGTGCATGAAGTAAGCAGAGTCTTGTAGAGATGTGACTGCTTTCCTGAGTCACAGAAGCAAAGGGCAAGACGGGCTGGGTGGTCCAGAGATTTCAGGTGTAGACAGAAGTGTGGCCATAACTATTGAGAGGATTTCCCAAGGATTCTGCAATATGTAAATACATATGGTGTTGGCTGGAATATTAGGAAAGGATTTTAATAGTCCAGAAATATCCTTAAGGACAAATTACCCAAGTCTGGCTAGTGAGTTCTCCAGCCAGGCTCTGCATCTCTTTTGCAAGTTAAAGCAGTTTGTACCCATCAACAGGCTATGACTACTTCAGAGGTTCACTAAAAACTACACAAATTTTAGAGCCCAAGAGGTGGATGGGAAACATGACAAATAAAACATGCCAGTGCCCTGCCACCAGGCCATCTGTCCTCTCTGTTCTCTACTTTGCTAGTAGCTGTGGCTCCCTAGGGGTCTTTGGGCAATGCCAAGAAGACAGAAGCTGACCTGGCTCTGGGAATCCTAGAAAACAACCTCCTCCTCCCTCCTGGTGTCCACCAGTGCGAAGGGAATATGTCCGAAGCTCAGCTCAAAGAAGAAAATTGTCAGAAAGGTTCACACAAGGTATACCCCTGTCTATAAACAATAACAAAAGAACCAATCCTTTGCGATCCAGCCCTCTTCCATCACCATAACAACCCCCTTCTTATAAAGAAGTATGAAGACAGGCAGAATGAGGAGCCTGGATGTTTCTCATCGGGGGTTTTCTTAACCCTCCAATTTGTTTGTGGTTTTGGCATCTTGAGACATATAACATGCGTCAGTGAGTTCTGTGACCACGACCAGGTGGATCCTGCTGCCAACAATAGCTCTTAAATCCCTGCTTGTCCTCCCCTACCAGCGCCCCCAACCTCAGACCATGACAAGCACCACAGCTACCTTAACCACAGGAGGCAAACAGAGGAAAGATGAAGGCTTGGAAGGAAATCTACCCTATTGTATCCTAATTTCAGGAAGACGTGTACAAAGCCCTACAAAAAGGAGAGAATGCAGGGACTGCAGGCAGTCAGTGTCCTTAATTCTGGGACAATAAAATGAGGAATTAGCTATCCTAAGGTGTGAACCACAGGCGGAGTTCACAGTGAGGCATATGGCAGTGTCTTGGGCCATTGCTGGCCAGCGGGTCTGGCAGTCAGGAGGAAGAACTGGAGCAAGGAGGGTGCGGGCTGATGAGTGAGCCCCTCTCTCAGTGTCTCCAGCCAGCACCAGCCTTCGCTTCTGCCTCACATATCTCACAGAACTTCAGTGCTGGCCACATCAAACCCCACACCACACAAGGAACAGGATTTGGGACAAAGTTGTTCCCAGAGTAAACACTGACAACAACAATGCAGCACAGCTTGCAAACTAAATTGGGGTGAGGCACATTTAGGATGTCTGCTCTGCAAGAGATGCAGGATGTCGGCCGGCCAGAAGGATGCTTAACCTGGAGATGAGAGAGGAGGATGCAGGGCCAGGCAGGTTTGAAGTCCTCCTCCCCACAGCTGCCTTTCTATTCTAGCTTGCCCTCTTTTCCTATGAGAGTCTTCTCCTCTTTTAAGTCTACCTGGTATTTAGCAGCGTGAGTGTGTGTCCGTCAGGATTCAGTACATGAAATAGAGCAGAAAAGGATTTAACACAGGGAACTGTGTCGTTGGAAGAGGTGGGAAAGGGAAGTCTGGGGGCACCACTGGCCTGTGGACTTCAAGATCCAGCCTCACGGCCAAGGTCTACAGGCAGGAGGTCACCGCCACGAAGCTGCGATGGCAGTACCCATGCCCACAGGTGCTTAACTGCCATCCCTCTCTGCACCATGTCTCCCTTCCTATGTTAGTTTTCTGTGGCTGCCAAAACAAAGAATCACACACTGGATGGCTTAAACAACAGAAATTTATTCTCTCACAGTTTTGGGGGCCAGAAGTCTGAAATCAAGGTTTCCACAGGGCCATGCTCTGTCTGAGGCTCTGGGTAGAATCCTTCCTTGCATCTTCCCAGCCTCTGGCGGTGGCCAGCAATCCTTGGCACTCCTTCCGACTGCATCTCTCCACACTCTGCCTCTGCATCACATGGAATTCTCCCTGTGTGTCTGTCTCCACATGGCATTTTCCTCTTATAAGAATACCAGTCAGCCGGACGTGGTGGCTCACACCTGTAATCCCAGCACTTTGGGAGGCCAAGGCGGATGGATCACTTGAGGTCAGGAGTTCAAGACCAGCCTGGGCAACATGGGGAAACCCTATCTCAATTAAAAATACAAAAATAGCCAAGTGTGGTGGCATGCACCTGTAGTCCCAGCTACTTGAGGGGCTGAGGCAGGAGAATTGCTTGAACCTGGGAGGCCGAGGCTCCAGTGAGCTGAGATCGCGCCACTGCACTCCAGCCTGGGTGACAGAGCAAGACTCTATCTCAAAAAAAAAAAAAAAAAAAAAAGAATACCAGTCATATTGGATTGGGGTACACTCTAATGACCCCTTCTTAAATTGATTACATCTATAAAGACCCCATTCCCAAATAAGGGGAATTCACATTCACAGGTATTCAACCTTAGAACTTCAACACATCTTTATGAGGAACACAATTTAACCCATAACTCTAACCTAGCATTGAAGCATCTCATTGGCAGAACCTCGTTCACATCCAGCCAAGCAGTCTGGGAAACACAGTGCTGGCTTTCGGACTCTCCAAATAGAGTGAGGTTGAATAGAAAGAGGAGAGTCTGCCTGTGTGTCCAGCCCGGTAGGCCACTGTACAAGCACTATCGTGTTCTGGCTGAACAGACGATGTAATTGTGCTACACAGAATGAGAGATGGTTCAGGGGAGTGGTTCGCAGCACGGGCTCTGATGTCTGAGTGTTAACCCTTCCCCTGCTGGCTGTGAGGCCTTGGACTAGTTACTTCTCCTCTGTAATCCTCAGTTTCCCCACCTGTAAATGTGAATAATAATCACAGCCATTTCTCAGGGTTTAAGTGAGGGTTAAATGAGACAATGGACTGAAAGTCCCAGGGGCCAGGCATACAGTAAGCAGTCTACAGATGATAACTTCTATTAAATTGCCAAACTTATTAGGTTTATTCTGTGTCCCACCTTGGTAGAGACTTGGATGAACCAGAAGCAGAGACGCACTGTATAGAAGAGTCCCCAGAATATTTAGAACCTTTTGTAAACATCAGAAACTCCAAGAATGCCAGTCAAGGTGTAAATTTTCTGAGGTAAGAATTTTCTCATTCTAAGCAATGACCCATCAGATAATCAAGAAGCTAAAGAATTTGTGTCTAGAATAGATTTATTCAAGTTCTGTTTGGGATGACCTAACTTTAGTTGAGATAGAAAATAAAAAGTGGTTGTCAACCTACACATGGGTGTTTTCCCCACACAAGTATTGTTCCATGTTTATCGTCATGAAAAAGGGAAACAAAAGTCATATTAGCCATACTTAGGATTCGGATCACAAATACTTTTTTCATTATAACATGCACAGTAGATCAGACATAGCTTTGTGGTGGTCAGCACAACCTGGATAGAAATACATTTTGAGTTTTTCTCTTACTAAATCTGTCTCTTTTAAGTGTGATAAAGCAGTTGAGACAGAAATCAGATATTTACTCCTCAGACTGAAGTGAAATTTTCACAGAAATTTAGCTGACAAATATCAGGCATTATGCAATTCAATAATAAAACAATCCAACACAAAAAAAATAGCAAAAACTTTGAGCATTTTGCCAATGAAGATATACAAATTGCCAGTAAACACTTGAAAAGATGCTCAGCATCACTGGGGAAACGTCAAGTAAAACCACAATGATACAGCATAACCCAGCGATGAGAATAGCTAAAACAAATAAACAAAATAAACTGAGAATGCCAAGGGCTGACAAGCATGTGGAGCAGCCAGATCTCTCATACATTGTCAGGCAAAATGCAGAGCAGTGCAGCCATTCTGGAAAACAATGTGGCAGGATCTTTTAAAGTTAAACCTAAACTTACTATATGACCCAGTCATTCCACTTCTAGATATCTGCCTAATAAGAATGAAAACATATGTTCATGCAAGGATGTGTACATGAATGTTCATAGTGGTTTTATTGAGATCCACCTGGGAGCAACCCAGATGTCCATTAATGTGAATGGAAAAACAGGCTGTAGAATGCACATGCAGTGGAATACCATTTGTCAATAAAAAGGAACAAAATAGCAATGGATGGAACAACACAGAAGAATCAAAAAGCATTATGTTAAAGAAGTCAAAAGATCACGTATTATGTGAGTGCACTTATGTGCAATTCTGAAAAAGGCAAAGCTATAAGGACAGAAGGCAGATCAGTGGCTGCCTGAGGCTGGTGGGGGACAGAAGCAACTGCACAGGGACACAAGGAAGTGGTTAGGGTGAGCGGATTGTTCTCGTCTGGATTGCATTGGTGGGTGGGTTGCTGAATCCTATTCCTGGAAGTTGCATTTATCCTGGGGAGGGCCCAGAGAGAGGAGAGCATCTTGCCACTGTGGGGTCTGGAGAAAGAAAAAGAGGAGAATGGATGATTGGTATCATTTTCTATGTTTTCCTCTTTGCCCACAGCAGATTTCTACCAGGGCTGTTTTCTTTTTTAAATGCTGAAATGATTTAAACCATGCAGGTGGTGGGGAAGAGCTACATCAGGTTGTTGTAAACTGTTCAAGCTAGCCTACAGCCTTCTCTGAAGCCCCTTCCACCTACAGCTTCTCTGCCTCAAATCTAATTTCCTGTTCCTGGTGTCCAGGGCAACATGGTGGCCCTTCCAGTCCCAGACCGCATTCAGATTCCCTCCAGCTCTCTTCTCTTTCCTCTCTCTCTCCCTGTCTGAGCTGAATGGCTACATTTTAAAGTTAATCTATGACAAGATGAGCTGAATATGACTCCGGATGTGGAAAAATGAAAATCCTGGAACAGAAGGGAGCAGGGGGAGTCCCCGGGCTTCCCTCCGCAGCCTGTGCATGGGGACCCAAGCCATCAAGGACTGACCATCTGTGTCCACAGTGGCCTGCGATCAGTAATGTTTGGGTTTCTTGCTCCTCTCTTGGCGCTCATGTGTCTACTGCAGCCTTTTAGAGAAAGAGGGTGAGTAATTCATCCCAGCGGCTTCTCTGTGCCAGACGCTGCTCCAGGTGCTGGGCACTCCAAGACCACAGAAGGAAGTCTCCCCCTTCCAGGCACTCACTGTCTGGTTGGAGGAGGTAGACCAGCCAGTGGTGACTGCAACATGGAAAACACAGGAGGATTTAGAGAAGCCACTCTGGGAACATAAAGGACAAAAGCTCTTTCTTCATGCTGATTTTTTTTTTTAATAGAAAATTGCTTTCTTTCTACTTCCTATTACAGATGTCTTTTTAAAAATCAGCCTCATGGGACACCAGATAATTAGCCTATAGGGGATGTTCTCATGCCCAGGGCCAGCCTGGGCCAGGCTTTCTTTGAAGGTAGGCACCTTCCTCTGTGCTGTAGTTCAGCCGAGGGAAAATCAAGGGCAAATCCAAGTGGGGCTGGATCCACGAAGAGCAGCTGGGCAGAAGTAAGTGGGAGGTGGGGAGGCAGGGTCAGGAGGAGCTTTGAGCTTTGTCCTGGTGGTTGATCATAGGGTCGCTGTGGCCACAGGAGGGGGCATGACCCGGGGATTTCCTGGGATCACCTGGGGGTAGACCTCTGCAAGGGCAGTGTGCACCCAGCCTGTGCTGGGCATCTCCCTTGTGCCAAGCACCACGCCAAGGGCTTCCTCTGTGCCTTGCCCCAAAGTTCTCTCAACTGGTAGATCCAAGATTACTTTTCATTTTCCAACATATATGACACAGGATTACTCTTCTTAATATAGATAAAGGACTCTTTGCATCCACAGAAAAAAATATAGATTAGATGAAGAAGAAACACATCTAATGAACATATGGATGTATGCTTAGTTTCCTTAAATAGGTACGAAAGCTCAAATTAGATATCATTATTTTTTTACCTTTCAAAAATTTTTAAAAGAAAGTTCTGGCTTGGTGAAGTTTTGGCAAAATAAGAAGGCTCATACATGACTGGTGGATATATAAATTAATACAAGCATGGCAGGATGGCAGGATTACAGGCTACCTTCTTTTTTTTAAGTTTTTCTAGAGTGAACTTGGTATTATTATCGCAGAAAAGATTATTTTAAAATCTATGTTCTTGCCCAAAAATGAATCTAATCAAGACTTGAGCTCTAACTTCCACTTTGCATAAGAGACAGAGAAACAAGTTAAATAACACCACGAAGAAACAATCTGGCAAAATCCAGAAGGTGGAATATTCAATAAAGGATGGATCATCTTCTCCAAAAGTCAACATCATAAGGGACAAAAAGGTTGGGGAACTATTTTAGACTAACTCAGACTAAAGGCACACAGGGACTGAATGCAATGCCCAAACCTCAGTAGGGTCCTGACTCAGAACCCAAAGACATTGTAGGGACAGATGAGGAAAGTTGAAGGTAGATTTCTCGGTCTCGGTTTTCTCTTGGCCACATTACAGATGTGCTGCTCAGTTCACAACTACCTGATCTGCAGAAGTTTCACCCCCAGAATCACGGTCTATATTAGATACACCCGGAGAAGCCATCACAGTATGTTGCTAAACCTAGGAGGAATTATGCACAACTTCAAAATAGTAAAATGTCCTTCCCTGTTTTACATAAAATACCTATCAGAAAACTCTAAAATCAGTCTAGCTCTACTAAATTTTCAGTAGGTACCCAGTTATTAAATATTTCTTGGCTTATTGGACAAGTAATTATTCCTGTGACTCCCATGAGGTGCAGCAACATGAAGCACAGAGGCTGGGTGGAGGAAGACAAAGGAGACCGCCTGGCACTGCACCTCCATCTCCCCACAGTACTCAGCATCATGCAAGTCAATCCTGAGCCCCAGGGAGGTTGGGGGTTTCTATGTCTAATTAACAAAATAAACTCTTGGTTGAGGGCCCAGAATTTCTATACAAATGGCCAATTTTAGCTCACAAAATTTTGCTATTTGGTTCAAAAACTTCTGTTTGAGGGTGGAGGGACAAAAATATCTAACTGCTAATAATTGTCCCTAAGGTTTAGACAGTGGCCTGTAATTTACAGAATTATTACACAGACACATCACATTGAAGATACTCCAAATCTAAGTGGGCAACTGTTCCTTTCAGGCTCAGACTGCTTCCTGGCTGGAGAGAATTTTCCCTGGTCTGCACTGTCCTCTCTGGTGCAGGGTGCCAAAGAGTGGGGAGCCCATGAACCTGTGTGGTAGGTGAAGTAGGAACTGTTATCCCTATTTTACAGACTATATAAAGCAAAATGATGTTTATATGTAATATATAAATTATATATGCATTGATATATTTTACATATACTCTATATAACATAAAATATAGGAAATGGAGGCCAGGCGTGGTGGCTCACGCCTGTAATCCCATTACTTTGGGAGGCCAAGGTGGGTGGATCACAAGGTCAGGAGATCAAGACCATCCTGGCTAACATGGTGAAACCTTGTCTCTACTAAAAATACAAAAAATTAGCCAGGCGTTGTGGCAGGTGCCTGTAGTCCTAGCTACTCAGGAGGCTGAGGCAGGAGAATGGCATGAACCTGGGAGGCGGAGCTTGCAGTGAGCAGAGATCATGCCACTGCACTCCAGCCTGGGCAACACAGCGAGACTCTGTCTCAAAAAATATATATATATTCATATCTATTCATATATCTATTCATATCTATTCATATACATCCATATCTAGTCATATATTCATATACATTCATATCTAGTCATATATATTCATACACATTCATACATAGCCATACATATTAATATATATATTCATATATACATATATTCATATATCCACATATGTATTCATACATATTCGTATACACATATATTCATACACACATATTCGCATATATTCATATACATATATTCACACACATATTCATCTATACATATACACATATTCATACATACATATATTCATATATACATATATTCATATATCCACATATATTCATATATTCATATTGCCTATATTCATATATTCACATATACATATATTCACATATATTCATATATACATATATTCACATATATTCATATATACATATATATCCACATATATATTCACATATATTCATATATATTCACATATATTCATATATATATGAGATGGACACTCAGAGAGGCTTCAACTGCCAACTCCCCACGAAATGCCACCTAAATAACCTGTGGAGCCAGCAGAGCTCAGCTGATTGCTTTCTTCAAGAGAGTCCACTGCCTCAGAACAGGCAGCTCAAGGGTGCCATGTTTATGTGATTTGGGGGATATAGTTTAAGATGAGTCTTCACTGGGGTGCAGCTGACTGACTAGGATTAGATGAAGTTCTTCACCCCCATCCTCCCAGGCTAGAGTGCAGTGGTGTGATCACAGCTCACTGCAGCGTCGACCTTCTAGACTCAAGAGAGTCTCCCACCTCAGCCTGGGACTTTAGGTGTGCGCCACCACGCTTGGCTAATTTTTGTATATTTTATAAAGATGGGATCTCATCATTTTGCCCAGGCTCGTCTCAAATTCCTGGGCTCAAGCAACCTATTCGCCTCGGCCTCCCAAAGTGCTGGGGTTACAGGCATGAGTCACCATGCCCGGCCTGAAGTTATTGATACAAGCTTTGAGGATTGGGTGACACAGAGT
This sequence comes from Rhinopithecus bieti, assembly GCF_001698545.2. Lineage (NCBI taxonomy): Eukaryota > Metazoa > Chordata > Mammalia > Primates > Cercopithecidae > Rhinopithecus > Rhinopithecus bieti. The sequence goes on from NW_016806413.1 coordinate 1,211,436, forward strand.
GGGGAAAGTTTGAATGAACCTTAAGAGTAAACAGTTGCTTGATAAGCCCAACTGAACAATGTATTGTTTGAGAAAGGGTCTTCTTACCCAGATGAAGTCTAGTTGAGTGATAAGTAAAAGTTCAGATAAATGGATTTTCAGAAAGTTAATAAAACAAATAATAAAGTCATTTATAATTTTATCTTACTGGGCAGGAATTTCTTGCGGAGAATGGAGGGATAATTTTAATGTAGACAGTCTTAGTACTTAATCCCATTAAACGTGGGGCTGCAGGTGGCTTCCTTCTCAGAGAGAAGTAGGGCACAAATTCCCTCCATGAGAAGTTGGGTGCACTGGAACTTGACCTCAGTCTCCTGGATCCAGGCTCCTGCCCCTTCCCTCACACCAGAATGCCAGTGGTGCTGAGCTCACCCTGCTCAGGCTGCTAAAGACCCCTCTGACAGAGTTCAAGCAGACTCTGCACTAGATGCCAACTCATGACTATGGCGGCTCCTCAGTGGGTACTGGGGTAAAAGCACAGGGCAGGGTCTCGGGAGAGGGTGCTATGGCCCTGGAGTGAGCGAGCCCCAAGAATAATGTACCCATTTGAAGAATGTCCCCCCAAAATTCAGGTCTACTTGGATCTTATTTGGAGATAGGCTCTTTGTAGATGTAATTAGTTAGGATGAGGTCATACTGGATTAGGATGACTAATATCCTCCCAAGAAGGTCACATAAAGACACAGAAAAGAAGGCTCTGTGACATCATGACAGCGGCAGAGATTGGCTACAAACCAAGGAACACCAACGATTTGGGGTAACCACTAGAAGCCAGGAAGACGCATGGAAGGATTCTCCCCTAGAGGCTTCAGAGGGAGCATGAGACATGAGACACCTTGATTCAGACTTCTGGCCTCCAGAACCGGGAGAGAATACGTGTCTGCGGTTTTAAGCCTCCAGCTGGTGGCACTTTGTTATAGTAACCATGGGAAACAAATGCGGATGCTGCCTGAGCAGATCTGCTGAGTGCAGCACACACCTGGGCTTGCTACCCCTGCGCGGGAGCCCACAGCACCCTGGGTGGGATGGACAGCCTCCCTAGGGCTGTGGAGGGGCGGGGGCAACCTCACGCAGACAGGGTGGGGTGTCCGGATCACAGCCTTTGCTGGCAGTCTGTCCACTCTGCCAACATTCAAGAAAGGACTCTTTAAAAAAAGTCCCCCAACAAAATCAATTCTGGAAAAGCTTCAAAACACAACAGAGCTCCCCATTGAACCTCTTAATTTTCCCCTCCAGAGGGGACAGTCTCGTACCTCATTAGTGCCTCAAAGCAAACAGAACAATCCAGTGCTGTGCTGGGGACGGCATTCGTGGGTGGGCAGAGCTCACTGTCCTGCCTCCTGGCAGGTTGGCACAGTCACGGGGCTTCTGTGAGGACAGGAGTCCTCAGAAACCTAGGACACTTCAGGTTCCCCAACAGGAGTTCTGCTGTTTTAGAAGCCGGCACTGAGCTCTGAGCTAACCCACCCATTTGTTACTGGGATCCGGAAGATTTCTCAGCCCAAAAGTGGCTTGGTCCTTTTCTCTATGAGAAACAGGGTTTAATAATAATTAATTTGGTAAACTACAATCGGGGGTTCACATGAGGATGCTGCAGTGACTCTTGTTGGAAATCAAGAGATGAAGGACATGAGGTCCCACCCCCAGGGCACCGTCTATAAGAAATATTAATTTGACTTTGAATGCTTATGTTTCCAAAGTGAATCCTTGCACATCCTCTCATCGACCTGCCCCGTCGTGCTGATGAGAAACCTGAGGTTCAAAGAGGCTGAGAGACTTGTCCTGTCTTGGCGTTCACAGGAACTCTTGGAAGCAGAGTTCCTTCCTCTGGGGACACGATACATATGCACGTTACCAGGAAGTTAAGGAGGAATGGCAGGTGGCAGGAGGCAGTCCAAACCCACGGCCAGAGTTCCAAACTGATTCTTGGGTGGGAGAGAGAAGAGCCTATTGAATATCCCCACAGCAACAAGACAGAAATCTGGGGGCACCCAGTCCCTGGGGGTTGGGGTTGGGGTGGGGTGGGCAGGGTGGGAGAATGTAGAGCCTTAAATGTGATCTTCTGACACAGTCTCCAAAGACAGAACAGTGAAGGATTGAAAAGATGAACCACTCATCATTTAGAGGGTGGTCTCAGTGTGTTATTACAGGCAACCTGGCGGGTGGGAAACTTTAATATCATGAGGCCAGGTCCCAGCCCCAGAGATTCCACTCAGGGGTGGCCTAGGCGTCGGGATTACCCGAACTCCACAGGGACTTAAAGATCTCTCCGTGTTCATAATACTATGTTGGTGTGTTTTTCTGCTCCTCCTTGTTTTTTAAAAATTTCACAAGGATCCCCAGAAGGTGTGAGCAGGACAGGGGGTTAACATCAGACCACCCAGAGGCCTGCCTGGGTCCAGGTGAGGAGAGCAGGCCTAGAGGATACTGTGTATGTGTGTGTTTAAAATTAGGAATCGTTTACATGGAGTAAGATTGACCCTTTGAAGTTTACAGTTTTGTGAGTTTTGACGGATGCGTATAATCCTGCAACAGCCCCACAATCGAGACATAGAAGAGTTTCATCACCTGAGGGCCATTCCTGAATGGAGTTCCAGTGACATGAGTTAGGCTCCAAACCCGAATCCCCTAAATTCTCTGCCCAGTCAAAGAAGTGTGTCTGCAGTTCCTTCTCCTATTTCTGGGCCAGGCAACTTTCCTGATAGTTGGAAGCAATGATTTATCCAACAACCCAGCTCGGCCTCATTAGAGACTGTGTTGAAAAAGCCAGGTTGCTAATGTCACTTTTCCTGCTTCTCCCAAGACCAATTTTCTGGACCCGAATAGCACCCACAGCCAATACCTTTTAAGATCACTAAAGCAACTTCCATGGGAGAAAAAAAAAATCAACCACTTCTCAAAGCAATCACAAGCGCTTTCCTCATGCAGCTGTTCCCAGCTCCTGAGAAATCATTTAATTGGTTTGGAGGTCACAGGATCCTCTTCCAATTAGGGTCTCATCATGCCAGCTGCCATCTGCACTGGGGACAATCGGACTGGGCTTTGTAAGACAAACAAGCCCATCTGAGAGGCAGCCACGGTCCTTCAGCAACCAGCTGGGCTCCTTCCATGAGGCAGCCTGTCTGTAGCCTAGAGCTCATCCTTGCCTCCAGGACTGTTGTTTGGGACCAGAATGAAATAAACAGAACAAGTATTTTCAACTCAGCCTCTTTCCCTTTTCCAGAGCAGCCCCCATGAGTATAGATGGGGTTGGCAGGGTAGCAGGGCCCTTCCAGATCTTATCTTTCAGCCATAGTGGAAGGAGAGCTTCCTGCCATGGCTTGTTGGCGTGTTGACTCTATTGCCCCCTTCCCTATGATGCTCATACTGTATTAAATTGGCCTCCGTTTTAATGCCGGGGAGGGGACCCAGTGAGGAACTAAGTGTCAGGAACATGGTGAACAGGGGATGGTGTGTGCATGGGAGTATTTAACAAAACGTTCCCATGTTGGGAGGACTTGCAAGAAAATGGAGGGAGGAGGGATGACTTAGGCCAAATGGTGGAGTCAGCAAAGCCCCAGCTCCTGTGATTCCTCCTCCACAAATCCCTCCTGGAATCATGCCTCTGAATGTCTAAAGGAACCATTTACTGTGCTCCCAGGGCCCTGAGGATCAGCTCCCCACTGAGCCTGGGAGTGACTTCAGTCCAGGAGTCACACCCTCCCAGACAGACCAGGGCTGTAAGCCTTCAGGTAAAGCTGTGTGGCTAAACCTACATTGAAGAAGATTTATCTGGACCCCTACCCTAACTCCAACACATTAATACTTGTTTTTCGAGGGGCTGGGGGAGGGAAGCCTCCTGCTGCCCTGACCTAAGCCTACGCTGGAACTGTGGCAGAACTCCTAGGCCTGGTAGCTCCACAGACCACCCTTCCTTGTGGATGAAACTTGTACATGCCCTCATTAGGCCCAGAACTGCCTAATTAACTCTTGAGTTAGAGAATCCTAGAGTCAAAAGCACATCATAAAGGGGAAAGCCTGGGCCAGAGCCTTTATTGGGGTTTCTGTGGGAAAGACAGGTGGGATAAGGTAAGCAGTTTAAGAGTAAATGATTCTGGATGGCTTTGGGGCCATAGGGGCTGTTCCTAGTTGTCTGACACTCACTGGGCCCTGGCTTGATATAGGGCGTGGGGAATAAATCCAGAGCTCAGGCATGGTTAGTTTACATATGAAAGGCATGCTCAAGGGAGCCCTTTGCTATCTCTAATAATTGGTTAGCCCTGGGAGGAGCAGTCTCTCTCAGCAAGATCAGAAATGCTGGAGCATCAAGAATGCAGAAAATAAGAAAAGAGAGTAATTGGCCCAGTGATGAAAGGATGTCAAACAGACAAATTCAGAGTCTAAGAAAACACAGTTAAAACAGAGGTCCCATTCCCCTCTCTCTGCCTTCCCAGACACCTGTCCCACTGTCACAGTAGGTAGCTAATCAGACAGGGCAGAAGAGCCCCACCACCACCAATCAGGAGTGTCAGGTGACCATCAGGTGATAGGCAGTTTGTTAACTGTCTTTTTTATTTTTATTTTTTTTGAGATGGAGTTTCGCTCTTGTTGCCTAGGCTGGAGTATAATGGTGCAATCTTGGCTCACTGCAACCTCCGCTTCCCGTGTTCAAGTGATTCTTCTATCTCAGCCTCCCAAGTAGCTGGGATTACAGGCATCCACCACCATACCCTGCAAATTTTTTTTGTATTTTTAGTAGAGATGGGGTTTCACCATGTTGGCCAGGCTGGTCACAAACTCCTGACCTCAGGTGATCTGCCTGCCTCGGCCTCCCAGATTGCTGGGATTACAGGCGTGAATGACCGCCACCGGCCTTAACAGTCTTTCTAAAATAATAATTGATTGCAGCCAGCACCAGGCAAAGGCAGTCTCCCAATAAACAGAAACACCTGAAAGTGGTGATCAGCCGCTTCCTGATAAGATTTCAGGAGTTAGGTGAGTGCACTCATGCATGTACACTAAAAGGCAAAATGGCAGAATTTAACTGGTATATGACCTTCTCTAGGAATGCTAGATTGTTAAGGGAAGAATGTCTCGAGTGAGCATGCGTACAACTCCAGTAAACACACTGTATTTGGGGCTGGCCCCTCGCAAGGGCTAGCAGGCTATTGTGCATGCAGACAGCCCACCCCAAGGGAAGAATCAGGGGCAGAAGGCACGCAAGGCCTTGGAGGCATGCCAAAGTATAAAACCCCAAGTCAGAGGTCAAACAGAGCACTTGACCTCTCAAGCTTCACACTTGACCATCTTCCAATTATACTTTACTTCTTTTCATTCCTGCTCTAAATCTTTTTAATAAATTTTCTGCTCTAAATATAATAAATCTAATAATTTCTCCTGCTCTAAAACTTGCCTTAGTCTCTCCTTCTACCTTGTGCCCCTCAGTCTAATTCTTTCTTCTGAAGAGGCAAGAATGGAGGTTGCTGCAGACCAGCAGAGATTCACCACCAGTAACATATGTTTGTGCTTCGTGACTCTAATACATTCCTAGCGCTAACAACACCTGGGCCCTGATGGTGAGGAAACTCATTCTCCTCTGGCTCTCCTGTCAGCCCCACAGAGCTCTTACCACCGTGTTGAAACTCATTGTTTTTCAAACCCCAAACTTGTCAAGACTGTAGATGCTTTCCCTTCTGACATACAGTGTAAGAGAGAAGTTCTCAACTCCTTCACCCTACACCCTGCCAGGGTTCCTTAGCTCCAAATGGCTCAAGCTCTTCAGAAAGGGCATGGCAAAGAAGCCATAGTGAGAGGTGACAATGTGCTAGCAGCCCTCACTCTCAGTACCTCCTCGGCCTTGGCGTCCACTCTGGTGGCGCTTGAGGAGCCCTTCAGCCGGCAATGGCACCGTGGGAGCCCCTCTCTGGGCTGGCTGAGGCCGGAGCTGCCTCCCTCTGCTTGTGGGGAGGTGTTGAGGCGGAGGCGTGGGCGGGGACCGGCGCTGCGCGTGGCGCTCGCTGGCCAGTGCGAGTTCCTGGGGGCGTGGGCGCAGGCTCGGCGGGCCCTGCACATGAAGCGGCCGGCCGGCGCCACCGGCCCAGGGCAGTGAGGGGCTTAGCACCCCGGCCGGCAGCTGCGGAGGTTGCACCGGGTCCCCAAGCAGTGCTGGCCCGCCAGCGCTACACTCAAATTCTCGCCGGGCCTTAGCTGCCTCCCCGCGGGGCAGGGCTCGGGACCTGCAACCAGCCATGTCTGAGCTCCCCGCCTGTGGTGGTGTCCTGCACGGCCCCCTGCTCCATGGCGCCCGGTCCCATCCACAGCCCAAGGGCTGAGGAGTGCAGGCGCGGCTCGGGACTGGCCGGCAGCTCCGCCTGCAGCCCAGGTGCAGGATCCATTAGGTGAAGCCAGCTGGGCTCCTGAGCCCGATGGGGACTTGGAGAACTTTTATATCTAGCAGGAGGATTGTATGTGCACCAATCAGCACTCTGTATCTAGCTAATCTGGTGGGGACTTGGAGAACTTTTATGTCTAGCTAGAGAATCATAAATACACCAATCAGTACTCTGTGTCTAGCTCAAGGTTTGTAAATACACCAATTGGTACCCTATATCTAGCTAACTCTGTGTCTAGCTAACCTAGTGGGGACTTGGAGAACTTTTCTGTCTAGCACTCTGTGTCTAGCTCAAGGATTGTAAACGCACCAATCAGCACTCTGTCAAAACGGACCAATCAGCTCTCTGTAAAATAGACCAATCAGCAGGATGTTGGTGGGGTCGGATAAGGGAATAAAAGCAGGCTGCGGAAGCCAGCCAGCAGCAACGTGGTCCCCTTGTGCACTGTGGTCTTTTGCTCTTTGCAATAAATTTTGCTGCTGCTCGCTCTTTGGGTCCACACTTCCTTTATGAACTGTAACACCGTGAAGGTCTGCAGCTTCACGCCTCAAGCCAACAAGACCACAAACCCACCAAGAAGAACGAACTACTCCAGATGTGCTGTTTTTAAAAGGTGTGACACTCACCACGAACCTCTGCAGCTTCACTACTGACAGCGAGACCACGAACCCACCAGAAGGAAGAAGCTCCAGACACATCTGAATATCTGAAGGAACAAACTCCAGACACACCATCTTTAAGAACTGTAACACTCACTGCAAGGGTCCGCGACTTCATTCTTAAAGTCAGTGAGACCAAGAACCCACCAATTCCAGACACAGTAGGATGGTGCACCCAGCAAAGAGACTGCTGGGCATTGTTTTTTTGTTTTGTTTTGTTTTGTTTTTGAGATGGTGTCGCGCTCTGTCACCCAGGCTGGAGTGCAGTAGCGCAATTTTGGCTCACTGCAATCTCCCCCTCCTGGGTTCAAGCAGTTCTCCTGCCTTAGCCTCCTGAGTAGCTGGGATTAAGGCGAGCGCCACCACACTTGGCTAATATTTTAGTAGAGACAGGGTTTCACCACGTTGATCAAGCTGTCTCCAGCTCCTGACCTCGTGATCTGCTCGCCTCGGCCTCCCCTGCTAGGCATTCTGAACCAGCCAGAGGCCTCTGTCTACCTTCTTTCTAGCGGATGTGTCTGGCTCACGTTTCTTAATGCACACCCCTTGGCCACAGTGTGCTGGAGCCAGCTTGTGCCAGCTCAGGAGGGTCCATCATGTGCATTTCTTCCTGGCTCTATTCAGCAGCATCATGTGACAGCTTGAAATGAGCCATGGTGGGAGTATTTACACCACAGTAATCAGCAAATTATGATCCAGGGCTACCACTTGCTCCAGAGCTGGTTATTAAATAGACACCAGCCCTCCCCTGCCTGAGGCTAGGTTTCCCATAATAACTAGTCAGCACCACACCCCTTCTCAAAAAACCAAATCAACAGGGCTCTTCTCCTCAAATGCTCCATGGCACAGATACCCTATCCTTTACATGGATTCACTTATTCCATAGTCAAACCTCAGGCTTCCTTTTTTTCTTTTCCTTTTTTTTTTTTTTGAGATGGAGTCTCACTCTGTCACCTAAGTTGGAGTGCAGTAGTGCAATCTCAGCTCACTTCACTGCAAGCTCCGCCTTCCAGGTTCACGCCATTCTAGTGCCTCACCCTCCCAAGTAGCTGGGACTACAGGCGCCTGCCACCATGCCTGGCTAATATTTTTTTATTTTATTTTTTTGTATTTTTAGTAGAGACGGTTTTCACTATGTTAGCCAGGATGGTCTCGATCTCCTCGATCTCGACCTCGTGATCCACCCGCCTTGGCCTCCCAAAGTAATGGGATTATAGGCGTGAGCCACTGTGCCTGGCCTTGGCTTCTTTTTGTCCTAGCTGGATGCCCTTGGGTAAGTCCTGGGGCGTCTCTGGCCCTCTGTTTCCTTGTCCATGAAACAGAGACAATACTATCTATCGTATAGGCAGGCAGCATCTAACTGAGCTTTTTAGAATGGGCCTATGCAATTGTAATCAGTGATCTGTGTACAAAGTGTTGAGTCTATGTGTCTCTTACTATGCAGGGAAAACAAAACCTTCACCTTCCCCAATACCAGCTCCCCAGGCAGGGCTCCATCTGGTCATTGGATCTGATTCTGGCAGTGGCATACCAAGGGTGGGCAGTGGGAGGGGAGTCTGCCTTGGGAGTAGGCAATACATTGTCTGTAGAGAATTAGAAAGGGAAATAAGACTAAGAGTTGGTCTGCTTTTTAAAACTCACATGCATCAATGATTCCAAAATTTGTTAGTTATAAAATATTCCTCCTTTCCAGGGTGGGAAGAGAGTGGGAGAAACTGTTCCTTTTGCCCCTCCCTCTGTCAGGGTTCTGTTGGCTGCTGCCCATTGTGGGCATTCAACAGTTAAAGGAGAGAGTCAATTACAGAGAGACTTTGGACATTCACCGCCACAGTTCTCAGGTCTCTCACTGTTCCCACAAACACCCTGCTGTCTTGGGTTCTGGGAATACAGCATTTTTCTGCACTGAAGTCTGTGGTAGAGTTTGCAAATGGCTGCCATATTTGCAGATGGTCCCAGCAAGATGTGGAGGCTGTTTCTTTACACCGTCAATCTGCTCTGGCCCATGACTTGCTTCGGTCAATAGAATATAGCAGAAGTGATGATGTGCAAGTTTCAAGCCCGGGCCTCAAGAAGCCTTGTATGCTCTGCCCTTACCTTTGGCACTCTGCCACCACCAAGTGCAGAAGCCCAGGCTAGCCTGCTGGAGTATCACGGAGCCATCTTCCCCACCACCCAGCCTACAACCAGTCAGCACCAGGAGAGTGAACGAGGCTGTTGTAGGTCAGCCACACTCCCAGCAGACCTGCCTGCTGACTGCAGACACTTGAGCAAGTCAGGCTGAGATCAGACATACAAGGTCCAGATTTGTAGAACCTCTCAGCTGACCCATGGACTCAAGAACAACAGTAAATATTGGTTATTTTAACCTACTAATTTTGGGGATAATTTTTTTTTTGAGATGGAGTCCCACTGTGTCGCCCAGGTTAGAGTGCAGTGGTGCGATCTCGGATTGCTGCAACCTCCACTGCCTGCATTCAAGAGATTCTTCTGTCTCAGATTTCCAAGTAGCTGGCATTAGTGAGCCAGTAGTGAGTCACATGCCTGGCTAATTTTTGTATTTTTAGTAGAGACAGGGTTTCACCATGTTGGCCAGGTTGGTCTTGAACTCCTGACCTCAGGTGATCACCCACCTCTGCCTCCCAAAGTGCTGGGATTACAGGCGTGAGCCACGGCACCCAGCCAGGGATAATTCTTTATGCACTAAAAGTTAGCAGTGTCTTTTTGCTTGCTGGTTACCTCTGGCCCTGTCCTCATGGCTGCAGGATGAAATTTCATCTCCCCCAAGACCCAGACTGAAAGCCACTTCCTTCATCCAGTCTTCTCAGAGTTCCCAGGCTGGAATTCATATCTTCTTCCTGTGGTACTCGATTTTTCCATTTCTGTGTTTCTTGCAATTTGCTTTGCCTTGGATGTATATGTACATAAGCCTTCAGTGAGGAGGGGTACCAGGTCTTGGTCATCATTGTAACCTCTCACGTACCTAAGATACAGTAACCCTGAGGTTCTCAAAATTTAATGAACAGAAAAATAACTTGGGGAGCTATTTAGTCATGCACATTCCCAGTCCAGTGCCAGAAATTTTGATTCATTAATTCTGGGTGGGGCCCGGAAAACTAAATGCTTAACAAGTACTTCAGGGGATACAGATGCAGGTGGTGTGTGAACTACACTTAGACCAGCACTGCAGCATGGAAATGTCCATGGAATAAAACAGGAGGACTTTGAGACCCCGGGAAGTCAAGTAACTTGTCCAAGATCACACCTGGAGAGTGAGAAAGCTGGGTTTAGACTCAGCTCCAGACAGCTGTGCACATACTCTGTGTGAGTTCTCTGCAAAGGAGAACATACCATGTGGGTCTCTTGTATAGCTCTGAACTCTAAAGGTATACCAGTAGCCATTATGGGCTTTCTTTCTCTAAAGAAGACAAATGATTTTGGGAAAACATGTGTGTGCATGCACACACACTTTTAGACAGCTGTTTCTCAGAGAATCTGCAAGCAGACAGCCCTCCTACCATTCATCATACTTCTCTGCTACACTGGGAAGGTGCTGGGTTGATTGCTAGGCATTGCCAGCATTACTTCGGATAAAGAATCAGCCTCCCGCCTGAACACTGACAAATACAGAGAGCTCAATGCCCTAGTCTGCCTTCCCTTCAAGTCCCCAGCAAGGTAGCTTTGATGACGCCCAGATGGGGGCCATGTGTGAAAATAAGTGAAGTCCACCCAAATGAGAACAAATAAAAGCTCTTTATTCAGAGCTTGCTATAGCAAAGAAGTCAGCAGCATCAGTTGCATTTGGCAGAGACTCCCAGGCAGGCAGGGGAGTGGGAAAGCTTGTTAGTGAGTAAAGGGAAGGTTCCAGATATACCCCAATAGAAGGCTGCTGGCATGAAGGGTGCTGTAGGTGGGCGAACTTGAAGTGGGGCATCCTATGTGATTGGTTAGGGGAGCACATTTGGCTTTCCATGCCTGGTCCTAAGTTGGAAAGGGATACAAATTAGAGAAGCTGGCAGTTATTGATTACGTTCCGGTTGTTTTGTGGCCAACTCTTGCAAGGGTTGTGGTTTGGCTTCCTGAACTGGAGGTTGCAGACTGTGGGACAGAGCTCTATTTTAACATACAGCCTGGCCATTATCCATTCATATATTCATTCTCTCAAAGGGAGTTTCCAATAAGTTTTTCCTTAGCTGTTCAGCGCCATCCTTATTTCCTGCAGAAAAATCTGATATCACATATTCAATGGTGTGTGAAATATGTCCCCAACCCCATGCCACCCTTATATCCCAGCATCCAGAGGACACAGCTGAGTGAAGCTCGAACAAGAGTGCCTCTTCTTTGGGGACTCTGGAATGGAGCTCTGCTCCCATTCATGTCCCAATCCATCATCAGAGACATCTGTAGAGGAAAACGCACCTTCTGAGTCACTAAGAACTTGTATCACCTCCACCCACACCCACCCTATTTCCTCCAATACTGTTCTGACACAGGAACACTCAATGGTCTTTAAGTTTCACTCTAAGGAGGGAAGTTTTGCATAAAGGGCCTCCTGACATCACTATTGTGGCATAAACATATTTCCAGGGGACATTCCGCCCTCCCCCTTCTTTTCAGGGACAACCCTCCATGTTGTTCATGCCAAGGGCCTGGGAGTCATCCTCAAACTGCCCACTCAGCACCCATGTGCGGCTCAGTCTTTTCCCAAGTCCTATCAATTCTATCTCCAAAATCTTTCCCCATTCCAATGCCCAGTTCTCTCCTCCGCACTACTCCCATCCTAACCGAAGCTACATATCTTACCTGACTTTGCAAAAGCTCCTTGTACGTCTCCTCTGTTAATTTAACTAAGCCAAAGCTCCCAAACTCTGCTGAAATAAGAATTACAAAGGGTATAGTTGTCTTATAAAGAAAGAAGGAAGGAGGGTTAATGTTCTAGGCATAAGAAAGAAGCTTCACAGGTACTTACTGCTTTTAGAAAATAAGAATGTCACTTAAAATCTTATCCACCAGGGCAATCAATTAAAACGATAGAATTTTTAGGGTTTAAAATTATAGTTATAGGGCAGAGCAACCATCTCCAAAATCTAGTCATCTTAGAAAATACCTTTTCATAAAGAACATTTTCCAAGACAGCTTAGAATGGAATAGTGTCTGCTTTTCTGCAGCTGCAGGGAAGGAAGCAACATTTTTCTTTCTTATTGGGATGAGAGGCCTTTCACCAACAGTTAGAAGAGCCCGCAGTTTCAATATTAAGCACTAGAATTTGATTAGTAAATATCAAGGGGCAAAAGTTTGACTAAGTAACTCAATACTTGTGGCAAACAAATGACAGAAAGAGAACGGTGACAAATGGAATATGGCACAGGTGGTGAAATGTTGCCTCTGAACCCCATTCCCCCTCTTCGCCCTCCAGGGGGATTCACTAAGTAGCCAGGGGGTCTGTGAACATGACCCTCTCCCTCTCTGCTTAAGTCACAGCACTTGCCTGTTGGCCCCATGGCTTGTTGGGTATATTATCAGCCCCATAGGGATGACGATGTGCTGTACCTTCTGCCCCCTGCCTCTCCAGCTGTTTCCTATTCGTGTCTACCTCACTAACCAGCCCCACTGGTCTTCCCTCAGATCCCAGAAGTTTCATGTTCCTTCCTGCATTAAACATCCACACTCACTGTTCCGCCTGCCTGGAACGCTGTCCCTTCATGCCTGGTCCATCCCTGGTCACCTGTCAGGTCACAGTGTAAATGGTTTCCTCTCAGGCCAGCCCTACCCTCTACTTCCCGCCCAAACCCAAATTATACCTTTCTGTTGTACCCTTTCTTAACACCCTGAACTTTTCTTTTTAACACTTGTCACAATTTACAATATATATTTTCGCTTCTTTGTTTTATATCTGTCTCCCTTCCAAGTATAAAGTTCATGAAGGCAGGAGCACTATCTGATTTTTTTCAACACTGTATCCTCATCCATAACACTTAATAAAAATAATAACTGTTAACATTTACTAAATGCTTATAATGCACCTGGCCCCATCCTGAATGCTTTATCAACAATATTTCACAAATATTTATTGAGCAATGATTTTGTACCAGACATGGTAGTAGCTGCTAGGGATACATTAGTGAACAGAACAGACAAAAGTCAAAAGCCTCATAGAGCTGACGTTCTAGTCGGGGAAACAGACACTAAACAAATTAATAAGTTAATTATAGGGCATATTCAAGGTGATAGTGCTAAGGAGAAAGATAATGCAAGGAAGGGGATAGAATAATATGTATAATGAGATACATATTTTCCCTCTTTTCATGGATGAGAAAACTGAGATAGAGAGAAATAAAAACTTGTCCAGAATTTGAGACCTTCGTTATTAAGTGTCAGATTCAAGATTTAAACCAAGTTCTGACACCACATGCCTAACATTCCCCTTTCCTGCTCACAAAATAGGAACTCTCTGCTTCGAGTTGGTGCTTGAATTTAAAAAATAATAAAATACAAGCCAAAATAGGAACTCAGTAGGATTTGATGGGGGAAGGAATGAAAGAATGAATCCAGGGGTTACTTGTGCTGTTCAGGTAACCTGAGTATTCACATTGGTTGGGATCTGTTGTGGTTGAGACAACTGCTTTTACAAGTATGCCCACGAGTCCTAAGGTCCATAGAGACCCTTTAGGGGTCACCACAGGAGAGTGCAATCCCTGCTCCTCTCCTGCCTCCAGCCAAAGCAGCTCTCCTCTTACCTATCTAATATATTGGGGTTCCAGGTGATCTGTCTTTTGAAAGAAGGATTAAACATTTTGAAAACTGTTCTAGACAAAAGTATAATTGAGGGAACTAGCGTAGTGAAAATCTCATTCAATGTGAGAGCAATGGTAGACGTAGCTAGTCCAATCCCTCATTCTACCGAGGCAGAAACTGAGGTGGAGAACAGTGACATGACTTACCCAGAGTCATACAGCCAGTGGTCGTCAGCACTAGGACTCCTGTCTCCATTCTAGCACCCTTGCTTCTGCATCACTGCTGTTGACAGACCATTAAGTAACAGGGAGGAGAGGAGGGCTGGCCCTGACTCAACTGAGGCTTCTGTGAAGCCAGCTTGGACAGTGTGGCACTGGTGAATGATAATTGAACCCATTCCCGCTTCTTTCTGGGCAGGTGGCTAGGCTTCATTTCATTACATGTGATGTATTTCTTAAATTTACATTTTTTGGCATCCCTTGAGATCATGTGTGGCCTCATGGTTGAGTTCTTGCCAATAGATTGTGAATAAAACAACAAGCATCACTTTCAGGCCAGAAAGAACTCTCCAAATGATGGGTTGTGCTGACATCAGAGCCTAGCAGAAAACAAACAAACAAAAAAAAAAAAAAAAAAACTGTCAACGGTAAGAAACAGTAAAATATAGTGGTTAATGGTCAGGCTTTGGAGTTGAACAGAACTAAGTTTGAGTTCCTGCTTTACCATGTACAAAACTCAGTGAGTGACTTTAAGTCTTTTAACTTCTTTGAGTTTCAATTTCCGATACTAGCTAGTTCTGTAGGAAAGGAATCCCTGTGTACAGTATTAATGGAGACTTTTGGTTGCAGACAACAGAATCTGTTCTAGCTAAGGAGTTTATTAAGGAGAATAGAAAATGCGCCAAAATTGAATCCTGGCTGGTCTTCCAGGAACAACTGCCAAAGTTACTCTGCAGACCTGGACCACCAAAAGAGCTACTCCTCTGCCTAACCAGGAAACTACAGAATTAGGATACTGCCACTATAGTTGCTGACTCCAGGACCATGCTGCCTCTTACCTAAGTTGCACCAGGAAAATGGATGCCTGCCACCCTGCTTCTCTATTTAAGTAACTTAGTTACAAATCGAAGTCTCACACAAGATCATCAGATGCATTGAACCTAAATCACATTTGGAAATTAACTGTTAGAGGGTCTGGAAAATGCCATAGCATTTCAGTCTTTGCCATATGGCACAAGTACTTTAGAAAGATGTTTGAAAGGGTATTGAGTGAGCCAGTACATCTATGGAAAACTGAATGCAGTTTCTGGCACATAGAAGCTGCGCAGTGTTTTAGGCCGGGAGCGGTGACTCACGCCTGTAATCCCAGCACTTTGGGAGGCCAAGGTAGGTGGATCACCTGAAGTCAGGAGTTCGAGACCAGCCTGGCCAACATGGCGAAACCCTGTCTCTACTAAAACTACAAAAATTAGCCGAGTGTGGTGGCACATGCCTGTAATCCCAGCTACTCAGGAGGTTGAGGCAGGAGACTCGTTTGAACCTGGGAGGGGGAGGTTGCAGTGAGCCGACAGACTCACTTTTTTGAGACAGAGTCTCAAAAAAGGAAAAAAAAAAAAAAAAAGCTGCACAATGTTTTAACTAAGAGTTAGCATAACTTAGTCATTAAGGACCTAACCTCTGAAGCCACACCTCTGGGTTCAAATCCCTGCTCCATCACAATCAGCTGTGTTACCCTAGCAACCCACCTCCCTCTGTATTCCAGCTTACACACCATACAATTAGGTCTGTTTCCATTTATTTGTCATAAAATAGGTTAATTATAATTATATAAGCAAAGGTATAGGCTTGCCTTGAGAAATGGATGAGTTAGTAAGTAAAGCACTCAGAGAAATACCTGGTCATAGAACCTCAATTAACGTGATTAGCTTTTGCTGCTACCAGGCCACTGTTTGTCCTGTCTTCATGGCTCCTGAGAGTAACTGCATTTACTGGAGACCTCTGTGATACCACGTGGGTATGCAAACTCTGCAGACTCTGATGGTCAACTTTGTCTTTCATCTGGGAATCTCATTCCTTTCCCCAAATGCTATTCATCAAAGAGCTTGATGATGATAATCAGTAATAGCCAGGCCCTCCGTCAATTGCTTTATTCATAGTATTGCATTATTGCTCACAACATCTTTTTGGAAATTGGTATTGTCACCCCCAATTTACAGCTTAGGAAACTGAGGTTTGAGGGTGTTAGGTACATTGCCAAGGGTCATACGGCTGGTTGGTTTCAGATTTGTGATCTGAGGCCAGCTCTCTGCTCATGTGTGTGTGTGCCACCATGCCTGGTTGTAATACGCTAACCTACATTTTCTTTAATGCTTTCCCTGGTTCAGGTGGAGAATAGCTGTGTTCTCTTTATGGTTCAGTTCAGTGAATATTTACTCTGATCCCTGGGGTATAGCTATAAGTAAGAAAGGGTTCCCATCTTAGAGGAAACTTCAATCAAGGAGAGGTTGGCATTTAGACAGTTAAAACATATACAAGCAATGAGAAGTGTGTAAATGGTACAGAATTAACACAAAAGAGCTGTCAGTTAACTAGGACTCCAGACAAGGCTTCAGGGCGTAGATGAAGGCTGAGTGGGGTTACAAATTCAAAGGTGGGGCAGAAAGCAGAGCAGGAGGGGAAGACACATCACAACAGAGCAGTATGTGAAAAGGCACTGAGGTATGAAAAGCAGCATGGGGTGCCCAGGGAATGACAAGGAAACCTGTGATTTTGAAGCATAGGTGTAATGTAAAGAACAGCAGGAAATGAAATTAGCAACAATCTTGGGGAATACTGAAAAGCCACATAAAGGCATAGGGAGTTAGGAAAAAGCAAAGGGTTTTAAGCAGTTAAAAGACAAAGTATGGCTTGCATTTTAGACCAATTCCTGTTTCAAAGGCTGGTTAATGTGTAGATCCCAGTGCAGACGAAAATGTGGAGGCCCTTGTCCACATAGGAGACAAGTGGCTTTTAAAGGTAACACACAGTTTTTTCTTTAAAATATTTAATTATTTCTAAAACATAAGTTTTGTTTTCTATTCTCCATTTTATTTATTTCTACTCTAATTTTATTTTCTTGTTTTGCTTGCTTTGAGTTTTGTTTGCTCTTCTTTTCTCATTTTCTAACATGGAAAATTAAGCTATTGCTTTGAGATTTTTTTTAAATATAGGCATTTGTAACTGTAAATTTCCCTCTAAGCAGTACTTTACCTGTATTCCATAAGTTTTAGTGTTTTATATTTTGTATTTTCTTTCTTTTTTTTTTTTTTTTTTTGGTGGGGAGGAAGGGGAGCAGAGTCTCATTCGGTCACCCAGGCTGGAGTGCAGCGGCACGATCTCAGCTCACTACAACCTCTGCCTCCCGGGTTCAGGTGATTCTCGTGCCTCAGTCTCCTGAGTAACTAGGATTGCAGGTGTGTGCCATCACGCCTGGCTAATTTTTGTATTTTTAGTAGAGACAGGGTTTCACCATGTTGGCCATGCTGGTCTCAAACTCCTGGCCTCAAGCTATCTGCCCATCTTGACTTCCCAAAGTGCTGGGATTACAGGTGTGAGCCACCACACCCACCTGTTTTTGTATTTTCTAATACAAAAAATATTTTCTAATTTCCCTTGTGATTTTTTCTTTGGTCTCTTTTTAGTTAGAAATAAATCTGTAAATTTTCCGAATGTCCTCCTGTTATTGGCCCTCTAAATTGATTCTATTGTAATTGGAGAATATACTTTGTATTATTTTATTTTTTGCATTTATTGAGATTTGTTTTATAGGTTAGCACATGATCTGTCCTGGGGAATGTTCCATGTGTACTTGAGAACAATATATATTCTGGATGGGTTGTTCTATAGATGTCTATTAGAGCTAGTTGTTTATAGTGTTGTTCAAGTCTTATGTATCCTTGTTGATCTTCTGCCTGGTTGTTCTATCCATTATTGCAAGTGGGGTATTGAGGTTTTCAAATATTATTGAATGTTTTATTTCTCCCTTTAATTCTGTTGTTTGGTTTTGTTTTTGTTTTTTTTCTTTTTTCTTTTTTTCTCACGAGCAGGTCATGCTTTAACAACTTTGTTAGTTTTTGCCTCAAGTATTTTAGGATATATATTCATAATTGTTGAACTTAGGTGCATATATGTTCATAATTGTTACGTCTTCCTAATGGGCTGGCCCTTTTGTCATTATAAAATGTTCCTGTTTAACTCTAGTAACATTTTTATTTTAAAGTCTATTTTGTTTGATATTTCTATAGATATTTCAGCTCTCTTGTGGCTGCTGTTTGCATGGCATATCTCTTTCCATTCTTTTACTTTCAATCTATAGTCATGAATTGTATGATAATGTTCTGGTCAACAATGGACTGCATATATGATGGTGGTCCCCTAAGATTATAATACAATATTTTTACTATGCCTTTTCTATGTTTAGAGATACACATACTTACCATTGTATTACAGTTGCCTACAGTTTTCCATATAGTTAACATGCTGAACAGGTTTAGCCTAGGAGTACTAGGCTGTGCCGTATACCTAGGTATGTAGTAGGCTATATCATCTAGATTTGTGTGAGTATACTTTATGAGGTTTGTACAACAACAAAATAATGATGCATTTCTTAGAATGTATTCCTGTCATTAGGTGATGCATGACTGAACTTGTATCTTTGAATCTAAAGTGTGTTTCCTGTAGAGAACATACAGGTGGATTTAAAAAATGCGATATGACAATCTCTGACTTTTGATTGTAATGCTTGATCTATTTGCATTTATTGTTACTATTAATATGTTATATTTATTTTTGCAATTTTGTCCTTTTTTTCCCATATGTTGCATGCTATTTTTGTTCCTTTGTTCCTCTTTTAGTGCCTTATTTTGCGTTAAGTGGATCATTTCTAGTGTAACATTTGAATTCCTTTAACGATTTTTAACAAGTTATTTCCTTATTAGTTGCTGTATGGCTTTTAATGTATACCTCAACTTTTTAGAATCTACTTCATATTTATTAACTTAATTTAAATGATATGTATAAACTCTATTCCTACATAGCTCTATTTCCTCTGTACCCTTTTATATATTACTATAGTTATACAAATATGTCTATATATGTATGTTACTCTACAATACCTTATAAGTATTACTTATATATAATATATATTATATATTTCATATATATTATATAAAATAATTGAGCAGCCACCAAGCAGAGCTGAATATCTATAGGAAATATCAGACAAAATAGACTTTAAAGCAAAAATGTTACTAGAGTTAAACAGGAACATTTTATAACGATAAAAGGGCCAACCCATTAGGAAGACATAAATATATAGTTTTATGTCTTTCTTTTTTTTTTGAGACAGAGTCTCACTCTGTCACCCAGGCTGGAGTGCAGTGGCGTAATCTTGGCTCATTGCAACCTCCACCTCCTGGATTCAAGCAATTCTCCTGCCTCAGCTTCCCAAGTACTTGGGACCACAGATACGTGCCACCATGCCTGGCTAATTTTTTTTGTATTTTTAATAGAGATGGGGTTTCACCGTGTTAGCCAGGATGGTCTTGATCTCCTGACCTCATGATCTTCCTGCCTCAGACTCCCAAAGTGCTGGGATTACATGTGTTATCCACTGTGCCCAGCCAGTTTTCTGTCTTTTAAATGAGCTGAGAGAACAACAAATATATCTTTTAGAGTTTGTTATATTAATATTTACCATTTCTGATTCTCCTAATTTCTTCCTGTGTATTTGAGTTACCATCTAGTATCATTTCCTTATTCTAATACAGCTTCATCCTCCACCTGCTTCCTTTGTGCTGTTATTGTCAAATACATTCTATTTCTGTATGTAATAGACCCAACAATGCAATTACGTAAATATTGTGTTTTATAGAATATAAAAATAAGGGGAAAATGAAAGTATACTCTCTTTTAAATGAAATATGAAATTACTCACATAATTATCTTTACCAGCACTCTTTTCTGTGCATGTAAATTTTAATTATGACCTGGCATCACTTGCTTTCAGCCTGAAGAACTACCTGTAATATTTTTGTAAGGTAGGTCTGCTAGCAACAACAAATTCTCTCAGTTTTTGTTTATCTGGGAATACTTTTACTTTGCCTTTTTTTCCTCCTTCATTTTTGTAAAGATAGTTTTGCTGGGTATGCAATTCTTGGTTAGCAGTTTTGTTTTGTTTTAGCATTATGAGCATGTCATTCTACTGCTTTTAGCCACTTGTTTCTGACTAGAATGCAGATAATAATCTTATGGGAGTTATCTTATGCACATGAGTTATTTTCTCTTGCAGCATTCAAGATTTTCTCTTTGTCTTTTTCAACATTTGACTATGATGTGGATTTCCTTGCATATACTCCACTTAGAGTTTGTTGAGTTTCTTGGATGTTTTTCATCAAATTTGGGAAAGTTTCAGCCATTGTTTCTTCAAATAAGTTTTCTTCGTTTTTTCCTCTCCATGTAGTATTTCCATTACACATATGTTGGTGCACTTAATAGTGTCTCACATTTTCCTGAGGCTCTGTTCATTTTTCTTTATTCTTATTCTCTCTCATTTTTATATTGTATAATCTCTATCAATCTATATTCAAGTTCACTGATTCATTCTTCTGCCAGCTCAACTCTATTGTTGATTCCTGCTAGTGAATTTTTCATTTAGGTTATTGCACTTTCAATCTAAAGTTTTTATTTGGTTCCTTTAAAAAATCATTTCTAGGCTGGGTGCCATGGCTCACACCTGTAATTCCAGCACTTTGGGAGGCCGAGGCAGGTGGATCACCTGAGGTCTGGTGTTTGAGACCAGCCATGGAGTTTGAGACCGACCAACATGGAGAAACCCTGTCTCTACTAAAAATACAAAATTAGCTGGGCGTGTTGGTGTATCCCTGTAATCCCAGCTACTCTGGAGGCTGAGGCAGGAATATGGCTTGAACCCGGGAGGCGGAGGTTGCTGTGAGCCGAGATCGTGCCATTGCACTCCAGACTGGGCAACAAGAGAGAAACTCTGTCTCAAAAAAAAAAAAAAATCATTTCTATCCTTTTACTGTTAGTCTGTATTTGAGGAGACATTGTTATTATACCTTCCTGTCATTCTTTAAACATGGTTTCCTTTAGATCTTTGAATATTTTCTTAATAGCTGCTTTAAAGTATTTGGCTGCTAAGTCCAACATTTGGGCCCCCTCAAAGGCATTTTGAGTGCCTGATTTTAACCCCTTGTGTATAAGTCACATTTTCCTGCTTCTTTGAATGTGTAATAATTATTCATTTAGAACTGTTCCTTCTAGGAAAGATGACAACTCTGGATACTGATTTCCCTCTCTCCCTCAGGACTTGTTGTTATTTGCTTATTTATTTGCTTAGTGACTTGGCTGCATGGGTTCAGTGAAGTCTACTTCCCCCACAGCGTGCAGGCTCTCATATTGCTCTTTAAAGGGCATAGCCTTGGGAATGCACTTCATCTTCTTGATCACCAGAAATGACTCTGATCTTAGCTGGACTCTCTTTGATTGTCTGTTTCTCTGACCACTCCATTCAACTTAAGATTGATCTGTATCTGTTGAGATCACACCCAGTCATTCACCTCTACAAATTGCTGTCTGATTGCTCTGTTGCTTTTAAGGATGCTCTAGGATGTAAATCATTCTGCAGTCTGATCCAGTTGAAGTCAAATCCCTTAGTAGGACAGAATGTTGCCAGTCTTTGAGACTTGCCTCAGTCCTCCACTGGAAAGAACCTCTGCTCTACAGAGCTGAGGGTGGGATGAGAGTTGGAGAACTTATTCTTCACCAGATGTCTTACTCAGGTCTTCTCTATGGTGCAAGAATTGGTGGTGAGGGCAGGAACTGATGTTGGCACTCAGCCGCTGCCACCACTCAGTATGGATCTTCTGCAGCCCACAGCCAGGGTGGTTGGGATCTGCTAATGTCCACTGGCTACCTAAGCTATTCAGAATAGGTCTCTGTCCTAGCAAGCTGGGGTGTGTGAGAGTTGCCAGTTGGCTGCTGGGCCCACTAAAGTAGCTGTCCTGCAACATAGCTATGTGGTGAACGGGGGAATGTGGCCTTCACCAGCTTCCCCACTCATATCCTCCCTACATAGCAGGAGCTGGGGGTGAGGAAGTGGGAAATACTCAGTTGCCACCATTTACTGTATATAGGCTTTCCATAGCATAGAGATGTGGAAAATAATATCTGTCGATGGTCACTGTGATGGTTAATACTGTCAACTTGACTGGATTGAAGGATACAAGCTGTTAATCCTGGGTCTGTCTGTTAGGGTGTCATCAAAGAAGATTAACATTTGAGTCAGTGGGCTGGGAAAGGCAGACCTACCCTTAATCTGGTGAGCACACTCTAATCAGCTGCCAGTTAATATAAAGTAAGCAGAAAAACATGAAAGGTGAGACGGGCCTAGCCTCCCAGCCTACATCTTTCTCCCATGCTGGATGCTTCCTGCCCTCGAACATCAGACTCCAAGTTCTTCAGTTTTGAGACTCAGACTGGCTCTCCTTGCTCCTCAAGCTTCCAAAGAGCCTATTGTGGGACCTTGTGATAGTGTAAGTTAATACTTAATAAACTCCATATATATATAAACTCCCATATATATGTATATCCTATAGATAGATCTCATATATATATATTATTAGTTCTGCCCCTCTAGAGAACCCTAATACAGTCACTAACTGCAGTGTATATTTGGCTATGTAAACATTTTTGACTTTTACATGTCAAAATTAAAACAGAATTAAAAAGTAAGGGACAAGGTGGGATAAAGTTATTTGAACAAACATGATATATAAAGACATAATGTGTTTAACGTATTTAAAATATAGGGGACTTTTAAAAAATCAGTAAGAAAACACTAACAGTGCAAAAGTAAAATAAAAAAAGAAAGTCATGAATAAGCAAGACACAAAATAATATGTACAAATGATAATAAACATTATGAAAATATATCCAATCTCAAAAATTAGGAAATACAAATTAAAACACCACCAAGATACCACTTTTCCTACAAAATGGAAAAGATACTTTCAAAGTCAATGTCAATGCCAGTAATGATGTAGTCAGCTGGACTCTTATTTCCGTTCAAACTACAAATTTGTGCAACCGTTCTGGAAAGGAATTGGGCAGTATTTATCAAAACACTCTAAAATGGTTATATCCTCACATGCAGAAGTTTCTGCTGAGAATCTGATCCTACATAAAGTAACCAGAGGACATCCACTGTAATAAGAGCAAAAGATTAGGAAGGACTAAGTGTGCAGCCATAAAGAAATAGTTAAATAAATTATGCTAATTCATCCATTAAAAAGTCACAGTGTTAAAAAAAAACCATGTTTTTAAGGAATATTTAGTAATATGGGAAAATGTTCACAATGCAATGTTTAGTGAAAAGGAATGTACAACTGTACATATGGACATCATATCATTTTTGCAAAACACAGATGCAAATATGTATTTTTGCCTTTGTGTGTGTGTTGGAGGCAGGGGGATTCTGTGTGTCTATGTGCCTGTGTGTCAGGGACATCCTAGCTAAGGACAAAGTTACATTTCAAGGTGCTCAAGGCATCCATTTGAATGAGCTGATATGTGTGAAGCTCTTCTCTGATGGCTAATTGAGGAGGGAGGAGGTACTGGTACTTGGGGGTGAGGAGAAGTGATGTAAGGAGTAGAGAGATGAGTTCAAGAAAGCACACAGAATGGAGTTTGTTTTCTGTTCCTTGGACCAGTCTTTTTTTTTTTTTTTTTTTTTTTTGAGACGGAGTCTTGCTCTGTTGCCCAGGCTGGAGCGCAGTGGCACGATCTTGGCTCACTGCAACCTCCGCCTTCCGGGTTTACGCCATTCTCCTGCCTCAGCCTCCCGAGTAGCTGGGACTACAGGCGCCAGCCACCTCGCCTGGCTAGTTTTTTGTATTTTTTAGTAGAGACGGGGTTTCACTGTGTTAGCCAGGATGGTCTTGATCTCCTGACCTTGTGATCCACCCGTCTCAGCCTCCCAAAGTGCTGGGATTACAGGCTTGAGCCACCGTGCCCGGCCTGGACCAGTCTTAATCCTGACTGAAATGACAGAGGCAGAAGCTGAAGTTGTTGATTTTACAAAATACTTTTTAAGGCTCTAGGGACTAGCAAGTCTGCTTTATAGCCTGATGGCAAGAGTGACACTTATGGGTGGGAGAATTCCTACTGTCACTCCCCATAAATACAGCCTCTTGAGCCTGACTGCTTCAGGAGGAATGGGAGCCAGTCCTCTGAGAAAGGATGTTGGTGTCTGCACCTTAACCCCATTCTGTAGGGGCTGTGGTGGGTTCTCCAAAGTGTCTTCTTGGAGACTAGACACCAAATGTATAGAGTAGGAACTCAAAGGACTTGGGAGTTAGTCCTTAGTCCTGGATTTGAATCCTGCCTCTGGAAACTGTATAACTTTAGTCATGCTTCATAACTTTTAGAAGACCCAATCTTGACATCTACAAGCTGGACGTTATAGTGCACACTGTTGTGAAGAGTGAGGTGGTATACATGAAGCTCATAACAGCATTCCTGTACATATAAAGAGGCTCAACAAAAATTTAATGGCAATGACAATGAGTGATTCCAAGCTGCAGGCTGATAGCGTTGAAGGATCCTTCAGACATTTGAAGGAAGCCTTTGGAACATCCTGAAGCAAGTTTCTTTCCACCTAGAAATTTAGAGATTTTTTTTTAACGTTCTATAGCATAATCTCAGTTTAAGTGGGCATCTCCTTGGCTGTCTTTTAAACACAAAGCCACCTGCTGTCTTTGCTTTCTCCCTATTCCCCTGCCTGCTTCCATTAATAGTCCTCTCCTGTTTGACACTAGACTTGATGAAAAGATGAGAGTTTCCTTTGTGGACATAAGAACTGTGTTGTTTCAACAAAAGCTTGCATAATCATCCTTAGATGTGTTGACAGCATTTTTATCACCTAGACATCCGATTAAAGACTTGAGCATGTCTAGCTTTTAATTGCCTTGCCCACCCACACAGAAGCTGTTTGAAGCATTAATATGGTCTGTTTAGTACTTTCTGATTGCAACTCTACTGATGTAAACAGCACCCCGGCTCCTTGGTGAGATGAGGAGGGGAGACTTTAAATTTCTTATTCTTCTCCAGTAAGAATTTCTCAAGAATTTATCACCAAAAAGCTCATACATTTCATAATTACAAGGGCTACACAAAAACTACAAAGAAGAGGTCAAACAACAAAGGTGATGTCAGAAGCAAAAGAAGAGGGAAGGCAGAAAATGATGAGAGAAAAAGATGATGAGGAAAATAGTTCTTTGATGGGACCAGTGCAACATTATCATAAGTAAGAAGAGTGTTGAAGGGGGTAGGTGTGTATATTGTGCATCTCCTCTGCATTGGCTACTGTATCAGAATGAACTGGAATCAATAAGATGCTAATCCATGCTGGTACCACCCATGCAGGTAGCTGACACAGAGGCCATTTGCAGTCACTTTGGCAACTCTTGTAGGGGCAGAGAAAGTCAAATGTTCCTTGGCACAATTATACCAAGGATATGACAGTCATGCTCATGGCAGGAAGAGACTGTCCTCATATTGAGACTGGACTTGCCTCTGTGGGGAATGAGGTCAACGCTTGCCTCAGTAAGGTTGCTCGCTTCATGGACAACTTGTAAGAGAATCCTCTGCAGCTCTCATGGGTCGGGAGATTAGAATGGAATCAGAGTATCCACCATCATCCTTACTAAGGAGGCCAGACGACATCAATTAATTTCTAGGCAAATCCCAAGGTGCTCACATTTACAAAATACAAGAGACTGAGAGAAGCAAAGCCCTTTTCCCCTTTGGCATGCATCAGTGGCAGCACCAAGGGAAAGGGGCAATGTCTGGGGGTAATCAACACCAGTCTAGGCCACACCCAAAAAAAGCTCCTAACCCCATATTTGTGAAATAAGCATGTAACCCTCACTCCTGTTCCCCCACCTGCCATAAAGACTGCTGCCTTCTAATTCCTACCGTATAGAAATTCTGAGCTCAATGACAGGAGTGGAGCTGCTTGAGGCTCCTGGAATTGTGGGGCTGTAGACTGGGGACTTTGAAAGAAAGACTTACAGGGGTAAAGGGGAAGAGGGATTGAGAGAACAGAAAGGGAAGTTGACAGAGAGGCATAATACACATGAAAAACTTCCCTCTCTTTCTCTATTTTGTTTTTTTTAAAGACTTTATGCACATTGCTTCTCAGTCTTTTGGCTAAGATCAAGTAAAGACTTTGTGCACTAGAATTAAGTTGATCATATTTACATAGGTTAACTATGATCATGGATCTATGGAAATTCTCTCTTTTTCTCTTTTTTCTTCAGACCCATAATTGATTTCATACTCATCCTGCTGCCTTAGCAGATAGATAGGTAAGTCTGACATGAGTCCTGCCAGATCTCTCTCTACCTCTGCAATCTGTCCTTCTGCAGTTCCTACTGCCCCTCATATATGGAAGTGGGCTGTTGGCTTATCCTTCAACTGTATCTCTACAGACAAGCTCCAGCTCTATCTCTCCACTGCCAAAAATCCCACAAGTTGGCCAGGCACGGTGGCTTACACCTGTAATCCTAGCAGTTTGGGAGGCCGAGGCGGGCAGATTGCTTGAGCTCAGGAGTTCAAGACCAGCCTGGGCAACATGGTGAAACACCATCTCTACTAAAATACAAAAAATTATCTGGGTATTGTGGTGCATGCCTGTAGTCCCAGCTACTCAAGAGGCTGAGGCAGGAGAATTGCTTGAACCCAGGAGGCGGAGGTTTCAATGAGCAGAGATGGCGCCACTCCACTCCAACCTGGGTGACAGAGTGAGACTCCATCTCAAAAAAACAAAACAAAATCCCACAAGTCATCTTATTGGCTCAGATTGGGCCTGATGCCCAGCTCACACCAATCACTCTGGTCAGGGAAGTTGAGTCATGTCTCAATATGGCAGCTCCCAGCTGGGCACGGTGGCACATGACTGTAATCCTAGCACTTTGGGGCTTCAAAGCAGGAGGAATGCTTGAGCCCAAGAGTTCGAGACCAGCCTGGGCAACATAGTGAGAGGTCATCTCTACGAAAAGTTGAAAAAATTAGCCAGGCATGGTGGCATGTGCCTATCATCCCAGCTACTTGGGAGGCTGAATGGGAGAATCACAAGCCTGGGAGGTTGAGGCTACAGTGAGCTGAGATTGCACCACTGCACTCCAGCCTGGGCAACAGAGCGAGACCTTGAATCAAAATATATACCTATATCTGAAGTATATATATATATATATTCGCTCTGTTGCCCAGGCAGCCCCCAATCAAGCCACTTGGTTAAAATAGAAGATAGAAGAGAAAGAGGAAGAGAGAGAGAGACAGAGAGAGAGAGAGAGAGAGAGAGAGTTTTCTAGTCTGGATAGACAAAACAATGGATGTCTACTGGAGGCAATCACTGAAGTTCATGGATTCTTCACTATACCTTAGGAAGGACTTTTTTATTTTGTGTTAATTTGGTATTGCGTACCCAACAGCTGATATATATATCTGGTATAATCCTGCATCTAGTTTTTTTCACCTTCGTCACAGTAACCCATCACAACTCTCAATCCTATTCTGTCATTATTTGTTGAGCTACAAGAAAGTAGGGCTAGTAATTTTGATGATACTAATTACAAGACAACAATGATACTAATTACAGCAACTAATTAACAAGAACTCACCAGTTGTTATCAACTCTCCTAAGAAGCTCCCATATGTTAAACATTCATTTCATTTTCATAATAATCTCAAAACTTAGTTACTGTTAATATCCCCACTTTAGAAATAAATAAACCTGGCTGGGCGAGGTGGTTCATGCCTGTAATCCCAGCATTTTGGGAGGCTGAGGTGGGTAGATCACTTGAGGTTAGGAGTTTGAGACCAGCCTGGCCAACATGGCGAAACCCTGTCTCTAATAAAAATGCAAAACTTAGCTGGGCATGGTGGCGTGCACCTGTAATCCAGCTACCTGGGAGACTGAGGCAGGAGAATTGCTTGAATGCTGGAGGCGGAGGTTTCAGCGGGCTGAGATGGTGCCACTGCACAGTGAGCCGAGATCGAGTCACACTGCAGAGTGAGACTCTGTCCCAAAAAATAATAAATAAATGAATAAACCAGTGCATACAGTAATTTGAACAAGGTCATAAAATTAGTATATGACAGAGCAAAAATTTCAACCCAGGTGTGCCTGCTTCTAAAATCATCTTAAATTTTGGAGACCTCTATTGACAAGGTATGAGCAAGAGTGTGAGTGCCAAAAAACCAGGAACTTCCTTAAAAAAAAAAAAAATTCCTAGAGCACCAACCACAAAGCTTTGCACATCATAGGAACTTAAACATTTATCAAATTGAATGTTGCTCAATTTTCAACATTCAGGTCCATCTGAGTTCTTCCCTGGGACAGCCAAGCATTTTCAAGAGCAGCAGCTGCACTTACCTGAAGATTGTTCAATCAGGGAGGTGGTTAGGCTTTTCGGAGTTTGTTGCAAAATATCTGATAGGTAGGTTAGGCTTCGTGTGTACTTAAGACAAAAGCATACAATTGTAGTACATGCTGATTTGTGATATTTCTGCTATATTGTACTGTAATACCCACAATTTTTCAGATCTGAAGAGATTTATATGTGAGTTCTTGAGCTTTTCACAGACTAAATCTATTCATATTGAAATGTCCTATTTTGAGAGGCTTCTTTTTTTCTGCTGGCTTGATGGACTTTTAGCAGTCTCTGGATGAGCCCAGCTAAGAGTCCAATTAGACCCCGAATGCAGTCTCGATGGGAACCCTGGTTTTAAGGTTTAGTTATTATTTTGATATTATTACAGAGGTTCATGGATAAAAGAGAGAAGTCAACAAAGATCTAGAAATAAGAAGTTTGGGGAGAAGGTGCATACTGGACTCCACCTTCACTATGGTGAGAACAGGGGCAATGAAAAGCATCTGAGATAAAGGCTTGGTGGAGGTCTCACCAAGAAGCAGATGGGAAGGTTAAACATGACAGGGGTGGCAGAGTGGAATGGGAACTCTCTAAGTCCCAATGTGTATGCAGCAGGTCTGGGTTCCCTCCTGCGGTCCTTGTTGTATTGTGACCCTGGCTTTTCAGAGGGCTGCAGCCCCAGTGATGGCACTTAGCTAACTTCTAGAGCTTCTAGACTCTATTGGGAAGGAAACCAAAATATTTCTGTTAAAATGCTGGGGATTTTAGTTAAAGGTAAAAGGTCAAAATGCAGGAGTTCATGCTGCCCCTCCTGTCTGCTTTTAGCAGTTCAAAATAGAGCTGAGACAGCGGTGCCAGAGAATCCAGGAGCAGACTTCACTCTTCCCATCAATTTACCTTCCCACATTTTCCTGCTTGCAGATACTCTCTTCTTTGTCTTGTCCTTATATAAGATGTATGGCTCTTTGTTAAAATACTATTTAAACAAGGCCCCTAAACCACTGGCTTAAGAGAAAAATTTTTTTTTTTTTTTTTTTTTTTTTTTTGAGACAGAGTCTCACTCTGTCACCCAGGCTGGAGTGCAGTGGTACCATCTTGGCTTGCTGAAAGCTCCGCCTCCCAGGTTCATGCCATTCTCCTACCTCAGCCTCCCAAGTAGTTGGCACCCACCACCGTGCCCGGCTAATTTTTTGTATTTTTAGTAGAGACGGGGTTTCACCGTGTTAGCCAGGATGGTCTTGATCTCCTGACCTCGTGATCCACCTGCCTCAGCCTCCCAAAGTGCTGGGATTACAGGTGTGAGCCACCGTGCCTGGCCGAAAAATACTTTTGAACTAAGGCCTCTCCCATATGATGGATGTAACACACTTGAATAGACTTCTGTTTGGTTTTCTTTTGTTAATTTGACTTTTATTTTGGGGAGAATGTCTCAAGTAAGAACCTTTCAAAAGAAGAAAAAACTTGTGTTTTCTCCCCTACAGTTGTTTAGGCTGCTCAGGCCCCATTGCACCCCTTCTGGAATCTTCACATTTCCTTTGGAAACTTCATCCTGTGACTCAGTTAGTTGTTAGCTCAAGCAGAACTAATCCCGGTGGGCCAGTGACTCAAATGTGGTCATTGGGAATACTGCATCCCCCTGGCCACTTAACTGATTCAGGCTATGCACATGATCCAAGGTGGCCAATCAGACCTAAGCCAGGCCAATTGAAAAGCCAGCCCTAGGAATGTTATCAGAATAATTGTTGAAAATACTCTTTTTCTGGTGATGTTTCTCAACTAGCAAAGCCAGCAGCTACTGTTAACCATTTTTGCCATCAGAGAGAAGAGGTTTAATGGTACCATTTTAGGCATTGATACCACCATTTGAGTCTGTAGCTGTATGAGCCAATAAAGTCCCCTCTATGCTTAAGACAGCATAAGTTTTATTTCTCTCACTTATACCTGAAAAATTCCCAATGTAGAAGCCAACCCCAGTCAATTAATAGTGGCTGCCTGAAGCTCTGTGTTAAGGACTGTAAGGCTGCATCCTGGCTCAGTAGAAGAAATACTATGATTGATTAGCAGTGTTTGCCTTAGGCAAGGGATGAGAAACCAGTGGCATGTGTGCTTTCTATATGCCCTTCCTATGTCTGAAGTTCTTTCATTGCTGCTGGGCTTTGTGGAATAACTATCAGTTGGTTCCTCTGTTAATAGTCATCTAGTCTAATTTCTATGGATGGTGTTCTGCACTGGGCGTTTGTATCCGCTCAAAATTTATATGTTGAAGCTCTAACCCCTAGTGTGGCCATGCTTGGAGATGGCCTCTAAGAAAGTAATTAAAGTTAAATGAGGACATAAGAGAGGGGCCCAAATGCAATAGGATTAATGTTCTTATAGGAAGAGACACTAGAGAGCCTCCTATCCCCACCCCACACTGAGAGAAGGTCATGTAATGACATATAGCAAGAAGGCAGCTGTCTGCAAGCCAGGAAGAGAGCCCTCATCAGAGATCAACACTGAAATCTGGGAATTTTAGCCTCCACAACTGTGAGAAAATAAAGTTCTGTTGTTTAAGCCACCCAGTAACTTGATATGGCAGCCAAAAGGAAAGTAATACAGATGGTAAAGCAAAATTATGACATATGGTGTGGGGTATTTCTGTTGCTGTGCTCTGACTTTGTGATACAAATGGCCAATATCAGTCAGGACCCAGAGGCTCTTCCCATTTAATTA
Organism: Rhinopithecus bieti; assembly: GCF_001698545.2. Taxonomy (NCBI): domain Eukaryota; kingdom Metazoa; phylum Chordata; class Mammalia; order Primates; family Cercopithecidae; genus Rhinopithecus; species Rhinopithecus bieti. Next base: position 1,242,440 of record NW_016806413.1, read on the forward strand.
TAAGCTTCTACCAAAGTCTGAGACATGTGCACTCAGAGAAGCCATGATAGGGCACAGCCCCTTAGAGTCATTCATTATTCAGATCAAGGGTATATATGTATATATACATATGAAACATTACTTCCCTAACAACTATGAGGCTGACATTTGGGAGTCTGGCCATTAAATTTCCTTTAAGCAATACTTTCACTTTTCTAGTCCTGAGCTTTCACGCGCAGGGACCTGAGGCCAGCATGCTTGACTGAGAGTATGGACTGGGTTATACTCCTCCAAACCTTCATCCCATTGACTGAAAAAAGCTTGTTGGTATAATCTGAGTAAATTCTTAAAAATAGAGTAGGTCTATTTTTTATCCACAGAGACCTTTGTAAGCCTTCTCAAGTTCCCTCTATTGCCTCCTTCCTTCTGTCCTTTGGTCAGTAGCCCAGCCTCCACTGGTACCGGCTCACTCTCCACTTTCAGACTTGAAAGAACCATAGGGTTCCGTGGGTGGCTACCAACAGGTAGTGAAGAAATGTGGGGATCAAAAATAAAATCAGGCCGGGTGCGGTGGTTCACACCTGTAATTCCAGCACTTTGGGAGGCTGAGGCAGGTGAATCACCTGAGGTCAGGAGTTCAAGACCAGCTTGGCCAACATGGTGAAATCCTGTCTCTACTAAAATACAAAAATTAGCTGGGCATGGTGGCATGTGCCTGTAATCCCAGCTACTTGGGAGGCTGAGGCAGGAGAATTGCTTGAACCTGGGAGGCAGAGGTTGCAGTGAGCTAAGATCACGCCACTGCAGTCCAGACTGGGCAACAGAGCAAGACTCCATCTCAAAAAATAAAATAAAATAAAAATAAAATCAGATCAAGTTAGAAAAATTGTAAAAGCTTATTGTGCATGCAAAAGAACAGTTATCAAACTGGGAGATTTTGAACTAAAAGTAGTAAGAAGCCCTTCTTTCAGCAGTTACATCACAGTCTATAAAGTATAAAGAAGGAAGTATTTTTTACTTTTTTTCTGATTGGCTGTTAAACATTAACATTCTTTTTAGGGCAAGTAGAGATTTTTAAGCTGATTTGTCTACAGCTGATTTCACTGTATCATGCTGACAAGGATGTAAAGCTTATGTTTTGTGTTTCATTTATATTTGCATCTATTGTTTAGGGGAAATCAGGATGACTTCAGTTTTGGCTATGCAGCTATGGATAGATGGTCTTGGGGTTTATCTAAATTGTGGCTTCCATTTTTATTTTTCTTTAGCAGCAGGGAGTAGCTCCCTGTTAGGTGAACGCTGACCAAGGAGAACAGGTGATGTTAAACCAAACAGATCAACCCACACTCTTTTCTTTATTCCAGGGACTACACTGTAACAAGGGCAGCTCTCTTTTGTCATTATTTTGGGAAAATCCCATGTGCTGAGTGGATACACCTGCTAAGCCACCCACTCTGCTGCTTCTCGGCTTGCCATGCTGTGGTATCCAGTGTGGTAACATGTTGCAGTATGCTGTTTTGCATCTTTTCTTACCCCTTCCTCACTGTCACTACCCAGGCTTGGCACTTCTCAAGCAATTAGTGCCAGTTGTTGAGCCTCTGTTTCAGGCTCTGCTTTTGAGAGCACTTAAGCTAAGAAATCCTTCTTCTTGATGTCTTTTCTAGGATTCACCCAGGTATTTGATCAAGTTCAGGCCACTGAAATCCTTGTTCCTCCATGCAATTTATGCCCAATTATAGTAACAATCGCATTTGGCTAAAAAAATAAATAAATAAAAAGGGAAATGAGACAAGGAAAGATGCAAAGCAATACAGAAGTTTACTATCACTCACTGAAGCCTTTCCCTATAAGGTAGAAAGTTGTATTATACCATTTTGCAGGTGACAAAACTGAGACTTAGAGGTGCTTTTTAGTTACAGTGATTGAACTGGAACTCTTACCCCATTTTCTCAATGCTCATTCCAGCACTGGTAACTTTCAGGAGCACATCTTAAATTGCCTGCTCTAGTAAGCCTCTGGGAAAAGCAACAGGGCCACCTCACGCATCATTAGTGTGTGCTTGGGCAGAACTCCGGGGCTCTTACTGTTTATAAGTGAGATACCTACCAGCCGCACTTATGTTGAGACCATTTCCTTTCCTCCAAGAGTTGACTTTCTGCCTTGGGTCTTCTCAGTGGGGAAGATGGTGCTATGTCAACTGTTCATTTAGCAAGGGTCTCTCAGAGCAAGGGCCAGGGTGCTTGTAGGCTTGCAGAAGGGCTCACAAGCTGAAATCTGATTTTTTTTCCTCTCTGACAGGCATCTCTTCTTTGACAAAGAGATTAGCAAGCTGTCCTTTGTTGCTTCTCTTCTTCCTTGATTACATCATTTTGCTGTCAGCCATAGGCAAGAAAAGAAAAGCGCCACTCTAGTCAGCCTGTCTGCTATTTATAGATGTTGCAGGTAAAGATTTCACTGGGGAGAGAGGCTTGCTTTGCATGGGAGTTTCTTTAACCCAGTGCTACTCAAAGGTTGGCCCAAACTAAAAGCATCAGCATCATCTGGGCATTTGTTTAAAATGCAGAATCTCAGGTCCCTCCTCTGACCCTGTAGACCAAAATCGCTGCTGGAGGAGTCCAGGGGTCTGTGCTTTAACAATCTCTCCGGGTGACACACATCTTCAATAAAGGTTAAGAACCTTCAATAAAGGTTAAGATTTTCTTCCTCCCCTCCTAAGTACAGGTATTGAGCATTGGCTAAATTACTCAAGGGGCTTCATATGACAATTGGAGAGGCAGCATGTGGAGGAGAGAACAATGGGCTTTTGAATTTGGCAGAGTGGATTTCATTTTCTATACTCCACTTGCACTGTGATCATGAACTAACCTTTCTGAGACTCAGATTCCTTAATAATAACATAGAAGTAATTATCACTGCTTTGTAGGGTTATCATAAGGATTATATGAGATATTAATATGATAAGCCTTTGCTGCATGGTAGGAGCTCAATAAATTGTTGCCAAAGTAGTAATAGTAATCATGATGTCATCATCATCATCTTTAGTGTGAGTTTGGGGTGTGCTGTAAACACTTGATGTGCCTCTGGCTTCATGGTACCTTTTGAACATCATTGTTAACTTTGGGAACGAACCAGCTGTGATGGTTGGGTTTGTATGTCCACTAGGTCAGGCTATAGTACCCAGTTATTCAATCAAAAGTGTTCCTACCCCAGCTGTTGCTGTGGAGGAATTCTGCAGACATTGTTCATATCTACAATTACATAGAGGAGATCCTCTTGGATTATGTGGATGAGCCTCACCCAACCAGTTGAAAGGCCATAAGTGCAAAACTGAAGTTTCCCTGAGGAAGAAAAATTCCGCTGGTCCCAGTGGCTCACACCTGTAATCCCAGCACTTTGGGAGGCTGAGGCAGGTAGATCACTTGAGGCCAGGAGTTTGAGACCAGCCTGACCAACATAGAGAATCCTCGTCTCTACTAAAAATACAAAATTAGCTGGGGTGGTGTGCTGAGACCAGCTCAGTCGGGGAGACCCTAACTCGGTGGCACTAGAGGAATTAAAGACATACACACAGAAATATAGAGGTGTGAAGTGAGAAATCAGGGGTCTCACAGCCTTCAGAGCTATCATAGCCACCATTAAATTACTCATTGTGACTGGTTGTCCTACTTTCCTCAGGTTTGGTTCCATTATCTGCGACAGCTTCTTGATCTGTCCCCAGGTGGGTGGCTGTGTTTCATGGGTGTTGCTCATGACATTTGGGGTCCTCCTCAGCGTCAGCCTTGACATGGCTGCAACCGGAGGTCATCGGGTTTCTCCTGGAATCTCTTCCTCAGATAATTGCTCTGGAATTAGAACTTGTGCTCCCCATTGTTGTGATAAATCTCTCCCCCATAAATTTATAGGTACAGAAGTTAAAATTGGTTGAATAGTCTCAGGGTGTCCATCAGGCCCTTCACATTGCAAAATATAACACTTTGATGTACTTCAGGGGCTTTACCAACACTCTGCAGCAGGAGCATGTCCTTAAGGCACAGATCGCTCATGCTATTGTTTCTGGTTTAAGAACACCTTTAAGTGGTTTTCCACCCTGGGTGGGCCAGGTGTTCTTTGCCCTCATTCTGGTAAACCCACAACCTTCTAGTGTGGGCGTTATGGGCATCACGAACATGTCACAGTGCTGCAGAGATTTTGTTTATGGCCAGTTTTGGGGCCAGTTTTTGGCCAGATTTTGGGGGCCTGTTCCCAACAGTGGTGGTGCATGCCTGTAATCCCAGCTACTCAGGAGGCTGAGGCAGGAGACTTGCTTGAACCCGTGATGCGGAGGTTGCGGTGAGCCATGATTGCGCCACTGCACTCCAGCCTGGAAAACAAGAGCAAAACTCCGTCTCAAATAAAAAGTATTCTGCCTCAGGACTTCAGCATTAACTCCTGCCTGAGTTTTCAGCTTGCTGGACTGCCTTAAGAATTTCAAACATGCCAGCCTCTGCAATCTCACAAGACAATTCTGTGAAATAAATCTCATCTACCAGCCTTATGAATTTCACCTGTTCAGGGGAGAACCCAAAAGAGCTCCCCAGTGTCCTCTGCTGCTGGGACACAGGCCTGTTATCTACATGCCAATGCTCAGACTTGCCTGTGTGAGATCTGATTTTGGAAATGAGCATCTCAAAGGAGGCTGCATCTAGAACCTTCCACAGGGTGGTGGCAGAGGCATCTGGTTTTCAGGATCAGCAGTGTGTGCAAAGTCACTTCTTGAGGGAGAAGCAGCCTGGGAGAGGAGGGTCCTCTAGAGCTAGAGGTGGCAGCATCCTCATCAGGTCAGTTCTGCAGTGTGATTCTGGAAGCTTAGCTTTGAGCATGATTCTCTAACCTCACAACACTTCCGTGAGCGGTGGTAATGTGTTCTTAATAAATTCCTTTTCTACCTAGTCAGATTCAGCTTCTCACCATCTGTATTAGTTTGTTCTCACACTGCTGATAAAGATATACCTGAGACTGGGAAGAAAAAGAAGTTTAATGGACTTATAGTTCCACATAGCTGGGGAGGCCTCACAATCATGGCAAAAGGTAAAAGGCACGTCTCACATGGTGGCAGACAAGAGAAGAGAGCTTGTGCAGGGAAACTCCCATTTTTAAAACCATCAGATCTTGTGAGACTTATCCACGATCACAAGAAGAGCAGGGAAAAGACCCGCCCCCATGTTTCAGTTATCTCCCACTGGGTCCCTCCCACAACACATGGGAATTATGGGAGCTACAAAATGAGATTTGGGTGGGGACACAGCCAAACCATATCAACATCAGACACCTGACAATTCTGCAATTGGGACTAGAAGTCATTGCCAAATCTAGAACCTTGGGGAGGAATGTGGAGTTGGTGATCTGACCCAGGTGGAAGGGACAGAGCTGAAGCTCCAGCTAGCATTAAGGAATGGAACCCCAGCTGTCCAAAACTGAATTCAGCTGTTTCCCAGGGTCACCTGGGATGAAGTGCTCATTGAAGGCAAAGTTCAGGGGGATTTAATGGTGCTGCCACTGAATAAATAAGTATGAGAAATTCCAGACCTGTGAGCATAAACTGTTCCCAGCTGCATTGGATAGCTTAATGAGAGACATCTTGCCCCACAATCCGCTTTTGTCAGAACAGTATCCCCTCCTTCTCTGTTTGAAGAGGCTCTGCCTGCCTTGCTTGAGGCTCTTGAATGTCACACTCACAGAAGTTACTTAGCTTGGGAAAGTCAAATCTCTGCAGGTTCCCTTCACCCCTGCCACCGTCACTGTCTTTTGACCTATAAGCAAAATCAGACCCCAGCAGTCACAGGAGCCAAATACAAAGTCTGTCCTGGGAAGAAGGGGCATCTATATTAAAAGAATTGCAAGAACTTGCAAATCTGTGCCAGAAAGAAGCATAGAGGAACGTATGTTTAATGTGTTTAAAATGGATTCTAAAGATTTTAGACCAAGGAGGAGGGAATATAATTTAGTTAGGGCTGAATTTATCAGTAGAAGAAATGCTCTGGCCAGAGAAATTCTGTGTTTAATATGCTATCTTGAGCTGATGGTTGCAGTTCTAATTACTCTTTCTAATTGATTAGTTGACTTAATCCTGAATCCAGTGGCAGCCAACATAAAATGAAGTTTCGGAAATTCCGTGACGTAATGTAGAACAGTGGGTCTCAAACCTAGCTACACATTAGGATCACCTAAGCTTTTCAAAATACTGATGCCAAGGTCTCACTCCACACCAGTTAAATCAGAATATCCATGGACAGGGCCTGAGCAGTGGTATCTTTTCAAAACTCCCCAGGTGATTAAAATATGTATCCAATGTGTAATGCAGAGGAATGAGATAAATGTAGAACTAGATTAATTCTATGAGATCCACTTACCCTTCCCTAACTATGTCTCTGGAAAGGGCCCTGAAGACACACAGTTTGCCAAATATTGAGAATTACATTGATAGGGAAATAAACAATCTTTGAGAGGTGCTGTTGTAGCTCTTACATGCAGGTGGGGTGTGCTAGTGGGAGAGACTGCATTAAAATGAGTTCCTTGACACGGGAGCAGGGTAGGAGGAAGGGGTGAAAGGATACAGAGATGGCTGCACCAAGAGGTGGCACCCAGCTTCCAGAAGATGCTTCAGGGTCACAGCAATCAGCAGAGAAGCTGAGGCGGCACTCAGAATACCCTAACCCAGAGCTTTTTGGAGTAGCTAATTGAGCACGGGGTTCTTAGGACTACAATAGATTGGCATCTACCTATGGTCCTACTTGATCCTTATAACCATAAACCTCTAGTTTGGTCAGTTAGAGCTTAACTTGAGGCACCAGAAGAGTTCCCAGATCTGAGTTATTTAAAATACTCAAGGCCCCTTGATAATATGATAATATCAGAAGTATGTGCATTAAATCTTACACATAGCCTGGGAGAAACTGCCTTCTTCCAATGGCCCTGGAAGCTCAGTGAGAGAGCTGCGAAGCCCCATCATCTGCTCTTGTTGGGAAGTATCCCTTCCTCCCTGTTTAAAGAGGCTCTTCTTGCCTTGCTTGAGGCCCTGTAATGATATCACTCAGAGAAGTTACTTTTATGGGAAAATCCACATCTCATCAAGCTCCCCTCAAGCCTCACTATCACTAAATTCCTAGAACGACTTGTGGCCACAGATCAGGGTAACTGTAGCTTAGGGAAAGAAAGATAATCAAATCACTTAAGAAGAACTGAACATCTTTTCTGAGAGACACAGCACTCCACTATGGTCTTTTGGGACCAGAAATAATTAGTCCACCTTAGTCAGCCCACTGACATCTTAAACACTCATATCCTAGCACATAGTGCCTCACTTCTCAGTTCCTAAGTGTATAGCTGGACTAGACATATTCAACAAGAAGCAGAACCTTGACTCTGACGGTGTAGTAGAATACTGACTCTATGACCTCAGACTAAAGGCAATTATAGTAGAAAGAGCCATGAGGGAGCTCCTGGAGCTTCTCTTCCATTCCAAAACTATAAACCAAAAAAAATGCATCCATGAGGAAATAGGTTAATATTAAAAATTAATATTTAAGATATTCAAAGATGTGAAAGATGTAGGAGTGTTGAGTTCAATCATATCCCTCCATTTAACTAATCAATTTTAACCTGTGAAGATAAAAGATGGGTGTTGAATAACAAAAACAAATTATCATAAGCTTAATTAAGGGTGGACCACAACTGTAATTTAATTACTGTTTAAATATAGATCTTTATTTCAGCAAATAAACATAATTTCTGGAACTGTGGCTAGTCATCTGTAAAAAAAAAATTCTTTATTCTACTAAGCAGAGAAAAACTGGAAGCAGTTTGTTTCTACTTGACAGGAACAGTAGTATACCTTCAACATTTTGACTTTGGGCTATGTCAACTCTCACTCTGATCCAAAATTTGTTCTACAAGAATCTTGCTAATTTCAACATCCCGCAAGATATCATATGTTACATTGATGATATCATGCTTGCAGAATCCAAACAGCAGGAAGTAGCAGGCATTCTAGAGTCCTTGGCAAGACACATGGATGCCAGAAGGTGAGAAATAAATCCCATGAACATACTAACTCTTGACACCTTGGTGAAGTTTCTGGGTATACAGTGATCTGGGAAATAATGTAATGATTCCTTTAAAATGAAAGACAAATAGTTGTACCCGATACTAAGAAAAGGACACAGTAAGTTGTGTGAGGTGGCTCACACTTGCAATTCCAGCATTTTGGGAGGTCTAGGTGGGCAGATCACTTAAGCCCAGGAGTTTAAGACCAGCCTAGGCAACATGGTGAAACCCCATCTCTAAAAAAAAATACAAAAAATTAGTCAGGCATGGTGGCACACGCCTGTAGTTCCAGCTCTCCAGGATGCTGAGATGGGAGGATCACTTGAGCCCAGGAGGTCGAGGCTACACTGAGCTGTTATTGAGCTACTACTACATTCCAGCCTGGGTGACAGAGCAAGACCCAGTCTCAAAACAAACAAACAAACAAACAAACAGAAACAACAACAACAACAAAACCAGGGGTGAGGATGCACAATGCTCATTGAGCTTATTTGTTTTTAAGAGGAAACACATGTTACAATTGAATGTGTTGTTCCAACTTATTAACCAAGTCACTCAAAAGACTACCAGCTTTGCATAGGGCCCAGGGTAAGAGTCAGCTCTCCGGCTAGGCCAGGTTGTGGTGCAAGACGCTCTTTCTCTTGGAGCTAATAACCCAGAAGATCCATTAGTGTTCACACTGTGTATGGCAGACTGAGATGCTAGGTGAAGCATATAGCAAGCACCCATAGGATAATTACAGTGCACACTCAAGAGTTTAAGAGAGGAACCAAGTCATCTTCACAAACAGCTGTTTTCTTTTTGAGAAAAAAAAACAAAACTCTTGGTTTGCTTCTGAGCTTTAGTAGAGGCTGACTGCATGATCAAAGGATACCAAGTGGCCAGGAGATCTAAACTTTCCATGAATAACTGAATATTATCTGATATGCCAAGTCATAAAATCAGGCAAAGTAGAAGTAGTACATATGGGATGGGTGTGAGCAGTTTTGAAACCACTGATGAGTTGCACGGGTAGGATGTTCACATTCTCCAGTTGTTCTTCTCTAGTTGAGTGGCCACCTCTCCTTCAACCCACACCCTGGGCCTCATAGGAAGTTCCTGTGACCATTGACTGAGGAGATAGATGGTCAAGTGTAGCTTATAGATGGCTTTCCACTTTCTGCAATTTTATATAAACTCATCCAGATGTAACTTTAAAAGGCAGTAAGAAGGGGAAAACTGCCAGAGGGAAGAACTTTGAGTTATCTACTTTTTCTAGAAGGAAAGATGGCCAGAGGAATGGATCTATTATGATTCATGGGCTATGGCTAATGGTTTGGCTAATTGGTCAGAAATTTGGATCCAACAATATTGGAGGATTGGCATCAGAAAATATGAGGAAGAGGTATGTGAGGTCTCTTAGAATGTATTCAAAGTGTATGATAATATGGAGTCCCATGTGAATATTCAGAAAGAGGACTCTTCTGTGGGATAGCCTTTAAAAAATGAGATGGACAATCTGACAATGGATATTAATTACCTCTGCCATTCCACTGGACTCTTGAACAAAATGGCAATAATAGCACATACAGAGGTTATACATGGGCTCAATAACAGGGACTCCCCTCACCGTGCTGATCTGCCATAACCGTTTCCCCAGTTTGCCAGCAGCAAAGATCATTGTTGAGCACCTATATCAGGAGACTATGGCACCTATATCAGGAGACTAGCATTACCTGATGGCAGATTGCTTACATACTTTCAGAGTATATGTGATAATTTAATACATTCGTATAATTTGTGAAGATCAAATCAGTGTAATTGGGATATCCATCACCTTAAATATTTGTCTTTTATTTACTTGAATGTTTAAAAAATTGAATTATTCTTTTCTAGCTATTTTGAAACATACAAATTATTATAAACTATAGTCACCCTACTGATCTATCAAATACTAGATCATGTTTCTTCTATCGAACTGTGTATTTGTGCCCATTAATCAACCTCTCTTCATTCCCTGCTCCCCCATATTCTTCCTGGCTTCTGGTAGCCATGGATGTACTCTGTCTTCATGGGATCCACCTTTTTAGCTCCCACATGTGTGGGAACATGCAATATTTGTCTTTATGTGCTTGGCTTATTTCACTTAACATAATGATATCCAGTTCTATCTATGTTGCCGCAAATGACAGGATTTCATTCTTTTTTATGGCTCAACATATTCCATTGTGTCTATGTTCTACATTTTCTTTATCTATTCATCCATTGATGAGCACTTAGATTGATTCTATATTTTGGCTATTGTGAACAGGACTGCAATAAGCATGGGAGTGCAGATTTCTCTCTGATATACTGATTCATACCCTGTAGTAGAGTTGCTGGATAATATGATAGTTCTATTTGTAGTTTTTAAAGGCACTTCCATACAATTTTCCATAGTGGCTGTACTAATTTATAATACATTCCCATCAATAGCACACAAGGGTTCCCTTTTCTCTACATTCTTGCCAGCCTTTCCTATTCCCTGTGTTTTGATAAAGACCATTTAAACTGAGGTGAAATGATATCTCATTGTGGTTTTTATTTGCATTTCCCTGATGATTAGTGATGTTGAGCATTTTTTTCATATACCTGTTGGCCATTTGTATGTCTGATTTTGAGAAATGTCTGTTCAGATCTTTTGCCCATTTTTAAATAAAAAAAAATGTTTTGGCTGGGTGCAGTGGCTGACGCCTGTAATCCCAGCACTTTGAGAGGCTGAGGCGGGCAGATCACGAGGTCAAGAAATCGAGACCATCCTGGCCAACATGGTGAAACCCTGTCTCTACTAAAGATATAAAAAATTAGCCAGGCATGGTGGCAAGCGCCTGTAATCCCACCTACTTGGGAGGCTGAGGCAGAAGAATCGCTTGAACCAGGGAGGTGGAGGTTGCAGTGAGCCGAGATAGCACCATTGCATTCCAGCCTGGGCAAAAGAGCAAAACTCCATCTCAAAA
>NW_016806413.1:1253634-1263062 GCF_001698545.2 Rhinopithecus bieti
AGATCACGAGGTCAAGAAATCGAGACCATCCTGGCCAACATGGTGAAACCCTGTCTCTACTAAAGATATAAAAAATTAGCCAGGCATGGTGGCAAGCGCCTGTAATCCCACCTACTTGGGAGGCTGAGGCAGAAGAATCGCTTGAACCAGGGAGGTGGAGGTTGCAGTGAGCCGAGATAGCACCATTGCATTCCAGCCTGGGCAAAAAGAGCAAAACTCCATCTCAAAAAAAAAAAAAAAAAAAAAAAAAAAAAATTTTTTTTTTTGGGCTATTGAGTTGCTTGAGATCCTATATTCTGGTTATTAATATCTTGCCAGATGGATAGTTTGCAAATATTTTCTTCTATTTTAAGTATTGTCTCTTTACTTTGTTGATTGTTTCCTTTGCTGTGAAGAAGGTTTTTGGCTCAATGTAATCCCATTTGTCTATTTTTGTTTTGGTTGCCCGTGCTCTTGAGGTCTTACACAAAATATATTTGCCTAGACTGGTGTCCTGGAATGTTTCACCCTATGTTTTACTTTAGTAGTTTTATGGTTTCAGTTCCTAGATTTAAGTCTTTAATCCATTTTGATATGAATTTGTATATGATGAGGGATAAGGGCCTAATTTTATTCTTCTACATATGGATATCCAGTTTTTCCAGCACCACTTATTGAAGAGACTGCCCTTGCCTTGTTGGATGCTCTTGGTGCCTTTATCAAAAATTAGTTGACTGTAAATAGTGGACTTATATCTGGGTTTTTTATTCTGTTTCATTGGTGTATGTGTCTATTTTCATATCAGTACAATGCTGATTTCGTTACTATAGCTTTGTAATATAATTTGAAGTCAAATAGTGTGATGCCTTCAGCTTTGTTCTTTTTGTTCAGGATTACTTTGACTATTCAGGGTCTTTTGTCATTCCATATAAATTTTAGGATTTTTTTTTTCATTTCTGTGAAGAATGTCCGGCCGGGCGTGGTGGCTCAAGCCTGTAATCCCAGCACTTTGGGAGGCCGAGACGGGCGGATCACGAGGTTAGGAGATCGAGACCATCCTGGCTAACATGGTGAAACCCCGTCTCTACTAAAAAATACAAAAACTAGCCAGGCGAGGTGGCGGGCGCCTGTAGTCCCAGCTACTCTGGGAGGCTGAGGCAGGAGAATGGCGTGAACCCGGGAGGCGGAGCTTGCAGTGAGCTGAGATCCGGCCACTGCACTCCAGCTTGGGGGACAGAGCGAGACTCCGTCTCAAAAAAAAAAAAAAAGAATGTCCTTGGTATTTTGATAGGTATTTAATTAAATCTGTAAATTTATTTGGGTAGTATTGTCATTTTAACAACATTAATTATTCCAATCCATGAACATGGAATGTCTTTCCATTTCTGGTGCCCTTTTCTATATTTTTCATCAGCGTTTTACAGTTTTCCATGCATAGAACTTGCATTTCTTTGGTTAAGTTGGTTCCTAGGCATTTTATATTATTTGCATTTATATATTATTATAAATGGAATTGCTTTCTTGATTTCTTTTTCATATTGTTTGTTCTTGGTGTATGTAAATACTACTGATTTTTGTGTGTTGATTTTGTGTCCTGCAAATTTACTGGATTTATTTATCAGTTCTAACAGTTTTTTTGGTGGGATCTTTAGATTTTTCTGAATATAAGATCATGTCATCTGTGAACAAGGCTAATCTGACTTCTTCCTTAGCAATTTAGATGCCTTTTGTTTCTTCCTCTTGCCTAATTGCTCTGGCCAGGACTTCCAGTATTATGTTGAATAAAAGTGATGCATCCTTGTCTTATTCCAGATCTTAGAGAAAAGGCTTTCAGTTTTTCCCTGTTGAGCATGACATTATGACTCATGGGTTTGTCATAAATGGCCTTTTTTGAGGTATGTTCCCTTTGATGAGAACTTTTATCATAAAGGGATATTGAATGTTATCAAATGTTTTTTCAGCTTCTATTGAAGTAATCATATCATTTTTGTTCTTGATTCTGCTAATGTGATGTATCAATTTGTTGACTTGGATGTGTCAAACCATCCTTGAATCTCTGAGATGAATCCCTCTTGATCATGGTGAATGATATTTTTAATGTGTCATTCAGTTTTGTTAGTATTTTGTTGAGGATTTTGGCAACTATGTTCATCAGGAATATTGCCCTGTAGTTTTCTTTTTTTTGTCATGTCCTTGCCTGGTTTTGGTGTCAGGGTAATGCTGTCCTCATAGAAAAAGTTTGGGAGTATCTCTCATCTTCAGTTTTTTTTTAAAGAGATATTGGTATTACTTCTTGAAATGTTTGGTAGAATTCAACAATGAAGCCATCAGGTAGGTCCTGAGCTTTTCTATGATGGGAGACTTTTTCTTATGGCTTTGATCTTGTTGCTCATTGTTGGTTTGTTGAGGTTCTCTATTTCTTCATGGTTCAATCTTGGTTGGCTGTATGTGTCCAGGAATTTATTCATTTCTTCTAGGTTTTTCCATTTGTTCGTGTATAGTTGTTCATAATAGTCTGTAATGAGTCTTTGTACATCTGTGGTCTCATTTTTTATATTTCCTTTTTCACTTCTGATTTTATTTATTTGGGTCTTATCTTTTTTTCTTAGTTATTCTAGCTAACAGTTTATCAATTTTAATTTTTTTTTCAAAAACCCAACTTTTCGTTTTGTTGATCTCCCATATTTTTTAGTCTCAATTGCATTTATTTTTGCTCTGATCTGAACTATTGATTTCCTTCTGCTAATTTTGGGTTTAGTTTGTTCTTGCATTTCTAGTTCCTTGAGGTGTATCATTAGATTGCTTATTTGTAGTCTTTCTACCTTTTTGATATAGGCACTTAAACTTCCCTATTAGTACTGCTTTTGTTGTATCCTATAGATTTTGGTATGTTACATTTCCATTTTCATTTGTCTCAATATTTGTTTTCATTTCCTTCTTAATTTCTTAATTGACCCATTTGTCACTCAGGAGCATGCTGTTTAACTTCCATGTGCTTATGTAGTTGCTAATGCTACTCTTATTATTGATTTCTAGTTTTATTCCACTGGGGTCAGAAAATATACTTCACATAATTTCTCTTTTCCAAATTTGTTCAGGCTTGTTTTGTGGCCTAAGATGGAGGCTATTCTGGAGAATGTTCCATGTGTTGATGAAAAGAATTTGTATTCTGTAGCAGTTAGATGGAATGTTCTGTAAATGTCAATTAGGCCTATTAGGTCTAGTGTACAGGTTGACACTGGTGATTTTTTGTTGTTTTTCTGTCTCAATGATCTGTTCATTATCAAGAGTGGAGTTTTAAAGTCCTCTACTCATATTGTATTGCAGTCTCTCTCCTTTTAGAGCTCCCTTTAGATTAGTGTTTGCTTTATATTTTTGGGAGTTCCAGTGTTGAGTGCACAGATATTTACACTTGTTATATTCTTGCACTGACTGATCCCTTTATCATCATATAGTGACCTTATTTGTCTCTTTTTACAGTCTTTGATTTGTAGTCTAATTTTATCTAATTATAGCTACTCCTGCTCTTTTTGTGTTTCCAATTCCATGGAATATTTTTTTCCACCCCTTCACTTTCAGTCTATGAATACCTTTATAGATGAAGTGAGTGTTTTGTAGGCAGCATACAGTTGGATCTTGTTTATTTATCCATTTGGCTACTCTATGCCTTTTAACTGGAGAATTGAGGCCACTTACATTCAGTGTTATTACTGACAAGTAAGGACTTACTATTACCATTTTGTTGCTTGTTTTCTGGCTGTTTTGTAACTCTTCTCCTTTCTTACTGTCTTCCTTTGTGGTTAAGTGATTTGCTCTGGTAGTATGTTTTAATTCATTGCTTTTTTTTTTCTTTTTTTTCTCTCCTCCTCCTAATTCATTGCTTTTATTTTAGTAAATCTTTTACAGATTTTGCATTGCAGCTTACAAAAGACATCTTATAACAAGTTATTTTAGAGGGATAATGATTTATTTTAGGTCATAAAAAAAATATAAACTAACAAAGAAAAATGGGGAGAAACTACACTTTAACTCCATCCCCACTTTTTAACTCTATGTTGTCTCAATTTACATACTTTTATACTATCTGTCTCTTAGGTTGCCATAGGTATTATTTTCTTAGATAGATTTGTCTTTTGGGCTTCATAGTAGAGTTGTGAGGAAATTGTACCCCACAATTACAGCATTGGAGTATTCTGGGTTTTTCCATGGACTTAATTTTATCATTGGGCTTTATGCCTTCAAATGTTTTCTTTTTGTGCATTAGTCTATTTTCCTTTCAGACTGAAGAACTTCCTTTAGCATTGCTTGTAAGACAGGTCTGGTGTTGGTGAATTCTGTCAGTTTCTGTTTGTCTAAGAAGATTCTATGTCTCCATAATATTTGAAGGATATCTTTGCTGGACACAGTATTCTTGGAGAGCAGAGTTTTCTTTTTTTCTTTCCAGGACTTTGAAAATGTCATTCCACCCCCTGCTGGCTTGTATGGTTTCTGTTGAGAAGTCTATTGTCAGGTGAATTTGAGTTCCTTTATATGTTATTTTCCTCTTTCTATTGCTACTCTTAGGATCTTCTCTTTGTCCTTGACCTTTGAGAGTTAAATATTATATGTTTGGGTTAGTTTTATTTGGGTCAAATCTATTTAATGTTCTCTGTCCTTACTGTACCTGGATATTTTTATCTTTTTCAAGTTTTGGAAACTTTTTCTTTGAATAAGCTTTATACCTCTTTCTTTTGCTCAATGTCCTCTTGAATACCAATAATTTTTAGATTTGGTCTTTTGAGTCATTTTCTGTATCTGTCAGTCTTCATCTTTTTTCATTCTTTTTTCATGTTTGCCCTCTGACTAGGTATTTTCCAATAGCCTGTCTTCAGGCTCCCTGATTCTTTCCTCTGCTTGATCCATCCTGCTATTGAGAGCCTCTAATGAATTTTTCAGTTTTGCAAATGTATTTCTCAGTTCCAAGATTTCTATTTGATGCTTTAGTTATTTCAATATTTTTGTTAAATTTCTATGATAAATTTCTGAATTGCTTTTCTGTGTTATCTTGGGGATTACTGAGTTTCCTTAAAATGTCTCTTTTGAATTCTTGGTCAGATAATTTGCATATTGCCATCTTGTTAGCATCAGTCACTGGTTCCTTGCTTTGTCTGTTTGAGGAGGTCACGGTTTGCTGTGTGCTGTTGTTTCTTGTGGATGTATATCCATTCTTTGGGTTGAAGGATTAGTTATTTATTTTAGTCTTATCTGTCTGATTGGCTTTAGATTTTATCAGATATGTTTGCTTAAAGAGTCTTTGTAATTTATACCTGTGGATTTTCTTCTTTTCCTGCTAGGTTGCTGCCTCCTTTTGACACTAGATGGTACCTTAAGCCTAGATTTGCCTAGGTTCTAGTAAACAATCAGAGTGATGCCTGTCCCATATGGGGATATCTCAGTAGTGTGGGAAGGCTGCCTAGAGTTTTATGCCTAGAGGACCTGTGGAATGAACCTTCTACAGCATGGTGCTGCTGAACAGCCACTGTGATTTGGCATCCTCTTTGGCCAAGTTACAAAGAGTTTCCAGGGCTGGGGATGGTAGTCCTGTCTCCCCACTTCATCTCCAGCTATTTCAGGGATATTTCTCCCTTCAGGCACTTGTGATGCATCTCATGGGTTGAGGCAGGGACATGTCTACTCCCAGGGAACCCAAGATAGTGGAGAAACTGGGGTCCACCTTGATCTCACTTTTTCCAGTGCAGAAACCATGAGTGAAGGGGAAATGTTTTATGTGCTTGGTGCTGAGCAGATTAGGGGAAGAAGCATCACAGATATGGACATCTAAATCTCTTACCATCTACCGGGAGTTTTTTCACTTCTCTCTGGCCCCAGAAACTGGCTCATCCTTATATTTGAGTTCTGGGATATTATTGTTGATGAGCTTGGTGCTATATATTTGTTTTTTGGTTTTATATGGAAGAGTAAAGCCAGCTTGCTTCTACACCACAATTTTGGAACCAAAAGTTGAAAGGTTTTTCTCCCTTTCCATCTTGAAGGGAGCAAGGATTTGTCCTCAGGTAATAATAATCCACTCTGGATATGAATTTGCCTTCCATGACTGTCACGTTTCATTCAGTAACATCTCCAGTAGATTTACTGAATGCTTTACTTCACCATAGTAATACCCCATGCCACATTGCATCTCAGCAAGAACTTATTTTAGAATAAAAGAAGTGAGGAAATGAGATTAAAAAAATACGGCATTCACAGGTCTTAAAGAAGGTTAGAATATTTAATGAAGACTCAGTAACAGCATTCACTGAGAGAAAACTTCTTGTGAGGTTGGGCTGCTATCCTATACAATGCACCCATGCTTTGAATTAGAAACTAGTGTATGGCTCTTGGTCTCCCACAGGCCAAATAAACCAGTCTAGGGAACAGTAGGTAGAAGTGAGACGGTATCTCTCACTAGTACACATTAGCACTTGCAAATGCTTCATTTCCTATTTGTCTTGGTTATTCTGTATTCGTTCTCCCACATTCAATCTTCCACTTTTCTACTCTGCTTTAGCTCTGAAGACTGTCTCACTTGGGCTGCCATGCTGACTCGCTTCTCTTTGGATCAGCCAATGACAGTACCAACAGGTAAGCAGAGAGCAGAGGAAAGACAGAGAGCTCAGGGTATTTCTTCTCTATTTCCTCCCTGCTTCAGCACTGCATCTTTGTCAGGGTCTACCTTTTTCCATAGCTCTAGCTGCTGCTGGGCAATTTCACCCCAGCTCTGCTCTCACTAGACTCAGGTCACACTAATTCCTCTCCTACTCCTAGACACGGTAATGGCTTCCTGCTGTTTATTAGTCTCTGGGTGCCTCAACATCCATTGTTAGTGTCTTTAACCCTGCCCGCATCTCTTAGTGGTCCCTCAGTAAAGTCTCTTCATTTAAATACAATGAATTGAATTCCGTTTCCTGCTAGGATACATTATTTCTACAATTCTGTGTTCTGCTGACTTTAAGTGCTAGTACCCAAGAGAGAAGACAAAAGAATAGTTTTATTGTATTGAAAACTGAGGCTGCCATCTGTCCATTTCAATACTTTCATGCCACTTGATGAACAGGCTAGAGGTAGGCTGCAATGACAGGTGCTGTTTTATAATAGGGCCTGGGAGCAATTCCACCTACACCACAGGGAGATAACACCTTGTTGTTTTAGGTCCAGTGTTTAAAAAATATATACTAATGGAAGAGTTTACTAATCCCATTCAAGGAGGACCACCAAGAACTTAGATTTTTCAAAAATCAGTTTGGAGTAGCTCACTGGGTAAAGAACTCTGTTCAGCTGAAGTGCCCCTAAAGGGAAGGGAGCTATGGAATAGATTTTAGAAGAAGGATGTCGTAAACATCAACTAAGGCTATGTGAATGTGTTGGGCAGAAACAAAGGCTGAAGTAGCTATTTATATTTTCTACCATGTATGTATTTTAGTTCATTTTGTTACATTACCTATTCCCCTACTGTTTTTATGATTTATTCCATGGGTAATAGACTACCAGAATGGGATTACAATGGACTCAGAGGAGAAATACGTATCACCCAGAGGTAATCTGGCTTTAGACCCTGATGCAGTACCTGACGATAGTTTGAACTGACTACCTGACCTCTAGACTCCCTGTTATATATAATACGATTCTTCCTTATTCTTTAAGCTACCTGAACTCAGATTAGTCACTGATGGTAAAACACGTCTTAACTGATACACATGCTCCACTAAGTAAATGCAGTTAAGTCAATTACACTTGGGACAGTGCTTGGCACATGGGATCCTTCTCACTGTGAATTCTGGGATATGGTTGTAACTGTCTGTTCCACAATGGGAGAAGTCAGTGGGGGCTGCAGTGCTCAGGGAGGTTTCATGGAGGTGGAGGTCAGGTGTGATGTTCAGCCTGGTCACGGGGAATAGTCATGCTGTTGGGCAGACCTCTGATTAGAGCCATGGCAATTGTACAACAAAGGCAGACTGACCTGAACGAAGGGCAAGGCAGCAATCTTCGGCATGTGTCTCTATGAGAGGGGCTGTGGGTAGTCGGAGCTCAATGTGAAGGAGAAAGAAGGAATTAGTCAGGTTTATGCCTTTGCTTCTTCTTTAGTCATGAGGAATGCTCCCTGCATGGAAGAATCAGAAGTAAAACAAGAATGAGTTACTACCATATGTGGTTTCCCTCTGCCCTTGGGATACATAGAAAATAATGTTTTGCTATGAACTAATGACTGGATCATTTTGGCCTTCAAGAGATGGTGGCAGCAGTAGATACAGTTGCTGTCTCATCAGTATCTCTTTATCAGGCCACCACGCCCATCCCCCATCTGCAGTGCATGCCAGCTGCTAATGACACAGCTGTTTCCTTCTCCAGAGACTTCCTTCTCCAGAGCCACCACATCCTGAAAAGCCTGGGAGATTATGTCCTCCACTAAGGGGAGCCCACAGCCACAGTCAGAGTGATGACTGACATGGGGACCGAAAGGTCAAAGGGCTTCCCTCCAGCTGGGACAACTTCTGCATGTGAACTCCCCATGGGATCAGGCTGAGCTAGACTGCAGCTGAAGCTACATGTTTGCCCAGCTTCTTCCCTGCCCCATTCTAACTCTCTCAGTCCCTTACAGGTTTTACCTGGGAGCAGTCCCCCAGTCAATCCTTGTTTCAAGCTCCATTTCTGAGGAACCCAACCTAAGGCATTGCCTCTGGGGCTGTCAAAGGAGGTGATTTCTGCAGAAGAGAGTAATGGAGCTGGCTTTCTGCTTCTTGACCCCTTGCTAATCCCAACACTCTACTGTGTTGCTGTCGGGCAAGCTCTGTGGGCGTTTGAGAAGACTCCAGGGACTCCATCAGTTTGATAACCAGGCCTCAGGCCCAGAGGAAATTCAGCATACATCTGCTCACTGCCAGGCTCAACCCACACTACTGCAAGCCTTTGGAGGAGCAGGTGAGCTCATTAAATCCATCTGTGCTGCCTTCCAGCACAGCAGGTATTTTTAACTACATGGTACCTACTGTATCCCTGGGCACCTTGAGTGAGGGTCCATGACTCACCTGCAAGATTGGCAAGATGTGCCAAAGGGCATCCTTGTTATATTTAGCTAGGACTGTTTTCAAAAGATTTAGGGTTGGGATTTTAAAAAAAAGTTTCTTGGCCGGGCGCGGTGGCTCAAGCCTGTAATCCCAGCACTCTGGGAGGCCGAGATGGGTGGATCACGAGGTCAGGAGATGGAGACCATGCTGGCTAACACGGTGAAAACCTGTCTCTACTAAAAAATACAAAAAACTAGCCGGGCGAGGAGGCGGGCGCCTGTAATCCCAGCTACTCAGGAGGCTGAGGCAGGAGAATGGCATGAACCTGGGAGGCGGAGTTTGCAGTGAGCTGAGATCCAGCCACTGTGCTCCAGCCTGGGCGACAGAGCCAGACTCCGTCTCAAAAAA